>NC_061799.1:40926377-41247681 GCF_021462225.1 Girardinichthys multiradiatus
ATCAGGTTGAACCCGCCTTGAGAAATGTCTTTACTCTTCATGGCAAAGATAGATTAAATAAGGCATCATTCCTCAGAGGTTTTGGTACAAATTAACATCATCCGGCAGTTACTGCAGATTTGTCAGCTGTAAATCTCCTTTTGGTTGCCACATTCCAAAGGTCAGATGGGCATTATAAGCAGTCAGACCCAAAGTAAGCCAAAAAATATTCCCATCAACATTACACAACCACCACAGCCCAGCTTTTGTGTTATGCCCCTCATCTGAATATTGCAGCTGAAATTGAAAGACTTTGGACCAGGCAACATTTACTAATCTGATATTGTTCAATTTTGGTGAGGCTGTGGGATTTCTAGCCTCAGTTTCTTGTTCTTAGGTGGCAGGAGTGGCACCTGGTGTGGACCTCTGCTAATCTAGCCCATCTGCTTCATGGTCTGATGTGTTGTGCGATCAAAATAGTATTCCACATACCATACTTCTTTGGATATTTTCCCTTTTTTGGGCCATACTTCATAAACCTGAGAGATGGTTCTGTGTGAAAAATCACAGTAGATTAGCAGTGAAATAGTCAGATTAGTCAATATAGCACCAAAAGCCATGCCACTTTCAAAGTCATTTAAATCCTCGTTTTTCCCCCTTCTTTTACCATGTTGCTCCACACAGTTAGGAATTACAAACACATCTTTTACCTAATTTGATCATTTCCTATGCCTTGTCCTCGGTGCACTGCCTGCAGGTCTTAGATATCTCCCTGTTTCAAAACACCTGGTCTATATTAACAATTCTTCCGCTTTTTGCAGACGAAGAGCTGTTAAGGTAATTTATTCCTTGAAGGGACAGTGCATTGTGAGTACCAGAATGTCAAAATCCTAACACGATACACCTAACACAAAAGCAAAATGAACTAATAAATGTCCTACCTCTACTGTCTTGACTTACATCCTATCTAGAAAATCTGACATCTTCTTGGTGTTATTAAATGTTTTTCCCATTCAGAAGTGAAAAATGTTGATTCCCAGCTTAGTATATTGAGAGCATTGACTGGGAATATTATGGAAATTTTGACTAATTTGTGGACCTAAATGAGTCATTTGAGTTTTGTAAAAAATGAACAGTAAACGTTAATTCAGTCAGTCAGTCAGACTGACTGACTGACTGACTAAACGTTAATTCAAAATTTAACAAAATTAGCTTTAAGAAAACCTTTGTGTGATTACCTTAACAATTTATAGTTTGCCACATCATGTCATCCTGTCATGAGTGCTCTCTCCCATCAACAAGTAAGCTCTCTCATTTACTGCCTAATTGGGCACTCAAGGATAATGGCCTGTTTGCTTGTTTTGTGCGTGAGCAATCGAGAGTTTTTGGATGTGTGCTTCCATAATTGTGTTTGTGTATGCAGTACTTGCATGACCAGCTTTGTGTATCTGTGTGTGGTTTGAGATGGCCCCCTTGTTTCTCAATGTTAATGTCAGGCGAATGAGGCAGAGATATGGCAGGTGCGGGAACAGCTTGAGGCTCGTGTCATTAGCTCGCCACCGGTGTCACTCCGTCCTGCGCCGATCCAGCCTGGCACCATCCATTCAACACACACTGTGCACACACATTTTATTAAAGTGTGCATTCGATGTTGCATGATTTAGTGCCACCGGGCTTCGGGCTCCATTTGTGACTGAACTGATTATGAAGGAAACTTTGATTTTAGCTGAGATTTAGCCAAGCTGGAATCCCTCTGCCTCTGTCATTCTTAACTGATTTTGTACCTTAATATATTTCTGCTTTTGTGGCAACGCAGATATTCAATAGCAGCAAAAATGTTTACCAATCCATCTGAAAGAAAGTGAAAAAACTGAGGTTCACTGTAGGTGCTGAAGCGTGTCATCTTGAGCATTTGGCACCTCTGAGAGTGTGAGATTCAACAGGAGGAGAGGTTGTGGTGAGGACAGGGAGTGAAACTGGGACAAAGTGACAGACTGCCCCTGTAAGCCTTTGGCGCTGTTGACACTCAGTATTGTGAATAATGCCACCTGACACATCCACAGGAGTCGGAAAAAAATGATTTTTCCACCACTGGCTCATGGCTTTGGGATGTTCCACAATACCAATTAACGTTCATTGATGATGATTAATGTGCAATCAAGGTGCCATAGATGTTTAATTCTTGTTAGAGGCCACAAACTGAAATACCTTTTGGCTTTAGTAACTTTTCCATGAAATAATTCGGTTGAAAATGAGGTTAATTTATGTATTTAATTTATCCTAATCAATATGTTTAATAATGGTGTACTTAACAATTCAATTCAGTTTTATTTATATAGCACCAATTCACAACACATGTTGTCTCAAGGCACTTCACAACAGTCAGGTACATACATTCCAATTACTCCTAACCATTGAACAGTGCAGTCAGAGTTAGTTATTTATTCAAATTGGATAAAAAGTTTTCTGTCTAAGGAAACTCAGCAGATTGCATCCAGTCAGTGACTTGCAGCATTCACTCCTCCCGGATGAGCATGTAGAGACAGTGGAGAGTCACTGGCATTGACTTTGCAGCAATCCCTCATACTGAGCATGCATGTAGCGACAGTGGAGAGGAAAAAACTCTCTTTAACAGGAAGAAACTTCCAGCAGAATCAGGCTCAGTGTGAGTGGCCATCTGCCATGACCGACTGGGGGTTTGAGAGAACAGAGCAGAGACACAAAGAGAACAAAGAGGCACTGATCCAGGAGTACTTTCTATGGGAAGGAAAAGTAAATGTTAATGGATGTAGCTCCTTTAGTCGTTTCACCTAGAAAGAAAGAACAGATAAACTCTGAGCCAGTTTTCAAGGTTAGACCCTGAAAGAGAGCACATACAGTTAGTTACAGTTAAGCTCAGTCAATCGCCAAGTCTAGGAGAGAGAAAGGGTTAAACACTAAAAGACAGGGCTATGTGGATCATCGGTAGAGGGTGAGCATTAAGTTGTTGCCAGCAGAAGCTTGGACGATTCCCCTCTCCAGAAAAGGTGTCACAGGTAGACAGAGAGCCAGGCTAGGTGTAGCTTCTAGGAAGAGAAAATAGAGAAAAAGGTTAAAAGCTGAAATAACAGTAAATAATGCAAAATTGGAGAGTACTGTGAGAATGTAGCAAAGAGGGTGAAAGTGGTCATTATGTCCTCCAGCAGCCTAAGTCTATAGCCTATAGCAGCATAACTACACAGATAGTTTCAGTTCAGGTTATTTAGTTAAACGCCACTTATTTACAACAATGTCGTCTCAAGGCACCCCACAAAGGGTCCCACTAATGGTCATTGTTATACTAAAAGGCAAAAGGATCGGGATATCTCCCTCTGTCAGACTGATTCTAACCATTGGAAAAGAGAAGGGGTCATACAAGTAGCAGAAATGGAGGGTGTGTTTACACCTCAACCATAACTGAGCCGGTTTAGGCTAAACCTGACTCCCCCTTACTCCAGCCAACAGGGAGGGAGGAAGGCTCCCTCCCTGATAAACTAAGCCACTCTAACTATAAGCTTTATCAAAATGCAAAGTTTTAAGCCTAGCCTTAAAAGTAGGCAGGGTGTCTGCCTCACGGACTAAAACCAGGAGCTGGTTCCACAGGAGAGGAGCCTGATAACTAAAGGATCTGCCTCCCATTCTACTTCTAGAGACTCTAGGAACCACCAGTAAACCTGCAGTCTGAGAACGAAGTGCTCTGTTAGGAACATATGGACCAATCAGATCTCTGATGTATGATGGAGATCATTAAGGGCTTTATATGTGAGGAAGATAATTTTAAATTCTATTCTGGATTTAACAGGGAGCCAATGAAGGGAAGCTAAAATAGGAGAAATATGATCTCTCTTTTTAATTTACAATAGAACTCTTGCTGCAGCATTTTGAATCAGCTGAAAGCTTTCAACTACATTTTGTGGACATCCTGATAGTAAAGAATTACAATAGTCCAGCCTTGAAGTAACAAATGCATGGACTCGTTTTTCAGCGTCACTCCTGGACAGGATATTTCTAATTTTGGCAATGTTCTGGAGATGAAAGAAGGAAATCCTAGAAACTTGTTTAATATGGGATTTAAATGACATGTCCCGGTCAAAAATAACACCAAGGTTTTTTACTTTATTACCAGAAATCAATTTAATGCCATCCAGGTTAAGTGATTGACTAAGCAATTTCTTTTTTAAAGACTCCGGCCCAAAGATGACAACTTCTGTCTTGTCTGAATTTAGAAGCAAAAAATTTAAAGCCATCCAAGTTTTTATATCTTCAAGACATGCTTGTAGTCTATCTAACTGGTTGGGCTCATCAGGATTTATGGATAAGTAAAGCTGAGTATCATCAGCGTAACAGTGAAACTTTATCCTATGCTGCCTGATAATTTGACCTATTGGAAGCATATATATAGTAAAGAGAATTGGCCCAAGTACTGAACCCTGTGGTACTCCACAATTAACCCTTGAGTTTAAAGAGGATTTATCATTTACATGAACAAACTGGAATCTGTCGGACAGATACAATTTAAACCAGCCGAGCTCTGTTCCCCTGATCCCTACAGCATATTCCAGCCTTTTTAAGAGAATATTATGGTCGACTGTATCAAATGCAGCACTGACATCTAACAGAACCAGTACAGACACAAGTCCATTATCTGAGGCCATGAGAATATCATTAGTGACTTTCAGCAGAGCTGTTTCAGTACTATGATGAGCTCAGAAGCCTGGCTGAAACTGATCAAACAGGTATGGGGTAAGAACGCTGTCAAAAACAACGTGTATGTAAAGACGGAAATGTGTGCATATTAGTCAATAGTTGTGCATAAGTAAAATCCAAAAGAGGTATTATATATTATATATGGAGATTGTAGAAAGGATTAGTAACTACTGACACCAACTTCCTGCTTCATTAAACTTATTTTTTCCTTGCCAGAAATATTTAACTTGTTTCTCATACTGGAAGAATTTGCTGAGCATGCACAATCTTCCAAACACATTCTGCTTGTCATTCATAAACTTACACCAATAAACACCAAACAGTAGGGACACCTCTAAAAGGAATGTATGTGTTGAATTTAGCCTCGGAAAAAGTAGTTAACGCAGTACATCTGAAATCTGTTGAAGGGTGCTGCTTGTCTTGGCCTGCTCTCCATTGGAGATACTTTAAGTCTCAATGGGATATTACCTGGTTAAATAAAGGTCAAATTAATCAACCACAAAAAAAATGGGATGGGGGGTTGTTGATAGATGAACGCTGAAACAAGCAATCAAAAGGATTGTCTAGTTTAGCATATTGCAATAAGAAAAAGGAAAACTGAAGCACAGAATCACGGTAGTCACACAGAAATTTAAAACAGAAAGTGTGTTTACTGTGGTAGAAGAATAAAGCAAAATATGGAATCCATACATGATGAATTTCAGTTTTTAGGTAAACTTGCAGATTGTACAGAATGTCATTGTGACATTCTGCTCTTTACAGAGTAACTCGGTAATTAGCTGGGTTTTTGGCGCGGTTTGCTAGTCCACATGTTAGGCTGGATCCACATAGAAAGCTGGGTTCTGCTTACCATTTCATTACCTATCATTGTGTATATATTGCTCGATGGAGGAGTGTAGCTGCTGGGCTGATCTTAGCGATGTGCACACCATAGAACGTAGACATAAAGATATGCACCCTTCTTCCAACAAGCAAAGACTCTTACAAAACAGTTCTTTATCGCTTACCCTTTTCACTCAGTTATGAACTTTTTTAGCTTTTTACTACAAAAATCTGAACTTTGGAAAGCAAGTTTAAGTGCTTTCTAATATCTATAATTTTAGATCTTAATTTTCATTTGCAGGTAGATTTGGAAACACGTCAAGAAAAATATCAGAACAAAATACAGTCCACTTATTTTCATCTTTACCATGCAAACAGAAGACTGACATTTTTTAGGTTTCCTGAGCAGTAAATGAGTCAGAAAATGTTAACGAATTTGGGTTCACCAAGATTTTCTTCTACATTTCCTCCATTACTTTTAAGAACATCATGATGGGTAAAGAGGTCAGACTGACAGTGGAAAAATATTTTTTGTTGTCAAATGGGCACATATTTATTACCACTGCAAGTGGAAAATTATTTCTATTGTAGACCATTGGTGTGCTTCAGAATATGGCTGGAGATGGGCTTTCAGTCAGACTTGGAAGTTGGAAATTGATATAGGTTAATACATAATTGGGCTGATAAATTATGCCATTTTGATATCTTTAAAAATTGTCCAGTATCTTAGCAGATCTGAGTGGATGATCTGCTGGGCTGGGCACCTGTCTAGGTGACCTACTGGATTAATAAAGAGTATTAAAGACCTGTAGATTACTGAGTAATTAGTTCTAATACGCACAAAGTCTAAGATCAAGTATCTCCAATGTTATAATCTGCACCAGGGGATCCATCTTCTTTAGGGACTGTGTAGGAGATGGAGTGGATCTGTAAACACGATGCATGAGTTATATCAGCCTACTAGCACACTAATATTTTATATGGAAATAAAATGGCAAATTTCTGATCCCAGGTCAAAAACATGCCAAATAAATTTTATTTGGCTGTCATCACCTCATTTTAAAATAATGGCATCGGACATAGAAAAAGCTAAATCGTCCAGCCTCTACTCATTCAAACAGTAAATTGAGATAAATGTTGCCTTTTCTGCTCATCGGTGGTCTTGAATAAGCTTCTTCTTCTTCTATTTGCAGAGGTTTTGTGAACCATCATTTGCACAAGCATCTCAGCATTCAGTGCAGTTTGATAAACTTGCTAGCAACATCTTTGTTTGTTTTGAAATTATCATTAATCACATTTGAGCCTTTCTCTTGTAATATTCACATACAATTATATGGACCCAGATTTATCACATCTGCCTCATCTTATTAGGTTGATGTGAATTTTTCACACATCTTTTTTTACAGTATGAACTATAAAGGTCCTTTCCAAGGGCACCTTACAAGTTTAATTTCAGTGAAATACTGGCAGTGTTTTATGTCCCATTCACATTTTCCTTGTTTGCAGGGAAAAACGGTTCAACAGGGTAATGGTTGTACTGTCCTCCAGCAGCTGTATGTAACACAGCAGAGCTTGTTAGCTGTACTGGCCCGCTCTTGGGAGTACGGTCCTGCTACATTGGTTTCCCCAGTATACAACGGCCACACACACAACAGCCTACACAAAAGTCTCTGACTGTGAGCGCAAACCAGGGTGGCACAAACAAACAAATGGTTGCCATTCTTCTGAAAAATCAAACATGCACACACAGACTAACACACAGAATGCTCCCACGTGTAATGGCACCAACACACCAGCCCACATACTGAGAAACAATCCCCAGAGCCCAATATAGAGTCCATTACTTTGGAATGCCACACTGCTTTCTTCCAGACTTGAGATGCACTGTACTTAGACTTTGCGGGCCTGATTGGCGTGACTCACACAAAACAAGCTGACATTAGAGCTAACTGAGTGGTTGCAGTAACTACGTGTTTAAGGACAGAGTGAGTCACAAATGCCCAAGATTACCCTGACATTACAAAGCCACAGCTCGTGTAAATGTAGTTCTGGGATTCCTGCTGAGTTTTCTCATTCACTGTTTATAGTAGAGTGATTCATAGAGACAGGACATGTGACCAGAGGAGAACCGCTGGATAAAAAGAAGGCATTTTCACAGAGGGGGATTTCCCTGTAAAATGGACAACCTAATTGTCAGCCTGCGATAGATTTCCTGTGATTTCTGCTGACAATTTCTGTAACAAGCTTCAAAGAACTGTAGCTGTTTAAGAACAAGATTCACAATTTAATCTCCCATTATTTTCATGTACTATAAATGAAAAAGAATTATGAGTATAAAAGTAAAGGAAGAACTCTTTTTATGGCATGGTTTGGCAATTTATCGATGATGGAAAGAAAAACCCTAAATAGTCCTTTTGAGTGACATGGGAGCCAGGTTCTATCCAGAATCTCTGTGGATTAGTTCACAGGCAGAGTCCATACTACCAAAAATGTGAGTTTTGTTGGGACAATCTGGGGACAACGCTACATGGCATTGCAGTTCATAGCACTATTGCCTGGCAGCAAAAAGGTTCTAGGTTTAAATATAGAAAGACATGCCTTTGCATTTGTTTGCATGCTTTTCTTGTGCATGTAAATGCTGTATCTGACTAATCATGCTTTTTCACACAGTCCAAAAGCATTTATTTTAGGCTCATTTCTCACTCTAAACAGCCCTTACATATGAGTGTAAGCCTAATTTAGTGCCTTTGGGTTACCCTGTGATAGACTGGTGATCTATCTATATGTACCCTGAACAATGACCTCTAGAGACAGGCACCAGTCCCCCAGCGACCCTGCACAGATTAAGCTGGTATAGAAAATGGATAACTGGATGGTTTTTCTGGGAGCAATAGCTGCTGGAGCCTACAGAGATGGAGACATAGTTTGGGGTTCTGTGTCAGGAAATGGGTTGGCTGATAAGGGAACTGGGCAGAACAAATAAGGCTGATAGATATGAGCATATGAATGGTGTGCAAAAATGCAAAGGATGCAATTCTGCCATGTTTAAACAAAGAAACCCTTTTTGCTTTGCCATCAGGGGTCATGAGGGTAATACAGTCTGACAGAAAAAATCATGAAAGCCAGATTGATGCACAGATTTTGAACTTTTTAGGCTGATGGTCCTAAAGTTTTGATCACTTGATGAAAATTGCAGTTTTATTCATTTAATGTGGGTTTTGTCTCTTGCTCCTGTTTCTTCTTTTTGCATTTTGAAACTCTACTTATAACCTATGATTTACCGGCAAATACTTGTAATTTTTTCCTGGTCTTAAGCCACAGCACCTATTATGCCAAATACCAGAACACTGTTCTCTACCTCCTTCGATGAGATAATCAAGTTACAAACTTTCTGTCATAATAAGCGGAGATTTAACTTGGTAGCAAAATGTAGCACTGGGGTTAACTACTACATCTAAGAATGACAAAGAATCGAGCTGCTGAAAAAAAGCATAGATATAAAAAAATGACGTTTTTCAGATCAAATCAAATGGTTTACTTGGAAAAGCTGTTTGGAAAAGCTGTTTGGATTAGAATGTGAATTAGACCTGCCAAGGTTAGAACATAAAAAATTAATTTCTAAATAAACCAAAGTACCATGTTATGACCAATACCAAAATCTGTAAAGCTCTTCAAGAAACACACCAAAAAAAACGAATAAATTGACAAAAACCTAACACCGTGAAAAGACTGAACACAAAGAAACATTATTAGTTTGTAAATACATTATTGTGCAACTTGCTTGTAAGATATTTTTTTACTCCCAGAGAGATTTGTGGAGGTTCAAACTGTGGTGCAAAGCAGCTCTTAGAGGGAGAAATCTGTCAGTATTACCCTTCTTTCTCTGCAGCTATGAGCGCAAATGAAATACATGTTATTTCATGGCCATCTCAGTTCCTGGACCCAAATCCTGTAGGAGACAAATTGGTTGAGCTGAAAAAAGAGGGGACCACGAGGTCTAGGTTATGTAGAGAAGTTGTGCGAAGGGAAATGTTCAATTCATCTTTCTACATGCTTGTAAATTTTAAATTAGCCACATGCATTTTGTTGAAAACAATTATTTCTAAACACAGATTTTTTTTCTCAATGAAAAAGGGTACTAAAATTAAAAGTTAATTGTTTTGAAAAGTGTTCAGTGTGAATAATAAAAGTTATTACTTTATTTTGTTACAATTTATTTTAAGACTTTTTACACATCCACACCATGGGGGCCAATAGATGTGGCCAACAGTGTATACTGATAGGGCTCACTGCTGACCAAACCTGGCTCTGATTCCCTCATGGAGCCTGTTACAGAAAAGGAAAATTATTAAATGTTTACAAATACAATGCTGGTAGAATATCAAAGCCTTCCTTTCTCTTTAGTGTTTACTGTGAGGTTTGTTGGTAACCCATGCATTCACTTCACATAACAGTTATTCAGACAGGATGTGGAATGTCACTGGATTGGTGGAGGAATCCCCTTGGAGTTGGAGGTGGTGGTGGTGAGGGGGAGGGTGGATTCCAAAGTGTGGGTTACAGTGGGAAGGAAAGGGTCACGTTCCTGTTTGTTTGCGTTATGGAATGGCAGCCACAGCAGAGATCTAGATTGTGCAAGGTCCTCTGGGGTCATTCACTCCCACATCACATTTGCAGCTGTCTGGGCTGGGTTGAAGTGGGCAGGAAAGACACATCTACGATGATGTCCTCTCCTTTAATCTGGTGGATTTAGAGTTAAATTCATACAGTGAGGTGCTGAGTGTAGCTGAATTGGCAGCTCTGTGTGATTAAATCAATTTTAGAAAAAGGAACTCTATGTTGAATGCAGTTGCTGAATGACAAACAATAGCAAGAGTGTATTTAGCTTCATCATATTATTTTTTATTTCCAACTCTAGTCATGTTTGAGCTTAAACACCATCTAAATCCAATAAAAAGTCAAATGTGCAATATCTAAAAGAACTCTGAATTCCCAAGGAATAATAGCTGCAACAAGATAACTCCAAATGAAACTGGGACACAGTTGAAACTACTGTAATGTTTTTCTCTGTTCTGGCCGGAGATACCTTTAAGTATCTTTCCACTCCATGCAGCTTCTCTGCATCAGTTCCATATAAATGTTTGTTTCCACTACCTGTTTTTCCTATCCTGTCATTGCTATCTTCTGAATTTTCCATTTGTCGGGATGCAGCAGTTTCCTTCCTCTCATGGGCAACAGGATGTGTGCTACTTGGAACGTACGTGCAAGTTTTTGTAACCTACAAATCATTTTTAGCTCCACGTATTGCTGCTGACTTCATTTCCACTATGAAGCTGCTGTAAAGGTATGAATGCTAAACTATGACATTAGTGGTGCTTATTAGTATGTCTCTTCATGATTCAGTGTGGTTTTTATACAGGTTTGAACACCTACTTAAAATTAAGCCTACAAGCTGAAGAGTAGGCAAGTTATTGTCTTCAACAAGGAGTGCAGTGGTGCAATACAATCAATTATGGAAACACCATGTTTTATGTACCGTCAGGATTAACAGACCTTGAGCACATTTTATTCATATGATCCAGCCGTAAACTCCCAAGGTGCAGTTTAGTCATTTTTAAACTGGTAGTGGTCTTTTTTCTGCTTTGTCAGGTTCAGGTTTAGATGATTCGACTCATTAATTCAAACTGCTCTTGAAGCATGATGCTGACAATGACAATGGTTGAGGAAGAAAGCTAAATGTGGTTCCTTCTTAGGAGGGGCTTTTCATATCCTTCAAACAATTTCTCACATTTGCTTTACTTTGGAGTAAAGCTGCTCACCCACGGCTCAACCTTTCATTTATCTCTCTTTTGCTACAATTCAACTGAGGTGCTGCATTCTCCACAGCTACAGCAAAGCTATAACAAGTGACTGCTGTGTTTACACGTGATAACAGCTGCACTCCCCAAAACTGAAATCAATACTTTATCTTTTACATTTTCTCCAACACATTTAGCTGACTGTGTGGAGTGAAAGGTTTTCTTCAGAGATGCTGAATTTCTGAATTTTACCAGTAAGACTGATGGAGCGGTTGTTACATTTTAAGATTACTGCTGCATGTAAAGGATAAAATAAAAAACACAAGTAATAATAAATTAGCTTGAATTAATTCAGTATCCTAAGAAGTAATTACACTTTTACATTTTGTTATCTTACAACCGCAAACATAGTATTTTTGGATTTAATGTGATAGACAAACAATGAGTG
The DNA here is from genome assembly GCF_021462225.1 of Girardinichthys multiradiatus. Lineage (NCBI taxonomy): Eukaryota > Metazoa > Chordata > Actinopteri > Cyprinodontiformes > Goodeidae > Girardinichthys > Girardinichthys multiradiatus. Next base: position 40,938,147 of record NC_061799.1, read on the forward strand.
GTACAAAATCATAAAGTAGAAAGAAAGGGGTATATGTTTTTTATTTTCAAAACAAAATGTATAAAAAGTGCATTTAACCTATTTAGCATTCTTTACTCTAATACCTGAATGCCTCTGAAGAGGGATTTTTCCCATGGGCCAAAACAGAAAACGCCAGCAGATTGACACATTTCATGGTAAATTGGTTAAGTTAGAGTGATGGCATCTGTTTCCATGGAGAAACAAATCACGAGACAGACATGACTCACAATAAGCTGTTCCTGAATCTTCACAAGCATGACCAACTCTGGGTGCCTTTGGTGGACAGGTCAACACATACATTTTCATTAAATAAATGCATGTGTTCCAATAAAAAAATCACTGCTGGATTTCAACTGTATCAACAGCTCAAGCTGCAACCAGTGTGTAAAGAGATGGAATGCATTACAGATATTAGGTTACATTCTTAGATTATCACTGACCCCCCCATTGGAAATAGAGAGAATGTTTGGTGCTAGGGTCAACATAACTGGCCATGAGGGTTCCTAAACCTGAGTTTTAATTGTCATGATCTGTCTGTTAGGTTTGTGTTTGTTTACTTTTTGCTCAGTCAGGTGCTTTTCTGTTCATTTCTGGTTCTTTAGATTCCTTCTGGTTAGCTTTGTTGTTTTTCTGTGTTTGAGTGTTAGATACGTTTAGTTATATTCTGATAGATCTGGTTCTTGTTTATGTTCTTAGTCTAGTCATTGTTTTCCTGTATTCTTGTCACCTCCTTGCTCATTTGTGTTAATTGGTCACTCCCTCTTTCTCCCTGCAGCCCTGGTCCACACCTGTGCCATTTTCACTTCCGATTACCTTATCTCCCGGGGTCATTGGTTCTTACTTCACTTCCCTCAGTTTATAAGCTCTCTAGTTTGCATTGTTCTCCAATGGTTCCTTCCGTTAATACCCCATTGTCATCCTGTTACCTACCCTGTCTTTGCCTAAGTTCTTCCATGTCTGTTACCTGGATTTTCATGCACCTGCTTTCATGCAGTTTATGTTTCACCCCTACTTGAGGTTCTGACCTGGTCTATGTATGTTTTGTAAGTTTGGTTTTTTTATTAAACCTTTTCACCAACTTCACTCATCCTGCATTTGGGTCCAACCTTAAAACTCAGCATGACGTTAATTTTAATTTCTAAACCAAACTAAGACATTTACATTTGTAATGGTACTTTCCTAAGTCCAAAAAAATAAATCTAATATGGCTGCTGAGTTAGTGGAAGTGCAGTTGTTATCCTTAGTGGCAAACATGTTCCTGCACATTTATTTGTGGGTGTTTTCTGTTAGTCTTTAGTATCTGGTCTAACCATAACCAAACTTGTTTTGGTAATTATAGTGAGCGTAGCCTTGAGCACAGCAATTAGCAAATCTAAGTGGCTTTTCTATCGAAAAGTGGAACTTGGTCAAGTTGGTTGTGACTTCTATTTAAGATTTGAATGTACAGTTTTAAAACAAATTGAATAAAACAATAATATAAACAAGTAGAAGGGGAAAGCAAAAAAAAAACCAAAAAAAAAACGATCTAACAAACTAACTAACTAGTAGGTCAATATAAAAAAAACAGCCTCATGGTGATATGAGTATTAAATGTCCAACCCTAAGGGCACCTACACACACTTAATGGCTGTGCTTTTACCACAATGAGAACATGTGAGTATTGTAACACGGTCAAACACATTGCTTAACATACATTCTTTGAGTCATTGTAAACTCACTCCCCTGAATTGAAGGATGCATTTTTTGAATTTCCGTCAATACGTCATCACTGCCAAAAGCCACAAGTGGCTCGTTCTTTTGTGAAAAGTAGCTTTTGACTACTCAGAGGTATACAAGGTTGCCAAACGATGTTGCACATAAATTAGCACATCAATGCATTGGCTTCAGCACTTTTGTTTTTGCCAAGCTTGTAGCAGGCAGAGAGCATAGGAATATGCAGGGGAAAAAAAAGTATTTCAGATCACAATCAACTGCACTAATTTGGTCTTAGACACACAGCAATGTCCACACAAGAATCTCTCTGATGGTTGGGAAAGCGCTCTTGCTCTCACACTTTTAAGAAATGATGTCACTGCTAACAAATTTACCCACACTTGCCAACGCTGCACTTTGCACCAGTTAAAAGCTTTTCGTGCATGCTGAGCCTTTCTTCCAATTGTATCCATCACATATTGGCTCTCATTTGTTTCTCTTTTTTTAAGTCATGGTTTTATCAACCCCCTGGGATTCTCAAATCTAGAATGCAATTCTTCAGAAAACATTTAACATGTAGTAGCCAGTTCCTTCAGAAATGAACCTTATCTCTGAGAAAAGAGGTTGACGTGGGTCCTGGATAGAGAAAAATATAGTCATGACTCATCTAATTCAATTCAATTCAGTTTTATTTATATAGCGCCAATTCACAACACATGTCATTTCAAGGCACTTCACAAAGGGTTTGGAATTGTATAGGGTTGTTGGGGAGATTATATTAAACTACTGACTGTTAGAGTTTGGCCATTTTAGAATGTGCTATGTGAAGGGGTACTAAGTAAAATAATACACTGATAAAGTGTGTCCATGTAGAGCCCACTGGTGGCCATTGTCATACTAAAAACAACAAGGATTGGGGGTACCTCTCTCTGTCAGACTGATTATAATCATTGGAAAAGAGCAGGGGTCACACAGGTAGCAGAAATGGAGGGTGTGTTTGCACCTCAACCATAACTGAGCCGGTTTAGGCTAAACTCGACTCCCCCTTACTCCATCCAACAGGGAGGGAGGAAGGCAGAGGTAAAAATAATAATAAAAAGTGTTGTTTCCTGTTGAATTGTGTGAAAGGTGGGTAACTTTAAAATGAGCTAAGTCAATTCAATCGACTCATATAGATTTAAAGTCAGGCACATGCATTCCAATTAATAACTAACCATTGAACAGTGCAGTCAGATTCAGTTATTTATTCAAATTGGATAAAAAAGTTTTTCTATAAGGAAACCCAGCAGATTGCATCGAGTCAGAGATGTGTAGCATTCACTCCGCCTGGATGAGCATGTAGAGACAGTGGACAGTCACTGGCGTTGACTTTGCAGCAATCCCTCATACTGAGCATGCATGTAGCGACAGTGGAGAGGAACAATTCCTATTTAACAGGAAGAAACCTCCAGCAGAACCAGGCTCAGTGTGAGCGGCCATCTGCCACGACCGACTGGGGATTAGAGAGAACAGAGCAGAGACACAAAGAGAACAAAGAAGCACTGATCCAGAAGTACTTTCTATGGGAAGGAAAAGTAAATGTTAATGGATGTAGCTCCTTTAGTTGTTTCATCTAGGAAGAAAGAACAGAGAAACTCTGAACCAGTTTTCAAGGATAGAGTATGAAAGAGAGCACATGTAATTAGTTACAGTAAAAGCTCAGTCAGTAGGAGAGAGACAAGGTTAAACACTGAAAGACAGGGCCAAGTGTATCATCAGTAGAAGGTGAGCATTAAGTTGTTGCCAGCAGAAGCTTGCCCCCCTCCATGAAGGTGTCACAGGTAGACACAGAGTCAGGCCAGGTGTAGCTTCTAGGAACAAGCTTCTAATGTGCATGTGATAGATGTGGGAAAATAGATTAATTTAAACCCACTTCCTGTCTTCAGATTCAAAATAAATTGTATGTCATGGTTTGTCTAATGCCAAGCTCTTGTTCCTTTTTTATAATATTACAATTTATTGTTAGTATAGTAGCTGAAATTCAGGTGAGATGTACTTTGTCTAAAGATATTACAAGCAACATTGAAAAAAGCTGGTCCTAAAGTAACACGTCACCATTGTTTGTTTCCTCTTGACAGCTTGTAACAACTTTCTAGCCAATACGTGCTTTCCGGTTCCTCAAAAAAACGAATTTAGATCTTAATTACTGTCCCACATTGATACATGAAAAAAATAGCAGCTTTAGTCCTTGGCGATTTTGGTGGAACAACAAGAATAAAACCAAAACAGTTAAAATAAAGAAACATCTTCCAGATGTTAAAAGTAAACTTGCAGATGTGGTTGAATATCTTCAGGACAGGTGCAAAATAGGACAGGTGCAGACTGCAACAAATAATCAGGAATGCAGAGAGAATAATCAGGGTTGACCCTCCCTCCATCCAGGACTTATACAGGTCTAGGGTCAAGAAAAGAGCTGCTAAATCTCTGCAGACCCCACACACCCTGCACATAAACTGTTCAGAGCTTTACCTTCAGGCCGCCGCTACAGAGCACTGTTCGCTAAAACCAGCCACCACAGAGACAGTTTCTTCCCCCAGGCTGTTTCTATGTAGAACATTCAATAGAGTACAAAACAACAGCATACAGATGTTGCAAATGCACCTTTTTATTTATATATTTATATATTGTACATTGTAAATGTGTATATTCTGTAATGCAAAAACAAAACCAAAGAGCAAAGTGTACCGGAGTCAAATTCCTTGTTTGTATGTACAAACTTGGCAATAAAGCTGATTCTGATTCACTCATAAGTTGAACATAAAAGGGTAAACTATGTATGTGCACTCAGAGATATATCTTTCATCTATCCATTTATTGATTTTCTATACCCACTTCTTTCATACTGGGTCGCGGGGGAAGCTGGTGCCTACTGTATCTCCGGCAGTCTACGAGTGAGAGGCAGGGTACACCCTGGAGAGGTTGCCAGTCCATCACAGGGCAACACAGAGACACACAGGACAAACAACCATTCACACCTACGGGGAATGTAGAGAGACCAATTAAAACAGTCATGTTTTTGGACTGTGGGAGGAAGCCGGAGTACCCGGAGAGAACCCACACATGCATCGGGAGAGCAAGCTGAAATATCATAGTATCTTTATTTTTCACTATTCGAGGAGGCATCTGAAGGGATTTAGATCATTTGGTCTCTGACTAAAAAGTTGATGAGGGAAATTTGTATAATGAAAGAATTAACGGCTGAATGAAAGTTAAGGGTATGCCTTGGGTGTTTTTTTTTAACCACAGCCATGTACATGACCTTAACTGTGTGTTTATTATGGTAACTATGACAATGGCCATCCACAGTTTATTTCCTGTTTTATGCAAAAAATGCAAGTTTACTTTTACCCAACTGTTTCACTACCTCATGGGTGTTTGTTATTACAGCCATAGCAAAGGGATTCCCCGGTCTAAACCCATTCAGGTGTCTCAACATTTCTTTTCTTGTATTCACATCTATCTAAACAAAGGTAAAGAGTACATATCTCAACTGATCATTTAGGTTTGATTACTTGTTGAATTATGTTCCAGGAATGTTCCTTTAGTCATGAGATTTAGGACGCTTTCAGGATAACATATAAACACCAATTAAGGTCCTTTCTGATGTTTATCCAGATAAGGTGGATTGCTTATTTAGGCTCTGCTCACAATTAACACTCAGGTTATCCGGTAAAGCCGAACTGCTGGGAATTTGTTTAAAAATAGCACTGTAACGGTAAGTATTTTATATTACATGGCTACCTCTCAGTCCGTTTTCTCAGAATTCAAAGCAACATTCCTGTCATCATTGCATCCTCTTAACTGTTTTTGTCCACTTTCTTTAATGACTGAAGTTGTATGATTGTGATTCATCCACGGCGTGTCAAAACCCAAGATCAGATAGACATGTGATGCAAGGAGCCTATTAAATTAACTCTGATTTTGTTTTTTGTTTTTTTTGCTGCAGACTCAATCCACTGTTTTGCATATTGTGCCCACTCTCCTGCCCTTTTACAAACTGTACTTGCCTTCACACTGAACATTTGCAGCACATTAAAATCTTTAGCAAAATTAGCCATTACATTTATTTAAATTTGCTAATCCAGTGGTGTGTTTTTGGAACACAGTTCATCTAAACAGCGACAACAAACACAGCTTCTAAATCAGTGTCAATCCTTATTATGCTATCTGAATTTTCCTTCCTAATGGCAATAGCAAAACGTTTTAGCCTAATTGCAGCTGTGGATTCCTAATCAGGGACCAGATGCAGTTTGCAAATTAAGAATTGGCTATTATCTGCAGTGCAAAGAGTTTTAAGACAGCTAATTAAAAGTGAGTGACCATTTTTTGGCCAGGTCTCCAGATGAAGGATTCCTACAGTTTGCAAAATAGCAGTAGGTTGTTTTCTCTTTCTAAGTCCTGTCATTTTCTGTGGTTAGATTTTGTGGCTTTTTTGTCCTGCTTCATCTTCTACAAGACTTACACATACTAAGATATTAAAGTTCTATGTATAACATCCAGCATGTGTGACAATGAGCAGTATGAATTGAAATTTTATTTTGCATGGGCTCATAGTAAGGATCGCATGTACAGCTAATGTGACATTTTCAAATACACAACAACACAACCTGACCCATGCACAGCTGCACTGCAAATGTGTTTGTGCTCAATATTTTGTTGCTATGGATTTAACATTGCCAAAGATGAGCACTCTGTGTGCACTGAAGGCTGTCTGCATATGAGGTTTCTGTACAGCTGTATGACTCATGTTATCTTGGCATTAGCATGGCAACACCACATAACACTCATTCAGAAAAGACAGACTTTTATGGGAGGGCATTTTAGTGATGACAGAACCAAAGTGTATCTTTCAAAACACAAGCAGGTGAGTGTGCAGCATTCTTAAAATTGCAGAAACTTATATATATATATATATATATATATAAATATCAATTCACATCAAATTTAATTTCAAGGCTCTTTGCCTTTGGCGCTTAACCTAATTCACATTTTCTCCAAAGTGACATTTGAAAAGTCAGTTTTCTACAGTTAATGAAGCATATGCTAAAATATCAAGATTTACAAATTCCATAGGGAGTAAAATTTGGTATCAAATCAGACATATACTGTACATTTCAACATTGTGCTACCCTCTAAAACCTACAAACTTAAGATATATTATTTCACCCCTCACACAACATGACCTGCACAAATATATTGTACCATCATCACTCTCTAGAGAAAGAGAGATATGTTCTTGGTCTATATTTACTCATCACCTGACACATTAAAAGGCAGAGAAATCCCCTAAAAACCTGTTGCATCAATTTCTGCTTTGGGAGAGTACACAACACAAAGTGATACAAACAATCTGTACTTTATTGTACTGTTAAGTCTTTTCCCTCTGCTTATAATGTCAGAAATGAATCATTCAAGCTACAGGGAAACACCTAGCTTCCCTTCAATTACCAATAATGCATGTCACAAACAAGTTCCCTTCAATGTGCTCTTTATCTTCTGACTTAGACCCACAGTCATGTCTGAATGTGATGCTGCTGAGTGCTGCAAATGTGCCCACTGCCGAGATCCCAACAAAAGAGACGCCACGGTAGAGGCGCTCGGGTGGCCCCACAGCTCAGACAATAGTCCTCTGTTCCAAATATGCTGTTTGTCACATCGCCTTCCTTTAACTTGTCAATGGTGCTGTTGTCGCTCCTAACTTCAACTTTATCCCACATCGTATGCAACAGGGTATGAGGTTTTACCTCTGTGTGTGCTGTATTTACACTGAACAGCTGATACAGTGCCTTGCAAAAGTATTCACACCCCTTGGAAATGTCAAAATTCTGGCATGTTACAACCACACACTATTTTTTGGGTTTGCTTAACAGACTGAAATAGAGTAAAATTGTTAAATAGAGGAAAAACAATACATGGATTTTACATTGAGATAAGAATCTGAAAAGTTTGGGGTCCGTATGTATTCAGCCCTCTTTACTGTTTACTACCTTGAATAAAACCAAGCACAACCAATTGCCTTCAGTTGTAGTAAATAGTCTGTGTGTGATATAATCTGTTAAAATGAAGCTGTTTTATGAAGACCTAAGAGGTTTTTCAGTGGAAATTAGTGCATAACAGACTAAGGAAGACAGCAGAGAGGTCATGTAGAAAAGTTTAAAGCAGTTTTAGTTCAATACATCACCTAAAGTAGAAAGATAAGTTTTTCAATTACTAACCTACCCAGTACATAGCCATCCACCAAAACCTACTAGCTGGACAAGATGAGCATCCATTAGATAAGCAACCAAAAAAACCACGAAAACTCTGGAGGAGCTGCAGAAATCCAGAGGTCAGTTAGGAAAACCCTTTTTTGGTCACTAGTGGTGTTTATTTTTCAATTTTTTTGGAAAGTGAGTTGACAGGAAATAGGGTGGAGAGAGAGTGTAGAACAGGCAGTAAAGATCAAAGGGCCGGGACTCGAACTCACGGCAGCCTACGTTGAGGACTAAGGCCTCTAAAAGATTTAGATCAAAGTATATGCACGTTTTAAACTGACCCAGTCAAAGTCCACACCTGCATCTCTTGCTTGTCACAAACACTTTCCATCCAGTCTGCCTGAGCTTGAGCTATTTTGCAAGAAAAATGGAAAGCAAATTCATTTTCTTGATGTGAGAAGAGACATACTCCAAAAGACTCCGAAAGCTGTTCATAATTGTAACTGAAATTATTGACTCAGGAGGAGTGAATATATATGCACAAAACACTTTTAAGATTGTTATTCCTAAAAAGAATTTAAAAACCTTTCTTCTATTTCACAACCACGTATTACTTTGTGTTTGTCTATCACATTGAATCTCAATGTAATACATAGACGCTTGTAGCTGAAATGCGATGGCTCTTTAACCATATTTTGCAAAGAGAAAATTGTGATCCATGTGAGACTTTTCAAATAGCTTTTCATGCCAAGCATTTAAGCTGTCGTGAAATTAACCTAACATTGCTATATATACAAATATTGTATCTCTGATTAATATTCATGTGTTTATCTTGAGCATTTATAGCAAAGCAATGATCATTTACATTGATAGAAAGCGGGTGGATGTGGGGTATATATTTCCAGAAGAATGTCAGTGTGTATTTATATCATGTCATTCTAGAAATGTGAGAGATATATTACCATCTTTTAATAGAAACTCTCATCATGCACAGTGGGTGGCCACATTTTTTTTCCTTTTTTAACCTCATTTCAAGTGTTCTGCAGAAAGCAAATGAAGAAGCAATGTGGTTTCCTGAGTATCACAGAACAACTAGATTGCTGTGTGTCACTTTAGCAGAGATAGCCACAGGTGATTGAGATTACAGCGCACATGTGCACATTATCTCCAGCAGAAGCAAACCAGTCCCTCCTGAAACGCCTCAAGCTGCTGCCACTACAATAACAGCCACAGCATTTCTGTTTTTTTTTTTCCAAATTATCATTTTTATAGCTGGTCTATTATAACTTAATAGCTTATTAAATTGTCTGCACTGCTGTGGAGAGACTCATAATAATCCTCGTGGATCTCTGGACAGTCATGAAAAGGAGAGGTCTATCAGATTTGTTTCATAGACCAAGCAGATTGATCAGACTTTTGATGATCCCTTTGTGCCTCAGAATATTGTTCTGATGATTTGCACTTTGCAGAAAGGAGACAAGGATGTCTTTCTTTGCGGCCTCTTACAGAGTCAGCTTACGTCACCATGTGAAGAGACGTTTGGTTTGTTTTTTGATATCTGGAACATACTGTAGCTCTTCACCCAAGGCAGCTCTGTGTAGGGGGTGGAATGAGTGCTTGGAATAAAATATCTTTCTGTTGCGCTTCAAATGATTATCCTATTTGGCATATGTTTTGCTATGTTTAATCACTGCAAAAAATATGGCAGCTGTGGCTCTAGGATGGCACTGATGCTAGAATTATATTCAAGATCTGAATTCCACATTAAATTAAACTGCTGTATCAACAATTTCTAAGAAGTCTGATCTTTGTTTGATCATCTCTAGATTTTAATCGAAAATATCTTGAGTGGTCATACTTGAATTGGATTGTCCTATGCTGAATAGAAATTCTTTGATACATTGTTTGAAATCTGTATCTATCTGTAAGTGCAAACTGTATATGTTTGTGTACATATGAATCAAATGGAGACACATCTGTGGATGTACAGTACAAATAATCTGAGCTCTTATGTAAGTTTTCACAAGTAGCTCCTATACATACCTAGTCTGATCCTGTCTCCTACACTCAGTACCCAGTGACGCTTTAAATAGGTTTTATTACCAAGATTATTTCAGTGCTTGTTCTGTCATTTCAGCTTTGTATACTGTGTGGTTTTAAACTACAATACTCTGCAAGAGTATTAGACCACACCCAAAGTTCAGACATTCAATTAGTCATTTACAATTGTTTCTCCAAGCTTTCTGAATGTCGTCTCTTTTTGGACTTTGGCTGCTTTTTCCAGAGGGCAAAAACAAATTATTTGTTTTTTGTATTGAGCTATTTAACTCGCAAAAAGTTCAAAAGATAAATCATTGTTCATCACAAGACGACTTCCTACTTTTCTTTATAAAATACTACAGATAACAAAGTTTGACAAACAGACAAAATTACTTTAGCTCAAATAAGGTTATTCACAAAGAGCAATTAGCTGAAAACTTTGCATAAAATTGCAGATAAACTGAGGAGTGATGTATTTCTTATATCTCTTAGGTCCTGTGTCAGGTCTGGATTTTTTTGTTTTTTGTTTTGTTTGTTTCTCAAAGACATACCATTCGAATACTAATGCTAAATGAATATTACACAAATCATGAACTGTGCTGTATCCAGGGTTGTGCACTAAGTGTATGCTTATTTTAGATTTGGATAGTCTACATTGCTTTAAAGCACTAATAGCCCTTTACTGATTTAAATGCTAGCCTCAGCTTTGTCAGACAGATAAACAACTACAAAGCTGAGGATAAAACCAGAGGGAATAGAAATAATTTTTTTGATGAGTTTTTGGCATCTGAGTTTATCTATCTATCTATCTATCTATCTATCTATCTATCTATCTATCTATCTATCTATCTATCTATCTATCTATCTATCTATCTATCTATCTATCTATCTATCTATCTATCTATTTTTTTCTCTGTGTGTGCGTGTGTGTGTGTGTGTGTGTGTGTGTGTGTGTGTGTGTGTGTGTGTGTGTGTGTGTGTGTGTGTGCGTATACGTCCAGTCGACGTATGGGTGTCATGTTGCGTGACATAAACATAGTTAAATGACTCTTTTAAAAGGCAGAAGCAGCCGCTTTTCAGTGGCGCTCCACACCACCAGCAGCTCAAAATTTTGAATCGGCAATAAACTCCTCTTCCTCGTTTTGCAGCTGCTTATATAGTGCTCTAAAAATAGTGCACCAACCACACCACAGAGGGCTGCGCCAACTCCAAAAGCATTGGTCAGGAGCAAGTTGTAGGCGGGCCGTGCGCTCCACAAACCGATTGGTTTGCGTGCAAAACGTAATGTAATCACATGGGGGTGAGTTCGCCTGTAATTTTGAATCGAGGGGAAGTTTACAGTGCACTGACAGACTTTTCAGTGAGTTCAGTGTGGTGCAATCGTCGGTGCGTCACACGCTCAGAGAGCCAGCAGTGGAAGTGCGCGTCTATCCAGGCTGTCATACATGCACATACAGCAAAGAGCCCAGCTTCTTTCCAAATACACCTTCACTCGCCTCACTTCGCTTGTTGTTTCGACTGAGACTCGGTAGTGAAATGGATGTCATACCGATGTGCAGCATCTTCCAGGAGCTTCAGATTGTGCACGACACGGGATACTTTTCTGCTTTACCGTCTCTGGAAGAGTACTGGCAGCAGGTAAGGTCAAGAGAACGCCGCTTAATGGGTAACTGGCTTCTAAACAAGTAGCGCAGGAAATGTGCATAATTAGATTTGGGGAAAGCGTGTTTTGCGGTGACAGCCGTGTGTCTGTGTTAAAAGATGTTTTTAGGGAAGTCATGCAAGTTCCCTTAGTGACGTTTCACTTTAACTGAACAGAATAAACAAATTATCTTCCTTTACAGTTTTAGAGCGTGGCTGTACAAACCATTAAAACTTTTCATACGATCATATCTACTGTGAAGTGAAATGTAACTGAAATATTCCATGTTTTGCAAATGGTATGTACGTTGCTGCGCCTTGACCGTCACACTATGCTTTATATTTTCCTGCAGCGGTTTTGCTCATGCAAATATTTATGTAGATGATTTTGACTTATTTGCAATAAAATGGAAACACACCGTGCTGCAGATAAAGCGGTTGAATGGCGAGCCTCGAGTCTTTGCGCGTATATCCTCCTTCAGTATCCCCCCCCCCCCCCCCCCCCCCCCCCCCCCCCCCACACACACACACACACACACACACCCTCCCACACACACACACACACACGGACACGTAAATACATAAGAGCGTGGCAGGTTGAGAGAGGGAATGATAGTCAGGACTGATTTGTGCTCTAGCGGAGCCTGGATGACAGAGCAGTCGTTGGAGTTTCAGACTGGAAAAAGTCTAGTTTTGTTCGCGTTCAGACATGAAATGAATTGGCTTTCATGTCCTTTTTTCAGTCTCTCAGTTTATCGGACACTTTTCATTCTCTTCGTTCCAAGTCGCCCTCCATGGCATTTAAAGCTCGTCTGGGATTTGTCAAGGGCTGCTTACCGATACAGGGGCGTATCCAGAAAGTTTTGTAATAGGTGCCACAAATAATCTTTAGATGGCACACCCTAATCAAAAGATTGGGTCAGATAAAGTAAAGGGAAATCACGCGAACCTCCTTGGAACAGTCTAATGTTCGTTTAGCTGATTTGACATGTTAGAATATACTTATCAGTCAAAATGTATTGTCTTCAAATTAAAAACTGTTGCTCTCCTAAATGTTAAGCTAAATATGTGATCCCGATGTCATTTGATGGTGGGGCCATGAGTGATTGACAAGTGAAGGACCAACAAAGAAAGTGCGTTAAGTTGGCCAGAGATTCAATTTAAGCAATTACATTTTTTCCCTAATCAAAAAAGCATAAAAAATAAGTAATACTGTCTAAAAATAGATTCACCGAATATAGATTAACATATATTCAGATCAATCAAAATAAGAATAAAATCTTCTCAAGTGATGCACCTATCAGGCTTTTCCTGACAGATACCAAGTTCAAAATTTTTTCAGATGCAGAAAAATATCCTGTTGCTGGTTGATGCAGGTATAGGCTCAAAATGATGGGAGACCTAAGTTTTGATGCATTTAATTAATAGGGCTAAAAAGAAAATTAAGTATTTAACTTCCTGATCACTGATCAGTGGCCAATTCCTATTTCTAGCCATTTGATAGGCGCATTCTCTCTTTGGTTCTATTTGTTATAATTTTATATAAAATTTGAATTCCTAAAAGCTCAGTTTGTTTGTAGTCAGTCACAATTGTCCTATACAAGTTTGAGAGCCACCGTTTTATTGAGTTCGACCATAGTACAACTGGAATGTGCCCCATCACAAGAAACTGCCTGTAAGCAGATGTCATTTCTAACCTGTGCTCACTGACTGCACAGCGTTAAGGAAGTGCTCTCTCACTTCCTTTTTGTACAGCAAAAAAAGCCGAGCCGACAATCCAGAGCAGCTCTTGCAGTATTCATGCCGGGCTTTTTATGGACCACCACGAACCAGACCTTCCTCCTCCCAGTCCCCAGTGTGCTATGTTATTTCTAGCAATGCCTCCAAATGCATTATTAAATCCACATTATTCTGAATAATTGATGGATTTAAAAGATCTACAAGCACTTCTCTAACTCAACTAGGGTGCCTCTGTAGCATATGTAAATTTCATGACCAACCTCAGCACACACCTACGAACACACACATCTTTGCGCACTTGCACGACTGTCCATGCGTTTACGGGCAAGAGCACCTTGTTCTTGCATGCTCTCAGGACGATATGTGGTGCTTGTAATCCTGCCTGATAGAATCTCAGAGGGCACCCTGGGAGTGCACTTCTGCATAGGACATTGGGTCTTGTCATATTTCTGAGAGCAGAGAGGAAGTGTAGCCTGTAGTGTTGCCACAGCATTTCTCCCTCCTGCTGCAACTAAGAATGAAAAAGCCCTATACAGGAGGACACCAGAGTTGCCTGTAAAAAAACAAAAAACAAAGTTGGGTCATTTTAGGGATTTTCCAGCTCAGCAGAAGTATTCCATTACAGGCCTCAGGCTCTGTCACCAGCAAACTTATTTCTATCTTGTCCTCCCTTCACACAGACATGCCTTGAGCTGGAAAGGTACCTCCAGAGCGAGCCCTACGTCTCAGCCACTGACCTCAAGTTTGATAACCAGGAGGACCTGTGGAGCAAGCTAATGCTTGCCTGCGGGGACAAGTCGAATGAGGCAGACCCAAAGATCGCCCACATCAAGGAGGAGGTGGACAATCAGGACATCCAACCCCTTGACGTTGGTGGTTTCAACTCCGACGCCAGCAGCGAGGCCTCGGATAGCTCTGAGGAGCTCTCTCCGACCCTTGACTTCTCCTCTGGCTCTTTGACTGACATGTTGGGTGACAGCGGAGAAGACCTGGGCTCTGCTATCATCAGCACGCCGCCATCCTCTCCCGAGCTCGGCAAAGAAGGCTCTGTGGCCCAGGTGTGGAGTGGGATACAGACTGTGCTAACCTCACCAGGGAAAATAAGGACTGGGGGCACAGAGAGGTCAGTGGAAAGGTCAGGGATGACCAGTGGGGAGGCGTCGCCCGATGGGAGGAGAAGGGTGCATAGATGCCATTTCAATGGATGCCGGAAGGTGTACACCAAGAGCTCGCACCTCAAAGCACACCAGCGCACACACACAGGTAAATAAACTCAACAATGAAACCTTTGATTAAGATTTCTTGCTCAAATACACCCACACAGCTTAAATAGTTTTTCTGAAGGAATGCCCTCAACTGTGACCTAATTCACACAGTGGAACGTGACTTTGTGCACAGGGGAGGGCAGAGACGAAAGGGGGAGGGATGTCCTTTTGTGGCCAAGCGGCATCCAGAGGATGTGGATCCTGACAACAAATCAACAGTTCTCAGATTTCACTATGAGAAAAGACTTAGAAACTTGCCTTCATGCATTCAAAAAAAAAAAAAAAAAAAAAAAAGGGACAGAGAGATGACGTTGAAGTATGGGAAAACTGACATTTGCAAGGTTTTGGAGAGGGTTCAGATGTTAGGTGTTTGCCTTGTACCTCTGACGTCTGCCAGACGGTGTCGCCTATTAGGAAAGGAAGTCACATTCTCTATAACCACGTTAGGCTTATGGTTAAGAGCCTCATAGCCTTTAGAAACCTCATAGCCTTTTTTTTTCCTCCAACAGCTCCCCTTCTATTACATAAGCCTTCCACTCAAGCAGCTCTGCACAGCTGCATACCACAGATCCTGAGTCTCACAAGATTGTTTTTCTCCTACAGTAGTTAGCCTATTCCACTTAGGGATCATACTTTCTCAGGAATCAGCATTATATCAGCTCATGCACTGTAAATATTGACTCATATTTCAGAGGCGTAAAATGGCAGATATATTCACTTACGAATACTAAACCATGAACCTGTTAAGAGCTACTGATAAACTTTTAAACTCATTGTTTTTATTTTACTTTTTTTTTTCTAGGTGAGAAGCCCTACAGGTGTTCATGGGAGGGCTGTGACTGGCGCTTTGCACGAAGTGATGAACTAACCCGACACTTCAGGAAGCACACTGGAGCAAAGCCATTTAAATGCAATCACTGCGACAGGTAAGGTTTGTTTATCATCTTTAATAGATGTATTTTACCTTTAAAACACTACAGTGAATCAACAGCCCTCTTTTTCCTGTTACCTTTTGTACTAAGCACTCATTCATAAACAGAGACAAACACAAAGTTTTTCTAAATGGGATGCTAAGTAGTGGGGTAAATGAAGGTTAAGGACAGACTGAATGATTAAGGTCATGTTCAAGGAGTTGCCTGAAAACAGACTTGGGATTGGATATTTCTTGATTCCGTGAAGTTTGTGTGCTCCTTCAGTCTGTTTGTTTTTCTTTTCAGTGTAATTCATAATATATTTTTTACAGAACCTTTTCAGTCGGATAACAAAATGTTTGCATTTAAATGTAAGGTTAATGTACTGGAAAATAAAAATTTGTATTTGTAGTTCAGTTTTTAGTTGCTAATCACAGCTAACCCTGCTGTTTGTTACCTTGTACATATAAGCCATCAAGCTAATCTGGCAATTTAAAAATTTTCACTGTTCTTTTTAACAAAGTCAGTCACAATTGCTGTAAATATGGATTGTTTTAGCCTTTTCAGCTTAATTATCCAAGGCATCCTAACTATGCTAACTATGATAATACAATAAATTAGATTTTGTAAAGTAACAGTTATGTCAAATACTAAAACTAGGTATGCTAACTATGATGATACAACAATGCTAATATTTTAAATGTTTGTATTTGTTAAACCCAACATATTTATTTATTTACCTTTTTCTCTTCTAGGTGTTTCTCCCGTTCGGACCACCTGGCGTTGCACATGAAGAGGCACATCTAAGATGGCCTCCATGTTGAGAGCTCTGAGGGATGAGTCTGGTTGATTGTCCCGACCAGTTGGGGAACAGCAAGACCGGTGTGTCCGGGGAGCATTAACAGGGGCACCGCTGTCAGCGGAAACACATGAAGCAACACAGGCTATTATTTGCACCATACTTTGTGCCTCCAACACCTCGCCGTGGTGATTGCTTTTGAAAGGCTTTTACGGAGGAGCAGGGGGTGAAAAGAGAAGATAGGAAAGATCTTGGCTGGAGTCAATGGGAAGAGACTGCACTGTATGGTGTTAAATGCTCTTTTTTGTTAGTTTTTTTCCTGGACGATTATGGGACTCCAGGAATGGGGGTGCTATTCCTCCATTGACAGTGTGTTTGCCTGTACGCATGGGACTCTGAGTGCCTGTGACTGGATGCCTGTGCTGGCTTTATGGAGCGGATGGAGCTTGCGAGTGAGTGACATGGAAGAGGTATCTTATTTAATGACAGTTTTCTTTTTGGGGAGGGGAGAGAGGAAACGGGGCGAGAGGATGACCTGATGTCTCTGTAAGAATTAATTCAAGCAAAGAATTCTGTCTATGTTGGTCTGTTCACTATGGCAGGGAGTAGGGGGTTGTTTGCTGAAGCTGATTCATTTTTTATTTGTCCAAATGATGACCCCCTTCTGCCTGGAGGTGGAATTACAGCTCCCTGTCCAAACTTGGGGAGGTTGTTTTGTTTAGTGCAGCTATTAAATGTGCAATGTATTACGTGGCCTGTCTCACAACATACACGTTATAAAGCTCATTTTGTTGTCCATTGTATAAGACTTGTATCAAAAAAGACAAAAACAAAGAAAAAAATCTATTGTACACTAACAGTTATGGCCATTATAACAGCAGTTGCATGGGATCTAGGGAGGTGTTGCTCACATGTGTGCATAGAGGACGACAAAATTCCAGTGCAGCTACTTTCATGTTACTCAGTACCATACTATTGTAAAAAATGTAAGGCAGTCTTGGTTTTTTTTAAGAAATTGGGGATACCACTATTGCTGAGCAACTGTCTTGGTTGAGGGTTTTTTTTTTTGTTCCTTTTTCTTCACATTTGTTTTTTCTCTTTTGTTCTGTCTGTAAATGCACTGTAGACCTTACTGATGCCTTATGTAAGTGGCCTTGTCCTGTTAAAAAGATGACTCCCTCACCACAAATACACACACCAAACGGCCAATGCAGTAGTGCGTTTACTACATAGCTTTATAAAGGCTCCTATCCATACATTAGTACCCTTTTTGTCCTTTTTTCTCATCAGATTTCTCCAAATTCTGAAACAGTAAAATCTGTATTATATATATATATATATATATATATATATATATATATATATATATGTAGTACTATCTATCTATCTATCTATCTATCTATCTATACATCTATCTCATCTGTCTATCAGTATATATATATATATATATATATATATCGACTTCAACTGGTGGTTTTCCATATCAGTCACTTATTTTTTCACGAATACATCAGATCAGATTCTAAGTGATTCTGATTCCAGACAGAAATTGTGGAGCCTTTGGGGAAAAAAAATCACCTTTATAGTGGTTTACTACTATGTAGTATGACATGATGCAGATGCACTACAGATAAACTGTAAGCTGCTGTCAAAGGTACAGAGCCTTGGAAACATGTTCTCGTGAAATGTGTATTTGGTCACAGCAGCGAGGGGATAGAATTTACTGCACATCAGGGCCGTTTGTAATAGTTGATGTGTTCTCTGGTATAATAGATGTCCTATGAGATGATGACAGCAGTCTTAATCATGAGTCTGTTATTATGTATGTTTTGTCTCGCTTTGCTCTCAACATGAGTCAGTATTTTGCCTCAGTCCCAGTTCAAACAACCCTTAATCTGACTAAACGGTACTAAGACCAGTCTAACCAGTTTAGCTGTGCTGCGCTTCAAGTCATTGGATTTCTGTCTCTGAAGTGGGGACTGGGACCAGACTGTTTTGCTTTTACCAACTTCACATTTTGCACGATCAAACTTCAAGTTCAAGTTAAAGGTATTTTTTGGGTTCTATCATAATTTGCCAACTGAGACAAAAATAATTCTTCTGGATATTTTAAGCTTCAAACAAAGTGTTAAAAATGAACATCATTCTTTGGTGTCTTTATTTCAGTCGGTGTCACAGGTAGCCTTGTGATCATTTATTTGCAGGTTAGCCTGTTGTAGATTAATGGAATACAGTTAGCATTGCGTCTTTTTTTACACTGAGAAATGTTAAAAAATGCTAAGATGCATTTGTTGGTGAAAGGACGTTTTGTAAGAAAGCATATATTTTGAATGGATGTGGGACCAAAAGCAAGCGCAGTGAGTCATTTCTAAATAAAACAGATAAAAGGCAAAAAAAATACTGTAAAATAGATGCACTCCATTTTTGTTTTCATTTGTTGTGTAGCACTTTTGTTATGGGAGAAAAAATAAGATTGAGCAATGCACATTATCAAATGGCATCAATAGTGCTTACACCTGTGGCCTGTCATTTTTCAAGAGGAAAAAAAAACTTTATACATGGGAATTGTTCTGGACACTTGAATTGTCATCATCTTTCTGGTGCCCGTATAATTTTAATGAAATTGTTACTTACATGTAATTTCTTTCTCTTAACTTTTCAAAAACTTGCAATTATACCCTGTCATTAGCTATAATAAAAAAAACTATTGGATAAACATGGAAAATATGAGGCTCTATTTTTGTTTGTTTTATGGCATAACAAGATTTTTTTTTTTCCTTTAAAATTGTTTTGTAAAATAGTTTCTGTATGAATGTATTTTTTATTGAAAAATGGATAAAAACTTTATTGGTTCTACATGTGTCTCTGGTATTCTTTCTCTGCTCCTCTCATCACAAGGGTCAGATGGGAATGGCAGTGTATTCCAAAGGTTCTCATGTGGAATTGTTTTTGTCTCCCTCCCTATACCTATAGAGGTTAAACGTCAGCTACAGAACTGGAGAAACTGGTGGTGGTTCTGTTACCAATATTCAAGGGTTCTTTCCTGGAAACTCTTTATATTAATTTAAACTAGCTTACTTTTAACAGTAACATCAAATGCTTTTCTTTTGTGTCTATCTCATGACATACAGTAACTGAAATTTGAAGAGCAACAGATCTGTGGAACAATATGCAAAACATCTTTTTTATAAAAAACACTTTGATCAGTGGTGAAATATTAAGTAACTGATTAACAAAAAATAGTGAATAATTTTGAAGTGGAAGAAAAATGCCCAGACTTCCCTCTCTCCAGACACCTCCTCCAATTTCTCTGAGGAAATCCCTAGGTGTTCCCAGGCCAGCCGAGAGGAATAGTCCTTCCAGAGTGTCCTGGGCCTCCTCCCAATGGGACATGCCAGGAACGCCTCCCGAGGGAGGCATCCAAAACAAACCCGTTGGAACAATATTTTGCAAATTTCAGAGCAATTATTATGATAATGCATTGATCTAAACTATTCAATTGTTGCTCTGCTTCCACCACCACCTGTCACCCTGGGGGTGGTGTGTTTAGAG
The DNA here is from genome assembly GCF_021462225.1 of Girardinichthys multiradiatus. NCBI lineage: Eukaryota > Metazoa > Chordata > Actinopteri > Cyprinodontiformes > Goodeidae > Girardinichthys > Girardinichthys multiradiatus. Next base: position 40,958,041 of record NC_061799.1, read on the forward strand.
TGATGTGCAGTTTTAATTTTTCCTCAGACACAGTATTTAGTATGCCAGTCTCATTTGAGACCAAAATTGAGGAAACTCTTCTTTTACATATTTGCTGTATCCTCTCCTTGACTTGTAGGAAAGCTTAAGCTGAACTTTCTTTTAGCAATGGTTATTTTTGCCATTCTTCCACAAAAGCCCAATTGGTGGTATGCACAACTACTGGTTGTGGTTTCAAGAGATTGTCCCACCTGAGCTCTGGATCTCTGCAGCCTCTCCAGTGTTATCACAGGGTTCTGGGCTGCTGAACTGGAACTATTTGCAAAGTGCCTTAAGTTGAATTTTGTTATGAATACGCACTGTAGAAGTAAATTGAACCATACTAAACAATTGATGTAAAATATAGCAAACACGATTCATATATTTATTTCTTGATTTAAATGTCAACCCTTTTGCCCACTTTGTTTCGGATTAATAAAAATATTTGATATAACTTAATTTAATTCAATCTGCAAAAACAAATTGCACCAACATGCAAATGGGGATAAAGGGAGACTTTTATGTAATTATTTTTCCCAGGATGAAAATTGGTTTGTAACAAATAATTTCAATTAAGGCAAAAATATTGTATTCCTCAAAATGTTATTTTGCATTTTTAGTCATTGTACCTATAGTGACTCAATAGTGACTCAAATTTAATCTTAAATTATAACTTTAATCTCAGCATTTTGACTATGTTCAAACTATATTTTTCTTTGTGTAATTAGTTTCCACATTAAAAGTAATACTTAATGGTTTTGACATAGTTTAAACAGCTGATAAGCAGGCTTTAAAGGGATACCTTTAGATACCAAGACTCCATTTATAAATACGAGTGAAACACTTTACACATGTAAGTACAGAAAAAAAGGTGCCTGTTTACTCTTCCAAATATATTTTTTGTCAGGAATTTGCATTGATAATCCTATCCAAATTTAACAATGAACAATACGATCTGTGCAGAAGAATGCATGTTGTGAGGACAATCTGTTCCTTCTGTTATAGCCAAGAGAACAGAGTTTTAATCAAACTCTCCAAAAAGTTAATGCAAATGAAGTTGTGCCACGAACAAACCGCTGATAAGAGTTCTGCATACTACAGAGACAAATAGCCTCCTCATCTCCAATTGTAAGTACAAACTGCCTCAGCTTAAACACTACTCTGTCAAGCCAGCCGCGCTCCATGCCCCAGAGCTCCTGAATAATTGAAGGACTCCCGAGACTTTCATTTTTTTTTTGTCTGTGTATTTATTGATATTTTAATTCATTACACAAGAATAAAACCAGTGATTTCTTGGAAAATAACTAAATAAAAAAAAATAAAAAATAAATACTCTCTTTAAAAAATTGTGTTTTCATTATCTAACGCTAAAATAAAATTATCTCCATTCCAATAATTGTGGTGTCTAAATATGTGGGAAGTGGCCAAAGTATTTTTCTGATTTCAGTTATCTAGTAAGCAAAACATAGACATTTGTTTCAATTAAAAATTAATGACTGTGACACATTCAAATTGACCTTATTTCCTTCCTCCAGAGGTATTGTACTTCCCACTGTGCACAATCAGGAAAAGACATGGTGTGTTAATTTGGTCAGTGTAGCAGAGAAAGTGAATCACTTTCATTAAAGCAAACTTGAGCATTAGTGCTTTAAATACTTAGATAGCCTTAAATCACACCCAGGCTATATGTACTAATGGTATAGACATAATAGTTATACTAAATTGTTACTTTGGTCAAGATAATATAGAATCTTAAATCAAATCTCCTTGTGTTATTTTAAAATTTGACTTTTTTTTACCAAGTTGGTTAAATTTTCCATGGTCTTACTCTTGGCCTTAACCTTTCTGTCTGAGCTCCTTCCCAAAGTAACCTGAACCCATAATTCCCCAAGAAGAGACGGTGTCACTAATTACGTCAACAAAGTGAATTTCCCCCACTGCCTGAAGAAGAGATATTGAAACCACAGATTTGCATGCCAGATGAATGTGCCAGACCAAGCATTCGCTCACCCAAGTTGCCAGACTGAGAACGATCGCCAAGCAACTCAATGGCCTTATCAGACGTCCTCCTGTTCATATAAGAGGTTGTGTCTGGGCAGAAAATTGATTCAGGTTAAAACAATTTAAATATTGTTGATTTCTTTTTGTTTAGCTTCGTTTGTGATGCTTAACTGCTTGAGTGAAAACAAGCCACTGAACCTAATGCTACAAATTTGGTTTGTAAAGTTGATCAATGCTAAGGAGTCCCTTTACTCCTGTAACTTGAGCCTGTTCTTATTTATCGGGTTTTGTCCACATAGTCCCCTAAACTTGCCAAATAATGTCTCTGTTATTCCTAATGCCAATGCTAAGGCTAAGACGGTAGCCACCATTAGTTCTGCTGTGTTAACTACACAGCTCACTGTGTTCGGGCCTCCGATTGGTTGTAGCACGTTTATAGTGCTCATTCACACATTAATATTTATATTAACAGTACTCAAAGGTACATGTGGGACTCCCTCACAAACACACACCAAACAGTCATTTCTAATGCAATAGTGTGTTTACTGAATAGCTTTATAAAGCCTCCCATCCATAAATTTGTACCTTTTTTGTCCTTTTTTCTCATTAGATATTTTTCTCATTCGTTCACCATCTTGTAAGTTCATAAAGGTTTTTCACCAACATCTTAGTTGTCCATCACCCCATTCCATTATTCACTGTGATAGCTAGCTAACACAACAATAAGAATCAATTGTCCAAAAGGCTACTGATTTTTAGTTAGGCAAAAATTTGTTTTATATATTATTTTTTTTAAATAATGTTTTATTTATCCTCTTTGCTTAGAATTTAGAACTAGTTGTATGAACACATAACTGCTGTTCTTTGTTAGCCTTCAGGGTTAATTTGGCCTCATTTCAAATTCCTGAAAATTAACTTTGGTTTTTAATCATACATATATAATCACACTGATGATGCCACTGCATCGTTTAATTGGTTCATGATTTTAGCTTATTCTCATTTGTTTCTTTTTACCATTTTCTCCCCATATCTTATTAGTTTTCCTTATTCTTTTCATTTTTACTTAGTAGTTTAGTTGAATGTAACTAGCCTAGTTAACAAGTTTTATGACTAAAGTATTTTAAGGGGAAGTTGAAGTGTTTTGCTGATAAATTATTATATTTTGGAGAGATGTTGCATGTGTTTCTACTCTATATGTGTGTGGGCTTGCTGTTTTAGAATGCCAGTGCGCAAATTCACTTATTTTATTGTTCTATAATACGACACCTCACCAGGCGGGTATTCATAACACAATAACTGACAGAAACTGAGAGCTGTCAGACTATTAATTCCTGATAATGAGGAGATGCCCGAACTTGGTAATTTTGACTGAAATTACTAACTTTATTGATAATTGCTCCCTGCACTTATTAATAGTCATACATTGCCAAACCAAACATATTGGTTACATACCTCTTCTGCTTTTCTTTTTTTGGTCACACTTAAATGTTACATATCATCAAACAAATTCAATTCAATTCAAAAATACTTTATTAATCCCAAAGGAATAAATCCCAAATATTGATATCAAAATTAGTTTGATGATCTCAAACATTTGTGTGACAGAAAAACAAATACAAATTGGCTGATTTACTCTCAGTAATAATTATCTTAGGTCTTGCTTTACTTTGCATACATTTTGGAGAATGGCTAGTTTTTGTACAGACATTGATGAAGAGATTTTGAGGTGTGACGGGGCTGTTGCTCTGGCCAGGCTATGATTATGGTGCCTGATGGATGGTGGATGGGTTTTTCTCATGATCCCCCTCCCCTAAATCTCGCTCATCTATACGCCTATTCTCTCCCTCCCTCTAGGTGATGAACAAGCTCATTACTATGGTGGACTGATAAAAGATGGCCATTATCTTTCCACATCGCACTTTGAACCCTGGCAAAGGAATCTACTCCTTTGTTGTCTCTTGGTTCAACTTACGTAATGCAGTACTTCCATGGTCGAATAGCAAGGTGTTGATTCCATCTCAAACTTGAGCCCTCCAGTGTAACAGACAGAATCCTAAATAGTGGCATCTGTCATTTCTAATGATATGCTGTAATGCTTAGGTCTTCACAGACGACAGTTTACAGTACTGTAAGGCCTTAAATTGTAACTGCCAAGAGTTTCATTAAAATATTTCTGTTGTGACTTAACAGATAATTTTCAGGTTTGTTAAGAAGAAACTCACAGTAATGAATTTGGTAGATTTGACAGATCAGGTGGACAATAAGAGACAGCTGGGAGGAGGATGGGGCTTAAATGGACAAGAGTCACAAGAGTTTCAAATATGAAGGTTCTAAAAAGCTATCATAGGAAAATCAATGTATTAGTCAGTGAAAAATGATTTTATGCTGTTTAGTAAACTGTTAACAGTATTTTTCAAAGACCCATCAGCTCTAGCTTTTACCAAATAAGTAGACTTTTTTATCATCTTTGTGAGTAAGTATTTTTTGAGACTTCAATTGGCCACTACTTTCTGTCATTTTATGTCAACTTAAAAGATCTACTCTTTTATATGAAACTGCTTTACATATTAGCTAATACAAACAAGAAACATATGTCAAGGTTTCATGTTAAAATGTAAACGTTTTTCACACTCACATTCAAACAAAAGTGAAAAAAGCATTTATCAGCTCCTTGAAAGTGTTGGGATTATGATTATTGATTAATTAATATTTATCAAGAATTATAATTAAAAATCATAATTTGAGAACATTTATTTCTTAAATTATGATTTTTAATTATAATGTTTGATAAATATTAATTAATCAATAATCATAATGCCAACAATTGGTGTCCCCGGGTGGGCCTTAAAAGGACAGACATCACATCACTGGTACACAGAATTAAACAATTGTGATATCTGTGGGATTTAAAAAGCTTTATTGTGAGATTTGGTAAAATTTTGCAGAAAGCGCTTGTAATCTAGGGGATATCTTGACTAGAATTTGCTGAGTTCTGCTGCAGAGGATAACATAATCTTGCAGTGCTTCAGGCCACCACGCCACCACAACCCTTGAAACAGGAAGCCAACCCTTCAGTTAAACCATACCCGAAATCCCTGTCAGCATGACTAGGTGTGGACCCAGTCTCCAGAACCATCAGAGTCTATCTGATCGGATGGGGAGACAAACCTGGGAAACTCCAAGAAACCCTTGGGACCTTTCCAGGAGAAACACCACAAACCATTTTTCCAAGGTTCTCAGGTAAACTGAACCAAAATGAACATACATGTTACCTATACTGTCCCACCAGTATAGGAGGACATGTCAAACTGAGTTTCCATTTTAAAATAGGGTCAGAGATCAACTTGATGTGCTCAATCATGTTTGAGGAGGTGAGTAGAGCCATGCTTTCCCTTAGTGAATCATTTCAGCTTGTGATGCAGGCATCACCAGCTGCACCCAAAACCGATCATGCATCACTAGTTGGGTGTTGCTGGACATCACACTCGAAGACATGACTCTGGTGCACCCCATCTATATGTGCACATTGAACAAACAGCTTTTTCTTGTTTGCCAGGACCTGCTGGACAGGCTGGCCCCTCTCATTGACTGCCACCAGAACCAACTCTGGGTCCAGTCAGAGGTGCAAAACCCACTAGGTGCAAGCAGCAAGCCATCCTTGGTGACAAACCAGATGGACATCTTAGAGGAGCCCATTGAACCTCTAAGGCCCTCGTTGAGGCCAGACCTGGGCACCTCTGGAACACAGCTGCACCCAGCCACCCAGAAAACTCCTCCCAGATGCAGTCATGCATAATTTCTTTGCTCTTTAAAGAACCCAGGTGTGAAAACTTACAACCCCAAAGTGGTGGAAGATATACACCTGGAAACCATGTTCATACCAGAAGTGCTTCTAGCTTTCTGGCTGGAAAATTCATCAACCAGTAGAGAGCTGTATGACCGCTTGTGGCAAAAAGATCCCCTCGTAACTGAGGCACAACACAGCCACACACTCCTTTTAGCAGACGGGCTCTGCCCTCTCCTTAAGACAGCCAGAGTGTGCACGCCCAGTGTGCAGATTGGCATAGAAAAGCTCTCCCATGCTTTCAGCATTGTTACAACAGACCAAAGGGGGGTCACATTAGCCTACGCCCATTACTCTCCTGTAGGGGGCCATAGGGGCTGCAAAGCCAAACTCCACACCCTCCAACAGATGGCGTGTCACGACACCCTGGTCTACATCCAAGGATGTTTAACGTGCTGCCAGTTTCAGCCATCCCAGCCAATCAATCAACCTCCGCTTCAGCGAAGGGGGGGTTACATTACTTTGGTTCCACCTTCAGACCAACTGGTTCGAACCAGCCCCAAATTTAGCAGGAGGTAACAAATTCATCCTAACTGTGACATGCAGCTTCATTAAGTGGGTTGAATGCTTGTCAGAAAAGATTGACACCGTCATCCCAGCTGATGCTCTTTTGCTGAACCAGATGAAGTTCTACATCGAACTCTCCTCCCCAAGAACGGAGCTTGTCTCCATGTCCGGGAAAGGAAAGACCAGTGCGTACGACTAGTTAAATAGGTGCATGTTTCATAAACTCACAGTAACATGCACTAATCAATAACAACTTTCTTCAACAGAAACAGTTAAAAATATAACTACCTTCTAGGACACAGGGTTCAACTGTAAGTTGGCACGGTATTTTTCCATTAACACTCTGCATGTACAGCAGACCCTCACAGAAGTGATTACGAATGATTTAATGGACACACACATTGCCAGACATTTCATGCAAAATCTTATTAAGAGAGGTTGGTTTAGATTGCCCACCAAGGCACAGGTACCTACTGGCCTAGTTCTGCTGAACTTAGTAGAGAAATCCTAAGTCCACCACAGCAGACGCCTTGCAACCTCCACAAACACACCTGGCTTATAGCCTAAGTACTGCAGTTCAATTATTCTTTTCTCCCTCTTTTTGCATCTAGATAGTTTAGAGACAGGAGTTATATTAAACCCCATCATCATTTGGAAGAGCTAATGGTTTAAGTCTAAACCTGTTTTAAACGTTGGTTTTGTTAAGATAACACACCGCATACAGGCAGGTTAAGTGTCTACAGGTCAGGATTGATTCCCTCACATTCATTTCCCCACGGTTCATGACACCACCTTCGCCAATGACACAGGCAAGTTCCAGTGCCTAATGAAAATTGGACGAATAAGCTATGAACCAGGATTTAGATTTTTTTTAACCTAGGGGGGAATGCTGGACCATGTTTTGCTTAATATTGGGCCATTTGTAAGTTGCTGGACACCAGTATGCCTTCTGGCATCATCGGCCATTTTGTATCCCAGGACAGTCCGCTACTACAAATCCCGGCGGCCACCACGGCTGATAGGACGGGGGCGTCGCAGCTATGATGCCACAGTCAACATACAAACAAGGACTTTGCCTCCGGTACACTTTGCTCTTTTGTTCTGTTTTTGCATTACAGAATATACAAATTTACAATTTACAATGTACAATAGACAATGTACAATGCAATATTCTGCATTACAGAATATACAAATTTACAATGTACAATATACACATATCTAATAAAAAAGGTGCATTTGCAACATCTGTATGCTGTTGTTCTGTACTCTATTGAATGTTCATCAGAGAAACAGCCTGGGGGAAGAAACTGTCTGTGGCGGCTGGTTTTAGTAAACAGTGCTCTGTAGCGGCGGCCTGAAGGTAAAATTCTAAACAGTTTATGTGCAGGGTGTGTGGGGTCGGCAGAGATTTTGGCAGCTCTTTTCTTGACCCTAGACCTGTATAAGTCCTGGATGGAGGGAAGGTCAGCTCTGATTATTCTCTCTGCAGTCCTGATTATTCGTTGCAGTCTGCACCTGTCCTGTTTTGGGGATGAGCCAAACCACACTGAGATGGATGAAGACAGGACAGACTGAATGATGGCAGTGTAGAAGATGACCGACAGCTTCTGTGGAAGGTTGAACTTCTTGAGTTGCCTCAGGAAGTACAGTCTGTGCTGGGCCTTCTTTCGAACAGTGTCTATGTGTGAAGACCATCTCAGGTCCTCAGAGATGGTGGTTCCTAAGAACTTGAAGTGGTCCACGGCCGATACAGTGTTGTTGAGGATGGTGAGAGGTTGTATGGGGGTGGTGTTCTCCGAAAGTCCACCACCATTTCCACAGTCTTGAGTGGGTTCAGGTCAAGGTAGTTCTGACCGCACCAGTGTACCAGCCGATCCACCTGCTGTCTGTATGCAGACTCATCACCATCCTGGATCAGTCCAATGACAGTGGTGTCATCTGCAAACTTAAGGAGTTTCATGGACGAGTCCGATGAGGTGCAGTCATTTGTGTACAGAGAGAAGAGGAGTGGGGATAGAACACACCCCTGGGGGGCACCAGTACTTATTGATCTGGATCGGGAGAAGATGCTCCACAGTCTCACCTGCTGCTGTCTGTCTGTCAGGAAGATGTCGATCCATTGACAGGTGGAGGCTGGGACGTTGAGCTGTGTGAGCTTCTGGTGGAGGATGTCTGGTATGATGGTGTTGAAGGCCGAGCTGAAGTCTACAAACAGGATCCTGGCGTACGTCCCTGGACGGTCGAGGTGTTGCAGGATGAAGTGTAGACCTAAGTTAACAGCATCATCTGCCGACCTGTTTGCTCGGTAAGCAAATTGCAGGGGGTCCAGCAGGGGGCCTGTGATGTCTTTCAGGTGCTTCAACACCAGCCGCTCAAAGGACTTCATGATCACAGACGTCAGGGCTCCAGGCCTGTAGTCATTTAATCCTACGATGTAGGGTTTCTTGGGAACCGGGATGATGGTGGATCGTTTGAGACAGGAGGGGACCTCACATTTCTCCAGTGACTTGTTGAAGATCCTTGTGAAGATCGGAGCAAGTTGATGTATGCAGGCTTTCAGGCATGATGTGGAGACGTTATCAGGTCCTCCAGCTTTCTTTGTTTTCATGCGCTGAAAGAGCCTGTTTACCTCTTCCTCGGAGATCTTTAGTGCAGGCAGAGGATCTGATGGTGGGGGGCTTTATGGGAGGAATTTGTTCCTGAATGGACAGAGTATGAGACGGCCCACCATTGTTTTTCAGCTTGGAACCGAGACGCGCATAGTTCTGGAGAAGGAAATCCCACGTGGACTTTCATTCATTCTGCCCGTTGGCCAACGAGAAAACTAAGTGAATTAGCTTACAGGAATAAGAAGGCTTGTAAGTTTTCAACTTTATTGATCGAAGGCGTGGATTTAACATGTAACCAAAAAAAAAAAAAACACAGAGTTTTCAAGGAGGCGCAATTATTCCTCCTTGTTTTTTTTTTGTTCCAGTCGACTAGTGACGGTCCATCATATTCTTCACCTTTCTGCCAAGGAGGTCACAAAGAAGGAAAACGGACCGTTCTTCACTGAGTTATCCACGGACGCGTGGAGACTCTTCCCCCCTCTTTTCTCCGCCTCTCTGGCCCAAGGAAGACTTCAACAAGTAAAGTCCATTCGTTCCTTTTATTTCTTTATTAGGAAGAGCGTGGGCAAGATAGAGTAGGACGTTAGTGCGATTTAGAATCACCACTTATAGTTTAATGTGTTCTGAATTGTATGTACATGCCTTACATTATTGAAACTTGATTGCTGTTGATTTTTGAGGCCGCTGAGTTGTGTTTTTACTGTGTGAACACCTGAGCGCAGCTGCGCTTGGAACTGAACTGCCATAATAACCTTCTGGTGAAAATCAACAATTTTCTTTGTCTTCAACTTCGTGCTTTACTAGCTTGCCGCCAAAAGTTTTATTATTCTTTGTCTTCTGGGTTTACAACTTTGCTTGGGGGAAGTTTTATGGCTGCCTGTGTCGCACTGAGCTACAACTGCTGTTGGGGAAAAACAGGGACTTTTATTCATCGGCAGTTTTGTGCTTCACGGAGACGTGGCTGTGTGGATTAATACCGGACTCTGCGCTGCAGCTGGCAGGATTCCAGCTCTATAGAGCGGACAGAGACACAGAACTCTCCGGCAAAGCGAAAGGTGGAGGAATCTGTTTTTACCTCAACAGTGGTTGGTGCAACGACGTGACAGTGATTCAGCAGCACTGTTCTCCAGACCTGGAAGCCTTCATCATAAACTGTAAGCCTTTCTATTCCCCTGTGAGTTCGCTTCGTTCATCCTGGTTGGTGTTTACATCCCGCCGCAAGCTAACGTGCAGGTCGCACAGCGCATGCTCACCGACCAGATACTGAGTGTGGAGCGGACCAACCCGGACTCCTTAGTAATTGTCGTTGGCGACTTTAACAAAGGTAATCTCACCCACGAACTCCCCAAATATAGACAGTTTATAAAATGTCCGACCAGAGAGGACAACATTCTGGATCACTGTTATACCACCATCAGAGACGCTTATCACGCCGTCCCACGTGCTGCACTGGGCCAATCCGACCACATCATGATCCACCTGATTCCTGCATACAGGCAGAAACTAAAGCTCTGCAAACCTGTTGTGAGGACGACAAGGAAGTGGAGCAGTGAGGCTGTGGAGAATCTCCAGGCGTGTTTAGGCTGTACAGACTGGGATGTGTTCAGGACTACTACCAACAGTCTGGACGAGTACACAGAGGCTGTGACTTCCTACATCAGCTTCTGTGAGGACAGCTGTGTACCATCATGCACCAGGGTGAGTTACAACAACGACAAACCCTGGTTCACAGCTAAACTCAGAAGGTTAAGACTGGATAAGGAAGAGGCCTTCAGGAGTGGGGACAAAGACATATACAGAGAGGCTAAGTACAAGTTTGGCAAGGCAGTGAAAGAGGCCGAACGACTGTACTCTGAGAAGCTCCAAAACCAGTTCTCAGCCAACGACTCTGCGTCTGTCTGGAAAGGGCTCAAGCAAATCAACAACTACAAGCCGAAAGCCCCACACTCCATCAACGACCGACGCCTCGCCAACGACCTGAACGAGTTCTACTGCCGCTTTGAAAGACAAAGGGACAGTCCTGCAACCATCCCCCACGACGCCCCCCAACAGCTGCAGCCACAATCCACCACCCCCACCTCCCCAACCTCAAGAGGGGCCTTGGCACCTCCAACCCCCACCCTGAAGTTCCCCCCCACCAGCCCCCTACCCACGCCGAGGACGGCTCTTTCCATCCAGGAGAGGGACGTCAACAAACTCTTCAGGAGACAGAACCCCCGGAAAGCTGCTGGTCCGGATTCTGTCTCACCAGCCAGCCTGAAGCACTGCGCTGATCAGCTGTCTCCAGTCTTCACAGACATTTTTAACACCTCACTGGAGACATGTCATGTGCCAGCCTGCTTCAAGTCCTCCACCATCGTCCCTGTTCCCAAGAAGCCAAGGACCACAGGGCTTAATGACTTCAGACCCGTCGCCCTGACCTCTGTGGTGATGAAGTCCTTTGAGCGCCTTGTGCTCTCACACCTAAAAGACATCACCGACCCCCTCCTGGACCCCCTGCAGTTTGCCTACAGAGCCAACATGTCTGTAGATGATGCAGTCAACCTAGCCCTTCACTTCATCCTCCGGCACCTGGACTCCACAGGAACCTATGCCAGGATCCTGTTTGTGGATTTCAGCTCTGCCTTCAACACCATCGTCCCAGTTCTGCTACAGGAGAAGCTCTCCCAGCTGAGTGTGCCCGACTCCACCTGCAGGTGGATCACTGACTTCCTGTCTGACAGGAAGCAGCGCGTGAGGCTGGGGAAGCACGTCTCTGACTCCCTGACCATCAGCACCGGTTCCCCCCAAGGCTGTGTTCTCTCTCCTCTGCTCTTCTCCCTGTACACCAACAGCTGCACCTCCAGTCACCAGTCTGTCAAGCTTCTGAAGTTTGCGGACGACACCACCCTGATCGGACTCATCTCTGATGGTGACGAGTCTGCGTACAGATGGGAGGTGGACCATCTGTTGGACTGGTGCAGCCAGAACAACCTTGAGCTCAATGCTCTAAAGACAGTAGAGATGGCTGTGGACTTCAGGCAGAACCCAGCCCCACCTGCCCCCATCACCCTCTGTGACTCCACAATTGACACTGTGGAATCTTTCCGCTTCCTGGGAACCATCATCTCCCAGTATCTCAAGTGGGAGCCAAACGTCAGCTCCCTCATCAAGAAAGCCCAGCAGAGGATGTTCTTCTTGCGGCAGCTGAAGAAATTCAACCTGCCAAAGACTATGATGGTGCACTTCTACACAGCCATCATTGAGTCCATCTTCACCTCCTTCATCACCATCTGGTACGCCGCTGCTACAGCCAAGGATAAGGGCAGGCTGCAGCGTGTCATTCGGTCTGCTGAGAAGGTGATTGACTGCAGTCTACTGTCGCTCCAGGAACTGTACTCCTCCAGGACCCTGAAGCGGGCAGGGAAGACTCTGGCTGATCCCTCCCACCCCGGTCACAGACTCTTTGAGACTCTCCCCTCTGACAGGAGGCTGCGGTCCATCCGGACCAAAACCTCACGCCACAAGAACAGTTTTCTGCCACCAGCCTGGTTAACAAAGCCTGGAAACCACCCTGACACCCTGACTTGTACTTTTGCCATAACTGCCATAACTCCTGGTTTGATTTCATACACACGCAATGCTGTTGCTTTATTTTGTTTAGTTAGATATTTTACCCTTTCGTGTAGAACTTTGCATGTTTGATTAGGTGAAGATTATTAAATTGGAGAGCAAGTTGTATCAGGGCAGTTTATTTAATAAATGCCACGTAGATAAAGAGAAGGCGTTTGTGTTTATTTTGTGCAAGTGTGATTTGTCAGTCAAAATAAGGTTAAAGTTCCCCACGTTTCGGCAGAAACGGTTGATTGAACAGTGACATAGTTGATAATAGCTATCAACTATTCTTGAGAGTTTAACAATTGTAATTATCAAGGGCTTTGGGCCATAATTACAACACCAGAGGACATCTCTGGTTTCGATTCATAAATGAGGATTTTTGGTTAAGAAATTAATTTTCTCAAATTATGATTTTTAATTATAATTCTTGATGAATATTAATTAATCAATAATCATAATCCCAACAAAAGCAAAGCATGAATGAATGTTTTTTACAGACATTTACAGATGTCTGGTTTAACAAAAATGTCTTTAAAAGTGTTTTTTAAAGATTCAACTGACTCAACTAAATGTAACTATGGAGGCAAGTAGTTCCACAGCTTCCAGGCAACAACTTGAAATGCTTAATCTCCTTTAGTCCTCGGTCTTGACTGATGAATTTAAATCTTGAGAACAAAGAGAACCAGAACAAAGAGAACCAGAACTTGATTTACTATAAAATAGCTTTTGCGTACATATCAGAGTTGCACACTTGTAACGTTGACACCAGAATGAATGGCTACGAAATAGGTAAATTGTCATTTAGGCATCACCTTTTTCTTTCCGGCTTGAAGGCAAATTATAAAATTACATGTTATGTGTATTTTAGAGCTGCATCGTGGAATGATTGATAGAAGTAAGTGCTTTAAATTAAGCAACTGCAAGGCAAAAAACAAATAAATGATATGAATGAATTCATTATTAAAGGTTGGGCATAAAAGTCATCAAGAGATCCTCGTTTGATGCTGATTCTTCAACATTATAACAAAGCTCCTTTCTTAAATGTGGCTGCTTTGTTAGCTAGTACAAACAAAAGTTCAGAAAAAACAATACACTAACTCATACCCTGTCAAAGTTTAAATCAATTTAGTGTAGAAGCACACAAATACACAATGTAAAAATGTTTGTTGTAGCTTAGAATATAGTTATAATGTGGACCAGAAAGAATGATGGAGCAAGTCAGTTAATATTTCTGAAGATAAGAAGACTTCAAGTAAAACCACAAGAAACAATACTTCAAAGAAAATCTGTAAGTGAGCACAGGATTTAATTGTTCTTATACCCAGAAAGACTTAATCAGTTGATGAGCCAGATATTACACTTACAAAGAGAAGCTTCAGCAGGAAACTTAAGGGATACAAAATCCACATAGTTTACTGGATGTAATAAACAGAAATACATCCCAGCATCACATGCTTCCATTTTTACATATCAAAATAATTCTGTGAACTGTCGTCATGGGCTGGAGCCTATCAACACACACACTGGGTGAGAGGCATGGTACGCCCTGGACAGGTCACCAGTCCGACACAGGGTTAACACACTTATTGCCAATCGCCAGTGGTCAATTAACTTACTGCTGTGTGGTTATCACACTCCTTCTTGTGGTACACAGAATAAATTTTGGTTTTAAGTTTTTAAATGTTAAATTGTAAGAATAAGTGTGATGACAAGCTAAAAGCCACTTTGCATGTGTCTCCCTTCCCTGGATGAGAATTCTCCAAATACTCTGGCTTCTTCCCACTGTTCATAAACATGCATAATGGGTCACGCATGTTTCAAACCTTTAGGAAACCACGCTTTACTAATGACAACAGTGTCAGAACAATAATAATTATGTAAAAATCATAAAAAGGTGGTGAATTAGCGGGTTGACAGTTATATATGCTGAATTTTAATGTCCTTTCACTTGTTGTGATTCCTTTTTATGTGTAATATGTTCTTAAGCAACAAACTTACCTCAATGACAGTCCTCTACACCAACAGCATTCATTTATGTTGAATGTCAACCAACAACAGAGTCCAGCTGCGTCATGTTTGACTACAAACAGCATGAATCACAAGTGGTTAAAGGGATGTTTCTACGTTTAGCTTTAGTATTCTTCCTAAACAATGGTTCCCAGAACATGAGGTTTCTTTTTAATATGAAAAGTAAACAACTGAATGTTAGTTTAAAAACAAGAACATGACTGAATGAATGGCCTGGATGTTTGAAAATTAAAAGAGCTTTCAGAATTGAGGACAACTTGAAATGGTGGTTTTCATTTAAATGGCCAAAAAATTTGAAAAAAGAGTACATCCTTGAGGCAGTTAATTGGATTTTGTTTGGCAACAGGAAGCTGTTGTGTCCTTAACCCTCTTGGATCCCTGAATATATAAAAAAAACTATTTATTCCTATTTATTGTTTTGATGCAAATAGGCTTAAGATTTGGTCAGGTTGTGTATTTGGGGTACTTTTTTAGGCTTTTCATATGTCTTTCATGTTAAACAGTGAAATCTGTGTCTCTTCGGCATTGTTTGTGTCCTTGACTTCCCTTTTCTTTCCTTTTGTTTGATTTTTTTAACCTATAATTTCTTGGTGCATAAATCCCTTCAAAATGTCATGCTCATTGTCTTCCAGTAGGTGTAGATTTATATTTCTTGTTTGCCAATCAATGCTGCTGTCTGTTTTTGACATTCCAAGGCTTGGATGATTCCCTCTTTTAAAAAAATCAAATTAGCCTGTATGTAACAGGAAAGATATACTTTTCTTTTTGTTTTGTTTGTTTTTGACTTAAAAAAAAAAAATAGCAACAATAATTATTACAACTGTCAATTAAGGGGAAAAAACAATGAAACTTAATAATACATATTTCCTATGTATAGTGAGGACTGAGCATAAAAGCATAAGAAAAAGCAATAGAAATATGTTGATAAATAATATTTATCTTTTAGTCTTGAAAAGAGCTACTTTTGTGTCCAAGAAACACAGGTGGAGCACAAAATGAAGGGACCCCTCAGAAGGTTAATATACAGGTCCTTCTCAAAATATTAGCATATTGTGATAAAGTTCATTATTTTCCATAATGTAATGATGACAATTTAACATTCATATATTTTAGATTCATTGCACACTAACTGAAATATTTCAGGTCTTTTATTGTCTTAATACGGATGATTTTGGCATACAGCTCATGAAAACCCAAAATTCCTATCTCACAAAATTAGCATATTATTAAAAGGGTCTCTAAACGAGCTATGAACCTAATCATCTGAATCAACGAGTTAACTCTAAACACCTGCAAAAGATTCCTGAGGCCTTTAAAACTCCCAGCCTGGTTCATCACTCAAAACCCCAATCATGGGTAAGACTGCCGACCTGACTGCTGTCCAGAAGGCCACTATTGACACCCTCAAGCAAGAGGGTAAGACACAGAAAGAAATTTCTGAACGAATAGGCTGTTCCCAGAGTGCTGTATCAAGGCACCTCAGTGGAAAGTCTGTGGGAAGGAAAAAGTGTGGCAGAAAACGCTGCACAACGAGAAGAGGTGACCGGACCCTGAGGAAGATTGTGGAGAAGGGCCGATTCCAGACCTTGGGGGACCTGCGGAAGCAGTGGACTGAGTCTGGAGTAGAAACATCCAGAGCCACCGTGCACAGGCGTGTGCAGGAAATGGGCTACAGGTGTCGCATTCCCCAGGTCAAGCCACTTTTGAACTAGAAACAGCAGCAGAAGCGCCTGACCTGGGCTACAGAGAAGCAGCACTGGACTGTTGCTCAGTGGTCCAAAGTACTTTTTTCGGATGAAAGCAAATTCTGCATGTCATTCGGAAATCAAGGTGCCAGAGTCTGGAGGAAGACTGGGGAGAAGGAAATGCCAAAATGCCAGAAGTCCAGTGTCAAGTACCTACAGTCAGGGATGGTCTGGGGTGCCATGTCAGCTGCTGGTGTTGGTCCACTGTGTTTTATCAAGGGCAGGGTCAATGCAGCTAGCTATCAGGAGATTGTGGAGCACTTCATGCTTCCATCTGCTGAAAAGCTTTATGGAGATGAAGATTTCATTTTTCAGCACGACCTGGCACCTGCTCACAGTGCCAAAACCACTGGTAAATGGTTTACTGACCATGGCATCACTGTGTTCAATTGGCCTGCCAACTCTCCTGACCTGAACCCCATAGAGATTCTGTGGGATATTGTGAAGAGAACATTGAGAGACTCAAGACCCAACACTCTGGATGAGCTAAAGGCCGCTATCGAAGCATCCTGGGCCTCCATAAGACCTCAGCAGTGCCACAGGCTGATTGCCTCCATGCCACGCCGCATTGAAGCAGTCATTTCTGCAAAAGGATTCCCGACCAAGTATTGAGTGCATAACTGTACATGATTATTTGAAGGTTGACGTTTTTTGTATTAAAAACACTTTTCTTTTATTGGTCGGATGAAATATGCTAATTTTGTGAGATAGGAATTTTGGGTTTTCATGAGCTGTATGCCAAAATCATCCGTATTAAGACAATAAAAGACCTGAAATATTTCAGTTAGTGTGCAATGAATCTAAAATATATGAATGTTAAATTTTCATCATTACATTATGGAAAATAATGAACTTTATCACAATATGCTAATATTTTGAGAAGGACCTGTAGCTGGCTGCGGTTGCTTTTGTGCCTTGGTTGTGGTTGTTTTTGTACCTTGGTTCTTATAAGAAAGAGAACCACCGATAATGTGTAGAATTTTAAACTTCATATGATTTTGAGTTTTTGTTAGCTAATAGGAACATATGTATTCCATCCTGAATTTAAATCCTGAACCTTAAGACTAACACCTTCTTGTTTTGTTAAAGTTAAGGTTAGAATGCGCCTGACTGCATTAAATTGAAAGCAACTCGATGTGTGAGTCTTCATCAAGGTCGGAGCAACTTTTCTCTCTTTGCTCTCAAAAAGAATCCCCTAACAGAGCCTACTAGTCAACCAAACACACACACCCACTTTCACACACGTGCATCTCTTTCCCTAAAGGTTTGCAAACCCCTGTTTGAATTCACCTATCACCATGACAACTACTCTCTCTTTACTGGCTGTGCCCGTGGGAGGTTTTTGCCCAGCCTTTTCTAATTTCACACTGCGTGGATATCTCCATTCAGTAATTACAATCCCATCCATTCTCATTTTCCCTGTCCAGACAATGTGCCCTGGATATACACAGAGAAAAATAGTATCTTTTGCCTCTGTACACACACAAAGTACAAACTCTCTATGAGGACACCCCTGTGGTCATGAGCACACAGAGGGACAAAGCAAACATACTTGTGAGTGTGCAAGAGAGAGATACGGAAGCAGAGAGACGGATGTGAACTGTCACAACTCCTAATTTGCCAGCGTTCACAATCACACACAAGAACATCACTCTCTAAATCCAATTACAAGCCAACCTGCAGTTATTAAAAGTGAAGCCCATTCCCAAATACTTTATAATTGCAAAAAAAAAAAACAACCAGAAACTCAAGTCAACATAATTTCTCTTGTAAAGAGGCAACTGTTCAAGAAAAATGGTAATTGGTTTAAACATATATTTTTGGATGGATGAATGGATGGATGGATAATACTGTCTCTCTATGGAAGAGACATAACAATGGACTTTTGAAAAAGTTGTTCCCTCACATTTAATGCATATATTTGTTTGAGTCTTTCACTCTGGATTGAAATCGTGTCTTAATTTTAACCTTCATATTTATTCACTAACTTAGAAAGGTGTCATTAAAAGACACAATAACAGGGCATTGCGTACCAGAAAAATTGAACGATGAATTGGACTTTGCTCTCCTGATCTCTGATCAAACAGTTTTCATTGAAGATACTCCAAAGTCTTTGTTAAAGGGTGTAAAAGGTAGTTAAAGTGTTATTGTAGGAATCTATCCATTTCTAACTGTATCAAACAGTAGATAATCACAAAGCTAGCAGTGCAGAATTACAGAATTTAAGAAACAATCTTTTGGAAACAGATAAAATTATACAGTGCTACAAAAAGTCAGTCTAAAAGGATGGGTACCTGGCTGTTCTTCCAAATAGATCCACTGAGATCACAGAAAACGAATGAGTGGGGAATGAGATCCAGAGCTGCTATTGCAAAGGTTCTATCACATATAAGCCCCAATGAAGTCAACCAGCATTGTAATTTGATATTTATCTGGCCAATAAATTTGCTTCATCATACAGACTTCACACACAGCAATTATAATTCAAATGGCATCATGAGTCTGACGTAACTCCTTGATGTAATTTGCAGCTGCGACAAATATTTTAGAGAAGCGATGAAAATGGGAAAGTCAACAGAAGCTGTAGTTCATGTTTGCATCATTTGCAAACATTGGAACACAAGGGCTCTCTATTTTTGGTTTCTTTGGGATTAGAAGGTTGCACAATCATTATTTACCATGAGTGGGAACTGAAAAAGACAATGAATGCTCTTCTTAAAAAAATGTATTTGACTGTCATAATACATTTTTTAAAACTGCTAACTGTTCTTACCTGAAAATGTATATAAAGTATAGACATTTAAGTGCTGGTTTACAAGCACTCTTCATGATAGAGGCATCTTCTTTATTCTAAATAACAAAATGGGAAAGGATATGACCTCAGTATATGGGCTTGTTTTCCCAAGATCCTCTCATTTCTTGTTTACAGCCTGCCTCTGCCGTTCACAGGAATCCCAGAGGACTCACGTTGCAAATAACACTTTGATACATATAAACACTGGCCCAGCTTAGCTTGTGTTTACCCCATAACATGCTTAGGTGTCACTGTTTTGTCTCCTCCTTGCTGAAACAGATGTCAATCCTGAATGACAAGCATGCCTGAAGCTCAAGAAGATTTGTTGACTGGAGGTCATTTCTTGAACGAATCTGTCCATCCGTCTGTCTGTCCATCAGTCCATCAATCCATCTGGTACCCTCGAATAGCTAGCGTTACCGCCTTTTCCTGAACTTTAGGTAAGGTAAGTTTATTTATATAGCGCTTTTCAGTAACGAGACACTCAAAGCGCTGTACATACAATTACAATACAATCACAAAGAACACAGAAAAACAAATCAAATGCTAAGAAATCTAAAAATCTATGAATCCTTCTGAGAAATCTAAAAATCTCTGGTCAATATTACAATGATACAGATAACATTAATAGTCTTTTGGGTTTTACTGGTAAGAGCTGGTTCTAAACCAATCTTTCTAAAGAGGTAATTATATCATTAAGTCCTCTATGTAGGGGAAAGCATCTTGTGCTAAGAAGTCTCATCATTCCACTGAATTCTAACTAGTGAAGCGGAGTCACAAAGCTGAGTACAAAACAGCTTTAATCCACATTTTCAGATGCTAATAATATATTGCTTTTACTGGTGCTGAAGTTGAACTAAGTAATTTAATTAAGAAAGCTGGGTCATTGGTGTAAGAGCAGCTAAAGTCCAAGTTATTAATAACGTTTGGTTTTCACTGGTAAAATTTATGAAAAGTAATAAAATCACACATTTAGGTAAAGTAAGATAGGAGGAAAACAAATCATATTTCAGACTCTATTCTGAGCAGAATAGAGTCTGAAATAGTACAAAAAACCTCAGCAGGGGTAAGCAACACGCACATAAGTAAAGATTCAGCAAGGGTACGGTGGAATCTTGAGGGCGCGAATGTAGGTCTGAGTGTGTTTGCAAGAATTAGACTGTCAACACTGATAGAAGCGCCATTGTCCTTGAGAAGAGAGGTGGAAGTTTTATCAATCGGCCGCATAGTCCTATCAGCACACAGCTGGTAGGGAAGTGCTGGGGAAGAGCATCGTGTTTATATAACATCCAGGAGATATTTTGTCGATAGCCAGTTAGCAGAAGTTGCCAAGGCCATGTTGGGGCTCCAGATTTAGAGAAACAATAAATGTTGTGGTTCAGGCAGTTGTGAATTTCCAACCACCTTAAGAGTTTTATTGGTATGTCTCAATTGCGAATCCAAATAGCCAAATGTCTGGTATTTTCCACAGATCTGGAGCGTACAACTTCTCCAAGATTATATCCTTTAACCTCTGAGTCCAACCGCTGCCAGGCTGCGATTCTGTTCAAGAATCGTGTCCAGCTTGCGATTCTGCTCTCTTAACATTTCAGTCTGAGTGTTGATTGCTCTACAGACACCATCCAACATTGCAGGCGGCTTTGGAGTGCTTTGAACAGCCCATGTTTTGCGAGTCACTCGATAAGCCAGGTAACCACCAACTCCAAAAAGCAGAAATCCTGTTATCAAAAGTCCAAATATGTACACATTTTCTACGTCTGCAACCGACATCGTAATCAGGCACACAATCTTCCACTGCTGCCAAGAATCCATTGTGTTTCCAGACAAGAACGTCCCGCCTGGACAAGAGGGTCTCCTTTACCCTGTCTTCCCGTAGGAAAAATAAAATTTGATCAATTACATTGAGAGTCCAGCTGACTAAATCCATAATTTACAAGTTTGGAGGATATGCAAAGCGAGGCTCACAGCCATCCCACAGCAGTCGAATAAGATCAACATCTCAGCTTTGGCTTTGTCCAGTACTTCCCAGCTCTTAATTCTCAGCCAGTCCTTGGAGGTGGTACTTGTATTTTTGTCACGTTGTGTTGCAGGGTCCATTTCTTCTTCTTTAATTTGTTAACAGATGCTCTCACATTTTTCTCAAGCACCCTCTGATACAAAGTAGAAAACATGGTGGATTCTATAATGGTGAACCCTCACACGTCCAAAATCATGCTTCACAGTTGATATGAGGTGGTTGGCTGTATTTAGTTCATGCCTAAATGTCCTCTTTCCTGGTGTCCAATTTTAGATTCATTTGTCCAGCAAACATTAATCCGGATGTCCTGGTCTTGTCTACGTTTTCTCTGGCAAATTTAGCCTGGACTTTATGTTTTTATTAGAGAACATTTCCCATGGAGTGTAAAGTTGTATTGTGTCTTTTTTAGTATATAGGTATGCACTTTATTATCAACAGTAGCAAGAGCCTGCTGTAGATCCTGTTATGACATTTTAGCATTTTTGCATGCTGTATGGATATTAACAAGGTGTCCATTGTTGCTTCAACAGTTAGCAGCAGACCAAACAACACATCTGAGGTTTATGGTTGAAGGACAATTCTCTTTGAAATTACTGAGCAACTATGTCCTAATCATGTGGACCTAATGTGATATTGTATGTCAGTGTGTGAGTTTACCCTTTATGAGTAGGAATAAATGTGGGGGTGTCCTATTTCATTCCGCACATGAAATTGCAGCTTTTGAAAGTACATTCCACAAATACTTTTAAAAGGTAACTTCTTCAGTTGTAATTCTTTGGTTATAGTACTGTTATCATTACTGTTAACAATGATGTTTAATATCCATCTTTCCAGATGTTTTAGAAATTCACACAGGCTTTCAAATGTTGCCTATCTTTTCTATGACTGTACTTGATCAGGATCACTAGGATCCCCTTATACTTGTTGTATGCACCCAGCAGGAATGTGCTCCAGTCGAGATGATCCCTCAGATCTTGAAATGCAGGGATGATAAAGGAGAGAAGGTGAGGCCTCCGAAAAATCTTAGGTCTCTGAAACTAATTGTCTCTCTCACTAATATACATGTAAATTAAGCATGGCTAAAAAGACACATTCACATGTGTGTGAAGATTTTGTCAGCTTATATTGTGCTTATTTTATTAAAGTACAACATAAAGCTTTGAGTCCTTTAAAAGTGACCATAATTCTGTGTGAACTGTTTGTTCAGTTATAAATCCAAACTTTTGTTTTGCCACCTTTACAGAATAATATTACGTAGTTTTGGTTTTTGTTTGTGAACTTTAAGGAACAGTTTATGTGAGAAGACCTTGTTAAATTACTAATGAATTAACAAAACATATTTCCCACTGGGTAATGTAAATTCAGTTCAAAATTTAAAAGTTGTAAACTATGAACATTGATGAATTTAGTTTAATATTTAAATTGGACTAACAAATAGGCCACGGTGGCTATGATGGTAGGGGTTTGTCCTGTAACTGGTGAGTTACTGGTTCCAACCCCTGCACTGTCTGTCTCAGTTATTGTGTCCTTGGGCAAGACACTTCACCCACCTTGCCTGCTAATGGTGGTGAGAGAGCCCAGTGGTGCCGATTGTATGGCAGCCCCACTTCTGTCAGTCTGCTCCAGGGCATCTGTGGCTACAATGTAGCCTACCACAAACAATGTGTGAATGTGTTCATGAATGAGTGGATGACTGATTGTAGTTTAAAGCACTACAATCTTGACAAGCACTATGCAAGTGCAAGCCATTTACTATTTACTAAATGTTACACTAGAAAAACACTGGTTTTGACTAGGAAATCAAATGCAATCTGTAGAATACAATGCATAGATTTTGCTGAATATATAAAAAAAACATTGCTTTCTTCCACAAAAATAGAATAATAATGTTAGGAAAAGCCTATGTAAATAGGGTAAATTTAACTTTAGTTATCTGGTGAGAGTTCAGAGTAGATCCACCACTTCTCCACAATAATTATTACGTTTGCATGGTCAGATATTGAATCAGGTTGCCTGCTGGATCCCTTCAGAGGTTTTCTTGAGCAATAATATTGTTTGGAAATCCCAGAAATGCAGATATTTCCCGAGGGACTTGAATTACATCTGGGCTGGACTTCCCTTGGGATCCCTCAGAAAAAGCTGGGGATTCTCCCTAGGGGGAGAGTGTTGGGGTTTTCCTCCAAAACCTGTTATCTATCTGGATATTTACTTAGATTAATTTATATTTACTCAACTTTTGTCTTCATAGTTTTAGGATCTTGCAATATAAAGCAAAATTTGTATGCTCTTTTTATTTGAAAGCAGTGAAGAAGATTAACTTGAGATACAAACTCAAATTGAATCAAGTTTGAGTTTCAAGGAAGAAAATGTATAATTGGATTACCTTAACTCATTTTAATCCCTCTGTAGGCAACCTGCATAACTGCTTCTCGCCTGGGTTGGATTTTTGTAGCCATATTCTTCTGCAGAAACAGAAACTGTATTTAACAGATTATTTTACAGATCCTGACAGAACGTATCAATAAACAAGTGAATCTGTCTATTATAAAAAAAAAAACTGTCTAGCATCTGAGACATGGATCTGGGCACAAAACCAGGCAGTGTGTATCATCTGACTTAAGGGACAGTTTCTGTCACATCTCTTTGTTCATGTGTCCTATGGAAGATTAATCACAAACGTACAGTCTACTGTTATTTTCCTTCTTTCCAACCAATACTTATACTTTGTCTTCTTTTTTTATTTATTTTACACTATCTTTGCAACATCATTATGTAGTACCATGTAACTACAGTTTGTTTTGTTCTCTATGGAATTTATTATTTCTTATTCTTACTGGGTCAAAGGTTGTGACACAATTGTTTGGCCCAACAAATCATTAACCGTCACCTTCTCCCAGCATAATAGATATGCTTGACTGACCGTAATGTATAGAGAAAAAAAGTTAACAGAGCATGAATCCCTTCCATGTTTTCATGCTTCCCACTCACAATGCTCCTAATACATGACCTCCCCCATTCACAACTCCATACCAAAGCATTTTATGCCTTTTGAGCTATTCTGGGTGAACCTCCAGAGGTTTTGCAACAGCAGTTGCAAGGTGCAGAGGTGATGCTCTGGTGGAATTAGAAACCAACTTTTTTTCCTGTTCCATTCTCTACTTTACATTAGGTTTTGAAAATGAATAATAAAGCAACTGTTAGCTAATTGGCAAGAGCAGCAAACTGTGGAGGAATAAAAAAAAATCAAAAACTACAAAGTGACTACAAAGAAAATGTAAAACAAAACATGGGAGGAACACACACACAAACATCATAAGGTTTTAAGGGCACTGCAAAACCATCCCTTTCTCCATACTATTATGCTTTCTGTGTTAAATGTAGCTTTTATTTCTGCACGACACAGATACTGTATATATTATTGAAAAGTAGTGTCCTCTGAAAAAGTTGACACATAGATAAGGTTGTAGCTAACTCCATCAGGGCTGCTAGTGTAGCTTCAATTGAGTTTTCCATAAATTTTTTTTAAAAATTTGCATTCAGGTCAAATCAACATGTTCACTTTTCAAATATTTGAGTGATAACATGATTGTACTTATTGGAAATGCATGAGTAAAAGCTGTATGAAAACTGTTCAGAGAGTGTGAAAAAAGCAGCATTAAGCATCAAGGGCCAGAAATAATTAGCAGTGTTTTAAACAGAATAGATGTGTGTGTGTGGTGTGTGTTCCTGTCTTGGCATCACAGTGAGAACCATTTTCCCGATTTCACCATCAAATTGAGGACCGTTTGTACCAAAATGAGGACATTTTGCTGGTCCTCACGACCTGTTTTGCTAACGGTTAGGTTTAGGACTAAGGTGTGAATTGACTTTAGGTTAAGGTTAGGGTTAGGCATGCACTGGTAATGGTTAGGTTTAGGGTTATTGTCAGGGTTAGGGCATTGAAAGGGTTGATAATGACTGAAAATCAATGGAAGTCAATGGGAGTCAACACATGGTCCTCACTACATATAGCAAAACAAGAGTGTGTGTGTGTGTGTGTGTGTGTGTGTGTGTGTGTGTGTGTGCTTAAAAAACACAAATCCAAAAATCTTTGTTCACAAATGTAATATTTAGCAAAAAGATGTATCCACTATAATGATTAAGCTATCTAATTGTTACTGGTGTATTTAATGACCAATCTAAAATTAAAAATGTAAGTTTGCTCAGTGTTTGATGCTGAAATTAGCAGAACACAATCATGCAACATATGTTTCATTCACCTTTCCGCAGTTACACTTTATTCTACATACAGGGGTTGGACAATGAAACTGAAACACCTGTCATTTTAATGTGGGAGGTTTCATGGCTAAATTGGATCTGCCTGGTAGCCAGTCTTCATTGATTGCACATTGCACCAGTAAGAGCAGAGTGTGAAGGTTCAATTAGCAGGGTAGGAGCACAGTTTTGCTCAAAATATTGAAATGCACACAACATTATGGGCGACATACCAGAGTTCAAAAGAGGACAAATTGTTGGTGCATGTCTTGCTGCCGCATCTGTGACCAAGACAGCAAGTCTTTGTGATGTATCAAGAGCCACGGTATCCAGGGTAATGTCAGCATACCACCAAGA
Source organism: Girardinichthys multiradiatus (assembly GCF_021462225.1). Taxonomy (NCBI): domain Eukaryota; kingdom Metazoa; phylum Chordata; class Actinopteri; order Cyprinodontiformes; family Goodeidae; genus Girardinichthys; species Girardinichthys multiradiatus. Next base: position 40,983,812 of record NC_061799.1, read on the forward strand.
AGGACAAACCACATCCAACAGGATTAACTGTGGACGCAAGAGGAAGCTGTCTGAAAGGGATGTTTGGGTGCAAACCCGGATTGTATCCAAAAACCACAAAACCACGGCTGCCCAAATCACGGCAGAATTAAATGTGCACCTCAACTCTCCTGTTTTCACCAGAACTGTCCGTCGGGAGCACCACAGGGTCAATATACACGGCAGGGCTGCTATAGGCAAACCTTTGGTCACTCATGCCAATGACAAAAGTCGGTTTCAATGGTGCAAGGAGCACAAATCTTGGGCTGTGGACAATGTGAAACATGTAGTGTTCTCTGATGAGTCCACCTTTACTGTTTTCCCCACACCCGAGACTTACGGTGTGGAGAAGCCCCAAAGAAGCATACCACCCAGACTGTTGCATGCCCAGAGTGAAGCATGAGGGTGGATCAGTGATGGTTTGGGCTGCCATATCATGGCATTCCCTTGGCCCAATACTTGTGCTAGATGGGCGCGTCACTGCCAAGGACTACCGAACCATTCTTGAGGACCATGTGCATCCAATGGTTCAAACATTGTATCCTGAAGTTGGTGCCGTGTATCAGGATGACAATGCACCAATACACACAGCAAGACTGGTGAAAGATTGGTTTGATGAACATGAAAGTGAAGTTGAACATCTCCCACGGCCTGCACAGTCACCAGATCGAAATATTATTGAGCCACTTTGGGGTGTTTTGGAGGAGCGAGTCAGGAAACGTTTTCCTCCACCAGTATCACGTAGTGACCTGGCCACTATTCTGCAAGAACAATGGCTTAAAATCCCTTTGACCACTGTGCAGGACTTGTATATGTCATTCTCAAGATGAATTGACACTGTATTGGCCGCAAAAGGAGGCCCTACACCATACTAATAAATTATTGTGGTCTAAAACCAGGTGTTTCAGTTTCATTGTCCAACCCCTGTAAGTGTTTTATATAAATTTTCAAATATGAACCAAAAAAGCACACTAAACAGATGCACTAAAGGAAAAGCATGCCCATATTGTTTGTTTTGCAGACCGTGTGACACAAGCCATCACATGGTAGGGGGACACATTCATTCTCTGCTGGTCTGCTAATAATACGCTATCATTAGGCTGATCCACAAATACAGCGCTCATGGCCATAATCTTGTTGTCAGCTGTCTCACACTGTGGATGACGTGCAGACACTCAAAGCCATTCGGCATGTAGGGCTGAGATCCCAGAGCTGTGGGATAATTGGATTTTGAAATGTGTTGCCTGAGCGCTCATCTGTAAGATCATGCACATAGGCACTGGTATCCCAGTACATCTGAATGTTTTCATATGAGTGCATGTGTATGTGCGCTCACGTCTGACAACATAAAACCTCACTGTCAGGTGCTAACTTTGTACGTTGCATCTACTCAGAAGCACAGACAAACTGCCTTCATCTTAAACAGTTTGGGTTTTGAGTTTACCTAATTGGTTTCAAAAGGATTTCATCATCTGGGACCTTGCAATTTTCTGTCTGCTAGACTTCCAGAGAAGCACCAAAACCATAACTTGAATTTTTACTATGAAAGTTTGGATTGACTGTGGTTTAACTTAACTTCTCATCCACTAAAATGTTTTTACAGATTACAATGTTTTCTAACGGTATTTCATAACAATTTACAACCAAAAATCAACGCTTGGATTCCAAGTAAAGTAAAGTTGTTTACAGGAGTGCTAGAACTGAAGAATGAAGAAAACCCATTTTCAGACTTTTGCCTATTTTAGAATGTAGTGGCATCAAATTGAGGTTTGTAATCCAAACTTCTCCGTCCTTTGCTTTGGGAGATTGGCTTCTCTCACTGTTGCGATCTTAGGTGGTTTTTGTAATTGAGGCTTGGATCCCCCTAAAAGAAAGGTTTGGGATATAAAAACAATTATATGCTCCTAGATTTATGTACTGTACCTTAAGGGCCTGATCTTCAAAAGGTTTGCGTGTACAAAACCACACGTAAACCTGTCTGCATCCGCAAAGCCGATCTACAAACGAGGTGCTCATTGGAATGTGTGTGTAAAATCAGCGGAACAGTGGGCGCAAACGTTTTAGCGTGTTTGCCTTCACTAATATGCAAAACATATGAGAATGACCCAAACAAGCAAATTTATGGGAGGGGTATATACACACATGTTTGCTTACCACCCACAATGTGATTTATGAAACCTGAAATGGTTTGCGCATGCTGGTTTTGCTTCTAGATTCAGCACGTTTGAAATGCAGGTGCTAACTGGGACACAAAAATGTCTGCTGTCACTTTGGCCAGAAGGAGGCATAGATAGAACCACAGATGATGGAGAGAGAGAATCGTCTGTACATGTGTCAACAGATTTGCATTGTCAAAAATAATACTATTACATGTGTGAAAAGGACAGTGTGTGATTTAACCATTTTACTAACCAAAACAAACTGCATTTGTGACAGAAGCATTGTGTTATTACATAGCAATCGCAGCTGGATCAGTTTGATTACGTTTTTATGCAACTGAACATATATAGGGGAGTGTTTATACAGTAAAAAATGACTTCATGTCATCAAAAAACAATTAAAACAATCAAACACATTGTATATCGTTAAATCATTGGCAAAACAACAAAACGAATTCAGTAAAATCATTGGAGAATTATTATTTTTTAAGTACATAAATGTTGAAGTACATGTTAATTACATGTTGAATTTACAATCTTTGCAGTACAGTTATGTGACGTTATGTTTTTAGAATTAACATATAGATAGCCAACTCCTACCAGAAGAATTTTTATTTTGCTAATATTACTTTCCAGCTTAAATATTATGGCTGTTTTTTTAATAAATCAGAACTCTTCAAACACACAACCTAAAAAAAAACACGGCGAGTCTCCGAAAAATATTAAAAGTTCAAGGGAGACAACCTTTAACACATTTTTTGACACGCAATTTGTCTTTTTTATTGTTAATGTTGATTGTCCAATTTCTAAGCTGCAACCGTTGCGAGTTACGTAGAGCAACACAGTAAACAAATTGTGCGTGCCTATGTGGTGTTGTCAGCCCAGAAACCAGCTGTCCCGTGTGCGTACCGATGGTACATAGCTCTGTCCTCTTTCGCATGGACTGTAATCCATCATTTTGATTGAAGGCGAAGCAGGATGTAGTCTTTGCCTCACTGGGTCCAGTCCGGAAACATAAAGCATCTGCTAGCAGAACATTGTCAAACTTAGCCTTCTGCATGCGCTATTGCGCACTTGATAAACAGAGAGGAGAAATAATCTCATCAGGGCAGAGGTTGTGATGACAAGCCTGCTGCTCTAAATAGTGACAACAAAAGTTGACTAACTCTAACAGTCCAGAAAAGAAAGAGCAGAACGGAACAGAAGGAAAACAAATAAGCAACTAGATCATGCATAATGATGCAGTGCAAAAACCCTTGCCTTTCCTCTAGTTTTGCTGGGGGCAGTAGCAGCCAGCAGTAGCACATGCATTTTCCTCATTTAAATAGGGCGGTCTGCATCTTTTTTGAATGTTATCCATTGCACTCAGTTATTGCATGTGCAATTTGTTTTGTACAAACAATTTAGCGCCCCCTATTTAGAATCTTTGAAGACCAGGGCCTAAGTATATTAAAAATATAATATTTTGCCAAATGTATTTGGTCGTCTGTCTTCACACACGAAGGAACTTAAGTGACGTCTGCTTCTTGTTCAATAGAACTTAATACAGGTCCTTCTCAAAATATTAGCATATTGTGATAAAGTTCATTATTTTCCATAATGTCATGATGAAAATTTAACATTCATATATTTTAGATTCATTGCACACTAACTGAAATATTTCAGGTCTTTTATTGTCTTAATACAGATGATTTTGGCATACAGCTCATGAAAACCCAAAATTCCTATCTCACAAAATTAGCATATCATTAAAAGGGTCTCTAAACGAGCTATGAACCTAATCATCTGAATCAACGAGTTAACTCTAAACACCTGCAAAAGATTCCTGAGGCCTTTAAAACTCCCAGCCTGGTTCATCACTCAAAACCCCAATCATGGGTAAGACTGCCGACCTGACTGCTGTCCAGAAGGCCACTATTGACACCCTCAAGCAAGAGGGTAAGACACAGAAATAAATTTCTGAACGAATAGGCTGTTCCCAGAGTGCTGTATCAAGGCACCTCAGTGGGAAGTCTGTGGGAAGGAAAAAGTGTGGCAGAAAACGCTGCACAATGAGAAGAGGTGACCGGACCCTGAGGAAGATTGTGGAGAAGGGCCGATTCCAGACCTTGGGGGACCTGCGGAAGAAGTGGACTGAGTCTGGAGTAGAAACATCCAGAGCCACCGTGCACAGGCGTGTGCAGGAAATGGGCTACAGGTGCCGCATTCCCCAGACCTGGGCTATAGAGAAGCAGCACTGGACTGTTGCTCAGTGGTCCAAAGTACTTTTTTCGGATGAAAGCAAATTCTGCATGTCATTCGGAAATCAAGGTGCCAGAGTCTGGAGGAAGACTGGGGAGAAGGAAATGCCAAAATGCCAGAAGTCCAGTGTCAAGTACCCACAGTCAGTGATGGTCTGGGGTGCCGTGTCAGCTGCTGGTGTTGGTCCACTGTGTTTTATCAAGGGCAGGGTCAATGCAGCTAGCTATCAGGAGATTTTGGAGCACTTCATGCTTCCATCTGCTGAAAGGCTTTATGGAGATGAAGATTTCATTTTTCAGCACGACCTGGCACCTGCTCACAGTGCCAAAACCAGTGGTAAATGGTTTACTGACCATGGTATCACTGTGCTCAATTGGCCTGCCAACTCTCCTGACCTGAACCCCATAGAGAATCTGTGGGATATTGTGAAGAGAACGTTGAGAGACTCAAGACCCAAAACTCTGGATGAGCTAAAGGCCACTATCGTAGCATCCTGGGCCTCCATAAGACCTCAGCAGTGCCACAGGCTGATTGCCTCCATGCCACGCCGCATTGAAGCAGTCATTTCTGCAAAAGGATTCCCGACCAAGTATTGAGTGCATAACTGTACATGATTATTTGAAGGTTGACGTTTTTTGTATTAAAAACACCTTTCTTTTATTGGTCAGATGAAATATGCTAATTTTGTGAGATAGGAATTTTGGGTTTTCATGAGCTGTATGCCAAAATCATCCGTATTAAGACAATAAAAGACCTGAAATATTTCAGTTAGTGTGCAATGAATCTAAAATATATGACTGTTAAATTTTCATCATGACATTATGGAAAATAATGAACTTTATCACAATATGCTAATATTTTGAGAAGGACCTGTATTTCTCACCAAAGATGCTTATCCACATCTTTATGAAACTTGCTTTGTGTACTGGTCCACATTTATGTTGGATCAGGAAGAAACCATCCTACGGTTCCCACAAAAGTGTGGGAACATGAAACTGTCTAAAATATCACATTATGCTGAAGCATTGCATTTGGTGTTGTAAGTCTTAGATGCAATTTCTCAGCCATTGAAACCCTACCTATGAAGCTCTCTCTGCATTGTTCTTTAGCTAATCTAAAGGCCACGAGAAGGCTTATAGCGACTGACTGCAGAACGTTGGCGACCTATCCTCTCTATGTGCCATAGCATCCACTGAACCTGCTCTGTGATATTACGTGGCCCACCACTGCATTTTGTATGGGAACTATATGACAATGTGAGTGTGCATGTTTGCAAGGTCCTTATGCCTATACATAAATGTAGAGAAGAACATTGACATTTGTGGCATATTATACTTGAACAGGAAAATGTTGCTTGATTCAATTATACCATTAAGTCTTAAAAAAAGATGCAACAGAATGTATTAAAACTTGTATAAAGTCACAATTCTTCTATTTTTAAAAATATTTCATTCATTGTGCCTTTTAGTTAAACCATTCTATTGGAAGAGAGCTGTTACAGAAATAAAGCATTAAGGTATTTTTTTTACCCTAATATCTGTGACATCCTCAATTGAAATCTGTTTCCAAACAGCAACTCTAGGTATGCAAAGATATGAAAACAGCATTTCTCCTTGAAATGACAGATTCCTTTCTTTATTAGTTTAGATGCAGCCATCTACTTTTTCGCCCGTAAAAGCATGAAATCGCCTAAATTGAAAGCAGTTGCTGTACCAATAGCAATGGGTGTTTTCACTTTTCCATTTCCCCTGTGCATGTGCTCGCTCTTGCATGCATCAGAGTTCATAAACCCTAAAATGAAAGGTATGAGATAGCTGGATGGAAGCTTGCCAGTGTGTGAGATAGAAGTGGACGCTCCGCTGCCTCTCGGAAAGACAAGGGAGCTAGCGTCTTGTCTGTATTCACCCAAACAGCGTTACCTGCTCTCTCTGGAATTCATTGTCCCTGTTGACTCCAAACAGGAGAGTATAAGCCTACAGGAGGAGCGCCAATGACAGGTTTTAAACCTGTCAGCGCCCATAGTGCTATGAAATGTCTCTTTCTCTTGAATGAGAAACTGACACTAAAAAAAGTTATAGATTCCCCATGAAAGTTTTAAATTCCATATCTCTACTAAATTTGGATGACATTGTAAAATGCAGACATGCACATATGCATTAAACATTATTTCAATCTGTCATTCTTAATATAAACAAAGACAAGCGGCTGCATTTGTACAATATTCAACAGGCTGTGGAAGGTTTAAGAGATGCAGATAAAAAATTAACTCATAGAGCTCTTCTCTAATCTGAGGTAAAACACGCACTGAACCACCCTAACATTGTTCAAACTGAACACATAGTTTGGTATGAACAATGAGCAGGAAAACTGAAAATTCAAATTGAGAAATGCTTTATTTAGAATAGAATAGAAAAATAGAAATATCCTTTATTACCCACAGTGGGAAAATTCAGGTGTGCCAGTAGCAAAGTGAAAGGCAAATGGAAGCATGAATATACACACACAGATAAAAATAAATCTAATAACAAAAAACAAGATTACAAGACTGTAGAGTATGGGAACAATTTACAGCATAAGTAAAAACTACTGTACAGTTATTAAAAATAGCATACTCAGACTAAAAGAAACGTGCAACTGAGTAGGGTGATTTTAAAAATGTACAAAATGTGCATGTCAGCTTGATCACAAAAAACAACAGACTATTTACAAGAAACTTAAAAACTGTGCATAACAGAAGGGATGTAAATTCTTAACGAGTTTGTTGGAAGCAGTGATAAAGGCTAACAGCTCCTGACATGAAGAATCTGCTATAACATTCTTTTGTGCACCTAGAGCGCAGCAGTCACTGAATTAGCTCTCCAGATCTGCAACAGCTTCATGCATGGTGTGGGAGACATTGTCCAACAGTAATATTATTTTTCCAGAGTCCTTCTGTATCCCACCACCTGCACTGGGTTGAGGGGGCATTCTAGGACAAAGCAGGCCTTGATCATGAGCTTATCTGCTTCCTCACAGTTGTAGATAAGCTGCTGCTCCAACAGAGTGCACAATAGAAGATGGCTGTTGCCACCACAGAGTCCAAAAAGGTTATTAAGAGCCACCTTGGGCTCTGCCTCCTTAGCAGGTAGAGTCTGCTCTGACTCTTCCTGTAAAGAGCATCAGTGTTATGATGCCAGTTCAGCCTGTTGTCCAGGTGAACACCTAGGTGCTTATAAGAGTCCACTATCTCAGTGTCAGTTCCCTGTATATTCACTGGTGATCCTGTTGGTGTGATGGGTCTGAAATCCACCACCAGCTTCATGGTTTTCCCTGCGTTGATCAGGAGGTGGTTCCAATGGCTCGAGTCCGCAAAGTCCTGTGTCCACTTTCTGTACTCTGAATCGTCCTCACCTGTGATGAGGTTGACTATGGCAGAGATGTCTTTGAGCTTCTAAAGGTGGCAGACAGGGAAGCTGATGGAGAAACCTACAGTTTAGAGGGTGAACAGGAACAGTGCCAGCACAGTTCCCTGTGGGGCCCGGTGTTGCAGACTAGGCTGTCAGAGACACCGACCAGTCCTGTAAGACACTCCATTCTAGAATAATTTTGCAGACAAGCTGATGCTGAAGGTCTCTATTTTTTAGAAGCTCACATTAACAGCAAGGAAAACTGACAATTTAATTGACGGTGTCAGCAAGTTCACACAGTCTGAAATGGAATGGCTTTTTGTACCATAATATCCAATAGAGGCAGATGTATTTTATTAGCTTCATCATGAAAAGTATCTTTGTTACAGCAGCAGGTATAATAAACAAACACATTGTATGCTAAAATAAAAATAAAATCTATGAATGCTGCAGAAAATCAACAGTTAAAGAAAATTAAATATTGGTTAAGGTTACATTGAAAACAGAATAAAAAAACTGTTGACTGTCTGTATGGTGGAAAAAGGCCAGTTATGAAACCAGCCTTTATTATTAGTTTGTTGAGTCTTTTGGTATCACTGGTTCCTATGCTGATCCGCCAACAAATCAAACTAAGAACAGGGCACAGGCCTCCAACAGTTGGCTGCACAAGTGTAAAAAAGCACCTGGGCTTCCTCAGCAACTAGAGTCTACTCACCCCCGACTCTGGTGATGGATTCCCTGTCTACTCTGTTGTTGATGTCCTCCATCTCTTCCTACACACTCTCCCAGATGTTCAGCTGCAGGTGATTCAGACCAGATTGCTCCACACAGCTGTTTTCATCTACACAGTTTTCATCTACAATTATTTCTCAAAAGTCTGCACATAACTGTAAAAATCCCTTGTTTTCATGGAGCAAACACATTTATTGGAGGAACAATGAAACAAAATAAAAACCTGCAGCAACTTGATTCCACAATGGTGCAGTTCAATATGTTTGTCACTTATTTCAGAAAGTGAAACTCATTGATTGTATAGATTCACTACACATAGGGTCAAATATTTTAACCCTTTATTTCTTGCAACTTTGGTGATTATAGCTTGCAGATAATAAAAACCCAAAATTCAGCGTCTCAGAAAATGTGAATGTTGTAAAAAAGTTTAATATTTGAAACTCATGTTATCACATCATAATAAGCTAAACACTGAAAACACCTGCGGAGGTTTCAAGAGCCTCTCAGTAGGCTACACAATGCTACTACCTTTTGTTTGTACACAATAAAACAGTGTAGTAGAAAAAGGGATAACTGCCAACTAAGGAGGATAGTCAAGTGAAATCTATTCAAGAATTTGGCGGAGCTTCCCAAGTAGTGGACTGAGGCTGGAGTTGCCACATCAACAGCCACTATGCACAGATGAATTCTACTACAAGCGTCTTATGCCTGGTTTTGTTTGCACGGTAAGATTTTGTGTTGATTTTTGACCCTATGTTCCCCTTCCAACATGCCATGATCATTGTGATGGTTCTTAGGAAAATCTTATGAGATATTCATGCTGTGTGTGGTGTTAAGAGTGATCTAGTCTGGTACCACTCCGACCTGAAATCAGGAATAGTCAACATACTGGATTGTCTTGGCCCAATATCCTACCATATGAGGTGTTCCCCCAAGGACAAACAAGCACGAAGCCTGTTGAATGTGACATGTAGCCAATCAATAAGACTGGAGGAAGAGTGGAGAGGCACATAATCCCCTCTGCTTGAAGTCCAGTGTGACGTTTTCACAGTCATTAATGATTTGGGGTACCATGTAAGCATTGTGTGAGCAGGACTTTGCACCTGCCCACACAGCTGGTTCAATGACCATGGCATTCTTGATAAATCAGCAAACAGACCTGACCTGAACCCCATAAAGAATCCATAGGGAATCCATGGTTTATTTTATATTTTTAGCCTGTGGTTCTGCAGCCTGTAGCTGGAAAACCACAAGCTGATTTCCCCCATGCAACTCCACATTTATACAGTAATTCATGCAAAAAGAGGCCCGACCAAGTATTGAGTGTATAGAAATGAATACGTTTTGCAGAAGCCTGAGATTGCTGTTGTTATTACCCTTTTCATTGATTGCCTGTAATATTCTAATTTCCTCAGACACTGAGCTTTCGGTTTTTATTATCTGTAATTACAATTACAAGAAATAAAGGCTTGAAATATTTCATTATTTGTGCAATGAATCTATATAATATATAAGTTTCACTTTTTCACAATATTTTTTAGATGTACCTGAATGGTAAATCTGATTAACCTTAAATAAAGGTCAGCTATCATGGTTAGAGTTTTCTAACACTGTATGCTTTAGCTAAAGCCACAATTTGCAGAGAGGTTACAAAGGACCAAAAGAATTTCACTGTAAAAATATATCAGTCAGGAGAAAAGTACAAATAATTGTACAGCATTATAAATACATGAGGGCCCATTGAAGACAGTGAAACAATAACAGGAAAAAATATGGGATAACAGAAACATTATAAAAACTGTATATGTCTCCAAAGCTGATCAAAATAGGAGACTAAAACTTTGTCAACAGCCCAACATCAATACTGAAGGCACTAGAGGAATTTCCAGCAAGTACTGACTGTTTTACATCTGAAAACTATCTCCTTTTTCTCCATATGTGGAGGCTAAGGAAGATGGTTAAAAGAAAGAATCCATTTTTTCTTCCACATAAAACAGCCAGTCTTCCCACAAGCCTTGTAAAACCTTGTGGGAGAATGTGTCCGATGAAAACAATGGTAAACATTTTAGCCATTATTCTAAATAGTATGTTTGTTACAAAAACAACACTGCACATCACCAAAAGAGTACCATACCCACAATGTCACGTTGTGGTGGTAGCATCTTGCTCTCAGGTTATTTTTCTTCAGACCTACAGTATAGTGGGCTGTTCTCACAGTCTGATGGAAAATATTGCCACTATTCCTTCTAACAGATTGATTTATTTTTCATCCATGAATACTAGATATGTCAAAGTAGATGTAGAAAATGTTATTGGTATTTTAACAGGCATTATAACAGTGGGGTGTATACTCCCCTGGATGTAGCAGTCTGTCACTGATGGAGTTCGGCAGGAGCAGTATCCACTTAGACCACCACTTGTCCCAGTTGCCACTGGGACAAGTGGTGGTCCACTTCTGACAGCCCCAGCTTAACCCTCAGAAGTCCTGACTAGATGGTATTAAAAGCACTGAAGTAATCAAAGAACATGAATCTAACAGTGCTTCCAGACATCTCTATGCGGGTCAGAGCTTGGTGTAGGAGGTAGATGATGGCATCGTCCACTACGATGCCAGGCTGGTAGGTAAACTGCAGCAGATCCAATGAAGACCTCATCAAGAGGCAAAGATGGTTAAGGACCAACCTCTTGATGGTCTTCATTAGATGCATGGTCAGTGCTACCAACATGTAGCTGGGAGACTTGGCTTGGGGGGTGGTGAGTTTCAGACCTCACTCCAGTTTCTGTACTTCTGTACCCACTCATTACCCCACTGAAACTGTGTCTTGCCTATGGCCCATATTAAACGTTTTAAAAACCAAATAAAAAATAATAGATCATAAAAATGTCATAAAAATCAATACTACTTATAAAAAACTAGAACAATTAAATGTAGTTTACTAAACATAAGATATATCTATTCATAAGTTATTGACTTGATATATGATAATCAGTTTAATGTATTTTGGCTCACAGAAACCGGCTGCAGTAAGATGATTGTTCTAATATAAATGAGACAACTCTTAATTATTTAAATTTTCACCTTCCCAATACCGGGCAAGGAGGAGGAATAGGAACCATCTTTCAGTCAGATTTATTGATTGATCCCGGGCCAATCAATAGCTACAATTATTTTGAACATCTAACCCTCATCCAAATTGCAAAGCACTAAAACCAATTCTGTTTGTTGTTTTGTAACATCCACCAGGCTCTTACTCTCAATTTATAGATCAGTTATCAGATGTCTTATCTGATTTTGTGTTAAATACTATTATGGTCATTAAAGTGGGGGGTTGTAATGTTCATGTTGACATGGAAGTGATAACCTAATTGTACCCTTTAATGCTGTCTTAGATTTGATACTGTCTGTATACAGTACTGAAAAACTGCTGTAAACAAAGAATGCTTTCAAAAGTGCAAATCATTTATTTTTATCAATCAACAAAATGCAGTGAATTAACAAAAGAGAAATCTAAACCAAATCGATAGTTGGTGTGACCACCCTTTGCCTTCAAAACAGCATCAATACTTCTTGTCAGAGTCTGGGATTTTGTCTGCCTGCTGCTAACTTCCCTCCACTACTAGGTGTCACCGGAGCCTGGCAGCCGAAGCAGCGGCAGGTGTTCCTCGTTCCCTCGTCAACCGGGGGGGCTATAAGAAAGCAGACTGCCAGCACATCAACGCCTGAGTGTTTTGCCTAAACGGGGTATCACGGTCTGGCCAAATTTCTGACCATTCCACAGCCTAGAGCTACTTTGGTCGTGGAACCCCTCGAGGCAGGGGGTTCAGAACCAGGATGCTGCTCAGGTGGTGTTCCCGGGAACACCTTGCAGTGTATCATGGATCAGGTAACACGCTCTGCTACCTTGACAGCGGTGTAGGATCTGATATGGGGCATTCTAGCATCTGGAGTTCAAGTGTGTTCTCCTGGAACCAAGGAGTGGCGTTTGGAAGTGGCTGTTTCCAGTAATCCAGCCTTCACAATCTGTGAAACTTGAGAAAGCACAGTGGACAGGTTTTGACAGTAAAACAACATCTCTTCACACAAAGATGTGGAAGGCAGTGATCATCAGCTGAATATTCTGAATATAAAACAAATGTGACATATGATGTCTGAGGAAGGCCTGATTACAGGTCATTATTTCCATAGTTTCAGAATATCCAAAGGAAATTTAAAAAATGGTCTAATCGGTGAAGAGGTAAAATTTCACAAAAGAATCAACACCATACTTTCAGACAGGTTTTCAGAATGTGGTTTTAGGGAGCTATGCACCATTTATATAAACAAAGTACAACGCCTCTTTCGTATTGTCACTAAGTCCTCACTGGCGGTATGAGCTACCCTTTCTCCATGAGTGCTAAAACTTCTGTAACCTCGTATTACTTTAAAGGTACTTCTCAAAATATTAGCATATTGTAATAAAGTTCATTATTTTCCATAATGTAATGATGAAAATTTAACATTCATATATTTTAGATTCATTGCACACTAACTGAAATATTTCAGGTCTTTTATTGTCTTAATACAGATGATTTTGGCATACAGCTCATGAAAACCCAAAATCCCTATCTCACGAAATTAGCATATCATTAAAAGGGTCTCTAAACGAGCTATGAACCTAATCATCTGAATCAACGAGTTAACTCTAAACACCTGCAAAAGATTCCTGAGGCCTTTAAAACTCCCATTCTGGTTCATCACTCAAAACCCCAATCATGGGTAAGACTGCCGACCTGACTGCTGTCCAGAAGGCCACTATTGACACACTCAAGCAAGAGGGTAAGACACAGAAAGAAATTTCTGAACGAATAGGCTGTTCCCAGAGTGCTGTATCAAGGCACCTCAGTGGGAAGTCTGTGGGAAGGAAAAAGTGTGGCAGAAAACGCTGCACAACGAGAAGAGGTGACCGGACCCTGAGGAAGATTGTGGAGAAGGGCCGATTCCAGACCTTGGGGGACCTGTGGAAGCAGTGGACTGAGTCTGGTGAAGAAACATCCAGAGCCACCGTGCACAGGTGTGTGCAGGAAATGGGCTACAGGTGCCGCATTCCCCAGGTCAAGCCACTTTTGAACCAGAAACAGCGGCAGAAGCGCCTGACCTGGGCTACAGAGAAGCAGCAATGGACTGTTGCTCAGTGGTCCAAAGTACTTTTTTCGGATGAAAGCAAATTCTGCATGTCATTCGGAAATCAAGGTGCCAGAGTCTGGAGGAAGACTGGGGAGAAGGAAATGCCAAAATGCCAGAAGTCCAGTGTCAAGTACCCACAGTCAGTGATGGTCTGGGGTGCCGTGTCAGCTGCTGGTGTTGGTCCACTGTGTTTTATCAAGGGCAGGGTCAATGCAGCTAGCTATCAGGAGATTTTGGAGCACTTCATGCTTCCATCTGCTGAAAAGCTTTATGGAGATGAAGATTTCATTTTTCAGCACGACCTGGCACCTGCTCACAGTGCCAAAACCACTGGTAAATGGTTTACCGACCATGGTATCACTGTGCTCAATTGGCCTGCCAACTCTCCTGACCTGAACCCCATAGAGAATCTGTGGGATATTGTGAAGAGAACGTTGAGAGACTCAAGACCCAACACTCTGGATGAGCTAAAAGCCGCTATCGAAGCATCCTGGGCCTCCATAAGACCTCAGCAGTGCCACAGGTTGATTGCCTCCATGCCACGCCACATTGAAGCAGTCATTTCTGCAAAAGGATTCCCGACCAAGTATTGAGTGCATAACTGTACATGATTATTTGAAGGTTGACGTTTTTTGTATTAAAAACACTTTTCTTTTATTGGTCGGATGAAATATGCTAATTTTGTGAGATAGGAATTTTGGGTTTTCATGAGCTGTATGCCAAAATCATCCGTATTAAGACAATAAAAGACCTGAAATATTTCAGTTAGTGTGCAATGAATCTAAAATATATGAATGTTAAATTTTCATCATGACATTATGGAAAATAATGAACTTTATCACAATATGCTAATATTTTGAGAAGGACCTGTATTCTTTATTCCGACATTCCCCTCTCCTGGCGCAGGGTCCAACCCATGTGACAATCCAGCAAAACGTTTTAAAAAAAAGTACTAGGAACCAGGATCACATTACAAAATACCAAAGAAATGAATTCTGACATAATTATGTGTCACTATGAAATTACCAAAAGCAACATAAATAAAATCCAGTTGTTTTTAACTGCAATTCAGTTCCATTAACAACAAAACGCAAACTTCAGTTGTTGTGCAATTCATGAATGTTTCACTTAGAATTAAGTCACATATCATCCTCATTTGTCTTGTATGAAGATGAGTATTAGATTAATAGAAATCTATTGTAATTTTGATGCATACACTCTACAAATTTAATCTAATAAATAATTCCCACCAAGTATGAAATCATGACTCAGATTCTTTATCAAAAATATATTCCTTACTTTTGGCATAACTTGAACTGTCAGCTAATTTAATGGCATCAGGGAAAACTTTCAATGTAATAAATCACCAATGATTCTGCATGCAAAACTAATTCTTCAAACTAGTTTAAAGTATTTCAATAACCTTTTAACAGTAAAACACATAAATCTAAATGTTATACTACATCCTTAATTATTATACAAAAAACATGTTTTTAAGGCAACAATCACTACAAGCCTTTTGATTCTATTGTCTCTTAAACAGTGTTAAAACTCAGGAAGGGAGGTGCTGAGGTACAAACCTGGTAGGTGGGCAGTGTCAGGCAGAACTAACCTCTGATGGGCAGCCTATGGGCGGGACCCACAGTTTCTTCATTCCAACCCATCTTAGTGAACCTTAAACTACAAAACTGTTAACATGCACCTACCTCAGAAACAAGCTGCTTCTTAACTCTCCTGAAAACTCAAAATTTTAATCAATCTGGGATTTAGAAACATTATTCTAAACATGGATTATTGTTTCATGCAACATATAAACAAACATTCATGCCAACAAAACAAAGACAGAACATCAAAGACAAACAAATGGCCAAATTTGAAGGTTCAAGAATTCAAAGAAATATTTAACAATCTCTTTTCAGAATATGTTTTCTCAGGCATATCTCTTAATGCTGTAATTGATAAATTTTGTTATGACGATCTTCAGGATCCTTTTTTAAGATAAGTGCACATAGTCCAAAGAGATCTCAAACTATTTAGAAGCACAGCAACAGTTTTCTCTAACATTAATCCAAATTTACTGATGCTGAAACCCTTTGCCAATTTGTACTATAACTCTGTAATAATAATAGCTACAATCCTGGGAGTTATTGTTATAATTCTCTTTTTGTTTGTCTCAATTTGATCGCAGCTGTATTCAAGAATTTCTCTGTTCAGGTTAAATGCAAAGAAGTATTTTAAGTCGGCATTGAAATTTTATGCAGTGTCAGACTTAACCAAAAATTAAGCTAAGAAGCTTGACTACGAACTGGACGTGTTCCCACGTAGTGTTTCAAAAGTAGAACAGACATAATTTTCTTTAATTTGGGCTATTTCAATTTTGACAGTTGAGGAGAAAACTATTACTAGAACTCCTCTTTTATAATCTAAATACTGATAAATGTTCCAATATTTTATTTCTTAGTAATCTGAAATTACCTTGTGTACTTTTGTACTCATAGGTATTCTTTTAATCTTTAAACCCTAAGAAATCAAACAACGAGACTGGAGTTTGAGCCGACCATCCTCTTTAGTGTTGAGAGCCTTTATTTCTTTTCTTTTCCTAAAATAAAGGATTTTACTTGTCTTTATGCCGTTATAAAGAATCCTAGCCTTGGCTCCAAAACAAAACTCTTCAGCCCCAATCTGTGTTCCCCAGAGTAGAAATTTTGAGTATTATTGCATTTCAAAGCCACCAAAATGACTGGAACCCATCATTGGCTTGGATCTATTTTTAATAGGTAATCGGTCTACCTTTAATTAAGTATTATAATTTTACGGACCCAAAAATCTATGGCTTACGGGCTTCAGGAGTCCAGGAACAGGTTGAGTTCTGCTGCATTGAACAACGATGTTACCTTTCTGCAGAAATTGAAGGATTGGCTTAATATCTCCAGACCTATTAGTGTATTATTTCTGGCATGGACAATAATCAGATTTAAAAATTGCTAGTTCACAGCTCCTAATTTACCCCACATCATATTTGCTCCTAACCCAGTTCATAAGAAGCTTCAGACAAACATGCCAAAAAAACCAAGAACAAAACAAAAACACAGATCTGTTTTAAAATAAAGAAAAAAGCATGCTTAAAAATTTGGTACTGTGGTGGGAAATAATTCCACAGTTCCAAAGGCCTTTTCTATGCAGAGTCTTTTAGGGAACATGAGATTACTTTAATTTTTGTGTGGTACCACTGTCAAATCAGATTCTTTCTTACCTTCAAAAATAACCCATTTTTTCCCATTCTCATTTTAAAGGTTTGTTTTGCCAAGGAAAATGTGTTTAACAAAATCAATTACTCTCAAAAGTTTTAAAAGTTTTAGCTGGTGATATCTTAGAAAACAACAAACGTTTTAATACACAGAACTGATTAGGTCTCCTTTCCTTCCCCAGAGGAAAACAAAAAGAACCTGCAGAACCAAGTCTTTCATAGTTATTGTCAGGACCTGATATAAGGTACAGTGTCAATCAACACACTGCATGAATCAGAAGAGGGAAGAAAAAATTTATATAACCTCTTCCCAGAAGCTGCTGTGAAAAACAATTAATTTGTACTTTCCACAAGCGTAAGTTAGCACTTGTGGACAAAAACTGCACCCCACTGTAAGTATTGTGTCAGAGACTGTATGAGGACCATCTTCAGTAGAACTAAGCCTGTTTTAATGAGGTCTCTACCCATTAGATTTACGGGATACAAACTCTGACAACAGAAAACAATGCCTGAAGGAGAGCCCATCA
Source organism: Girardinichthys multiradiatus (assembly GCF_021462225.1). Lineage (NCBI taxonomy): Eukaryota > Metazoa > Chordata > Actinopteri > Cyprinodontiformes > Goodeidae > Girardinichthys > Girardinichthys multiradiatus. Next base: position 41,001,286 of record NC_061799.1, read on the forward strand.
GGTGTTAGGCATGCGATGGGTTTTAAAAATGCTCCTTCATGAGATCTCTCCTGAGGCTGACATAGAAACACATGGTTACTGGTGAGTTTTTGAGATGTTGTAACTTCCTCTGCTTTTTAATAACTTTTAATAGCTAGAATAATTGACCATGAATATTCCACAATGAAAGAGAACTTGTTTCTCTAAAAGAATTAACCGGAAAGTATCAAATGAGCTAAGTTATCACCCTTTTGAAAATACTTTTCTAACCCTAAAATAATATTTCAACCCGCTATATCTGTCAACGTCAAGCAAGCGTGTCTCATGAGCAGTGGTTAATAAGCGTTCTTCATTGCAGAAAATAGGAAAAGATTTATGCAAATGTGTGTGTGTGTTTGTATGTTACCCGCCTTCAATTTCTTAATCGCTCCAGAGTCAGACTGTTATGGCACACAGTCCTCTATCAGTCCAAAAAAAAAACAGGCCCTTCCCAGGTGTGTTGGTGGGACATTCACTCCTTCCTTGTCCACTTTAACGTATCCAGGAGGGAGAAAGAACTTTGCTCCGGCCAGTTTCTCTTCTGCCCACATAGGATGTGCTTTCAAAATGAGTCCAGTGTATCGCTCTTCTGGCTCTGGCAAACAGCACGGATCGTTGTCCATCTCAGTGGGTTTGGGGCCAGACTTCTTCTGAGTTTCGTTCTGGTGGAAACTCACACTGTCATTTGCCGCAGGCAGGCAGACCCTCTCTCTTTCAGGCTATGCTGAAGAAGCGTCTCTGGTGGAGTAGCCATGGGAAGGGCAGGTTTCTAAAGTCCAGACTCAAAAATGCAGATGTTGCACTCAAATCCTGTGTGTGTGTGTGTGTGAGAGAGACAGAAGAAAAAGTTTAGTAAAGGTTCAGATTTTGCACACAGAAATATTATCAGTCAGTCAGTCAGTTGTCCACATGCCTGTCACTTCCTTCGACAACATGCACTATACCCCTTTTTAAAACAACTTTCTTTGCCCATCTTTAATATCCCTTTTCACTTTTACCTTTTTTTTTCTTCGGACTGATTGCATTATTTAAGACAAACGAAACTTCCTGCAGGAAAAAAAAAACTTGTCTTATCTTCCCGAATTAAAGCACATTTAACACAATCATCCCCACCTTTTTCTTTAATTATTTTATAAATCAAAGAGTCTTGAGAAGGATGCACCCTTGATACCTTTGAGGTTCCGAAACCCATTTCTTTTTTACTTGTTCAGCCAGTCTGCCATCTGGCTTTTCTCCTTTATAAGGTGTAGAAATTTGCAAAAAACCACCCGCATCTCATTGTTACCAATAAGAACATCCCTGTATTCCTTACAGGGTTAACTGGCCATCAGCTGATGTCCTCCCTCTTCCAACTCTGGAACCTTATTAGTTAGGAGATGATGGTTAATGTGTAATAAAATATATATATATATATATATTATATCATTCAGAGCAACTTCTCACCCAGATATATTTGCAGATTTGCAGATTTTTGCAGATTTGCTGGATGTGATCAGCCAGAAGCCACAGGCAGGCACCAGGATTCCCCTCTGTTAAATGGAGGTGGACTGAGGACAACTTAGTCTCCAAGCTGACCAGGTGTCCTTATCCACTCCTGCGGATTCCTCTGGCCCGTCGGATCCTGTTCGTAATGCCAAATTGTTGTCGATTTTCTTATCAAACTGGGAGAGAAGTCAACTCATTAACAAGAGAAAGACCGGACTTTGTCTTTATAAGTTTATTCAAAGGCATATCAACGTTTGAAGACCCTGTCACTGAGTTTAGTCAGTGAAGCAGAGCAACGAACAGAATTCACAAACAGTATTTATACCAAAAATGAGGGTGTTATCTCAACTTAAAAGAGTTTAGAAATATGGCCCCTAGACCCTCCCCGGGTCAGAGGTAACAAAGTTATTTATGAGGGCACCCATCTACCATCCCTTGAGATATAACACTTCAGGGAGTGTTAACCATAAAACTCCTGATAATGGATTTAGAGCCCATCTGCTCTTAAGTAACCAAAACACAGAGGTCAGAGAGAAGAGAGGTAAAAATAATTTTCCATTACAGGGCCTTGGCCTGGGAAATAGAGGACATAGTGCGGCGGGCCCAATCCGCTGACCTGGGCCCTGGTATGGGACCACAGAACCACTCCTACGTCCCTTTGGCTGTGTGCTCCCAGGTGATCAACTGGTTCCATTCTGCCAAGTTTTCCATTCACCCGGGCACCAGTCACACCATCGCTGCTATTATCCGAAGATTTTGGTGGCTCATGTTACACAGAGACGTCAGAGATTACATCAACGCTTGCCCCACATGCGCCAGAAATTAGCCGATCAACTGCCCTCCCGCTGGTCTGTTGCAGCGGCTCCCAGGTTCATAACGGCCCTGGTCCCACATCGCGCTGAATTTTGTCACCGGTCAGCCTAAGTCCCAGGGGATGACTTCGATCCTGACTATTGGTTTTCAAAGGCTTGTCATCTCGATCCTCTAAAGAAGCTGCCTACGGCCATTCAGACCACCAAGCTATTAATCAAACACATTTTCCGCCTTCATGGGATCCCACAGAACATGCTGTCAGACCGGGGGACCTAATTCACCGCCCAAGTGTGGAGAGATTTCTGTACCGCACTGGGGGCGAAAGTCTCACTCACATCGGGCTATCATCCACAGTCCAACGGCCAGGCAGAACATTTAAACCAAGAATTGGAGTCCGCCCTCCGATGTGTGACCTCGTCTGGCCATACTGAGTGGAGTTTTTTCTTACGTTGGGTTGAGTACTCCCACAATGCTCACATGTCGACGGCCACCAGATACTCGCCTTTCGAGGTCTCCCTGGGGTACCAGCCACCGCTGTTACCGGCTGATGAGGAGGAGATAGCTGTTCCGTCTGTCCGACATCATGTTCGCTGGTGCCGGTGGATCTGGGACGCCACTGTCCGAGCTCTCAACAGAACATTCGCCAAGAACAAAAGCTATGCTGACAGACGTCACACCCTGGCTCCACCTTCTCGCCCGGTCAGAGGGTCTGGCTGGCCGCACGGGACATTCCACTTAAGTCCCTGTCCAGGAAACTGTCTCCCAGGTTCATTGGTCCCTACATCATTGAATCATTAGTGTGTCCTTCCTCTGTCCGTCCTCGCTTGTTTGCTAGTTTTCGAATCCACCCGGCGTTTCATGTATCACAGCTCAAACCTGTCCTATCCAGCACGCTCTGCCCTCCAGCCGAGCCCCCTCTGCCTGCCAGGGACTTTCAGGGTCATCCCATCTATTTGGTCCGGCGTATCATGGCCTCCCATCGACGGGGTAGGGAGTGGCAGTACCTCGTCGACTGGGCGGGCTACGGTCCGGAGGACTGCTCCTGGTCCCTCGATCTTTTATTTTGGGTCCCTCTTTGATCCGGGACTTTTTGTCTTCTCAGTCTGCTCCTTCTGGGCCGCCAGGTGGCAGCCGTTGAGAGGGAGGTGGTGTCAGAGTCTGGGATTATTTCTGCCTGCTGCTAACTTCCCTCCACCACTAGGTGCCGCCGGAGCCTGGCAGCCGAAGCAGCAGCAGGTGTTCCTTGTTCCCTCATCAGCCGAGGGGCTATAAGAAGGCAGACTGCCAGCACATCAATGCTTGAGTGTTTTGCCTAATCGGGGTATCACAGTCTGGCCATATTTCTGACCGTTCCACAGCCTTGAGCTATTTTTGTGAACAAATCCTGTCCACCCTCCAACCTTGCCCGGCCAGGATAATCACTCTTCGCTCTGGCGAGCCGCAGTGCTGGACCATCATTACCATACTCGACAGCCTCACTCCCTGGTGGATCATTCCCGGTGCACTGTAAGCTGTTTTCAAACATTCTGAACCGTTTTCTAAGTGAGCTTGTATCTGATCAGCACTTTTCCCTTTCAGTTACCCGGTTCCAGTCCATGGGTTTTGTTGTGCCCTGTCTCCGGTCAAATAAACCCCTAAACTGTTCTCAGTGTCTCGAGTGTCTCTGTATCTGGGTCAAATCGGCGGCTAAAACTATGACACTTCCAGGTATACTTGCACAGTTTTTAAAGGAACTTGGCTGGTAGGTGGTTCCAAACATCTTGGAGAAGTAACCACAGATCTTCTATGGATGTAGGCTTTCTCATATCTTTCAGTCTCTTCATATTATCCCAGACACAATCGATGATGTTGAGATCAGAGCTCCAACTATTAGAGATTGTACAAAGGCTCTGGTAAAGCATTTGCTTTTTTCTGACTTTTGCAGATACAAGGTGTTTTGGCTTTATGAGTGTGACTGTTTTCAGGCTGGTGTGATAGAGACCCATACAAATAGGAGAATCCCTGCTCCTGTCCAAACATGTACAATCTTGTCATGTTTACTGTGTAAGCATGTGCTTTGTCTGGGTGTGTGTTTATGGTACAGCACAGCTTGACCAGAAAACTGCACATTTAAACCAGATGTAAATTCTGAGAAACACAACAGAATTACCTCTTGGTCCAGAGGAGACAGTGAGAATGATATTTCTGTAAAAATGTTATGGTAGCACAACAATGGTGCTCTTCTGTGACCTAGTTTGTACTACAAAACAATTGAAAATATTGTTCCTTATAGCATCTGAGCAACAATTGTTTTTCTCCTCACCATCAATTGCAAATGCAATAACTAATTGTAACCATATTTCTGTCCACAAAAAATAACTAAATCCTGTAAAAAATATCTACAAAACCCTCAGGCATTACGTTGATTATACAATAATTGTTTATCTATGATTCAGCAAAAAAATGTATATATTGGAAATACATAAGTGCCAAAATTGAGTAAAATAAGATATAAAAACAGTCCAGTGTCTTTGTTGTTGGTTTGTCATTTTTATACACCAGTGCAAGTAGCAGTTAAGAAGAGGATGTATTCTTACTCTGTGATGTCTTAATAAACAGAGTAGGCTCTGACTATGTTCGTACCTCTTTATTGTTGTGCTATCTTTTGAGAGCCGAGAGAGAGAACTTGCACGTCTCAGAATACAAGGACTGAACCAACTCAGAATAATCACGGGGGTGAATACACCACATCATTCCCCTTTTAGATGGAAATAACATTTTTATCTACATTAACTAAAATAAACTAAGGTCACTTATTTCAGCTTACGTGCATATTCATATAGAACCAAACAATGACCCAAATATGTATTTGCTTGATAATCAAGAAATTTTTTTCTTTCTGTTTACCTTTGCATCTAAACTCAGATGTAACCCATAATGCAACAAGGATAATAACAGAACACAACATTCATAACTGTTATGCCTAGATAAACACAAGGTTATTCCAGATATCGTTTTGACCGTGGTCGCGTGGAACGCCTCACAACCACAGAAGTATCTGGGGAAACAGGGAGGTGCACCTCAGAGTCCAGAGCACTGTGTTCAGGTGTAATGTTTACATCACTTTGGTCTTGTGTTGGTGTTTCAGGGTCCTTGATCTCTGGTTCAGCTACAGTTTGGGTACGCAGCTGATCCCCATGTCGTCTGTGCACAGTGTTCGAGTACCGCTCTTTTACTTCATAAGAGACTGGACCAGTTTGTCTTACCACCTGTCCAGGTATCCACTTGTGAACTCCTCCCCCTGTGTTGCGAAGATACACCGCATCAGCAACAGAAAAGGAACGGTCCACAGCAGTGAAGTCATGTTGAGCTTTTTGTCGATACTGCTTCCTGCAAACAGTCTCCTTGATGTTAGGTTTGATGAAATCCAGTCTGGTGCGGATGTGACTATGCAAGAACAATTCTGCTGGAGACTGACTTGTTGTGCAGTTCGGCGTAATACGGTACTGCAGCAAAAACAATAAAAGTTTGTCCTCAGTGCTGCATGAGCGGCTGGGTAGCTTTTTCATGCCCACTTAAAATGTCTGCACATATCTTTCAGCCAAACCGTTTGTGGCAGGGTGTCCCGGTGTGCTTGTTGTGTGCAAAATGTCATTTTGTGTCACAAACGTTTGGAACTCTGCAGATGTGAAAGTGATGGCATTGTCTGTGACTATTTGTTCAGGGAGTCCATATGAAGCAAACAAACAGTCTCTTCAGCTTTGTAATCGTGGCTTGTGATGTGATGTGTGGCATACGAAATACCTCCAACCACTTTGAATATGAATCAACCACAATCATGAACATGCTGTCGAGGAAAGGTCCAGCAAAGTCGATATGCAGTCTTTTCCAGGATTCACCTGGAAACTCCCAGGGATGCAGTGGAACATGCTGTGGCATCTTCTGTTCCAACTGACATGTTTCACATGTTTTACAAACCTGTTCCAGATCCTGATCCAGATTTGGCCACCAGACATATATGCGAGCTAAGGCCTTGGATTTTATGATTCCTTGGTGACCAGAGTGAATCTCATTTAACACAGCCTTTCTCATTTTAGAGGGTATAATCACTCTGGTTCCCCACAAAACACAACCCATCTCAGTTGAAAGCTCATTCCTCTTGTTGTGATAAGCCTTCAAACTCTCATCTGTAACAGTAGGCCAACCTTCCATGACACACTGGTAAACCCTTGACAAGTCCATGTCTGTGCATGTGGCCTGAGCTACCTGGGTCGCATTTAGTGGAGCTCTTTCCATATGTTCCGTAAACAGTAAGTGTACTGCTGTTGAACTCAATGCCGTTCCAGTGTCGCTTGTTTCTGGCAGAGAACAGCGAGAGAGCCCATCTGCATTGCTGTGTTCTGCTGATTTTTTGAAAACAATGTGGTAATCATATGCTGACAATATGATAGCCCACCTTTGAATGCATGCTGCAGCTAGGGTAGGTAGGTTCTTGTGCTCACCAAAAAGTGTCAGCAGAGGGCGATGGTCTGTTGCTAAGGTGAAATGCCTGCCCCATAGGTACTGGTGAAACTTTTTTACTCCATAAATCAGTCCCAGAGCCTCTATTTCTATTGGATAGTGCTTTTTTTCTGCTGGGAACAGCGTTCGGGAAGCCTATGCTATTGGTCGCTCCTCCCCACTTGGCATTGTGTGCTGTATAACCGCACCAATGCCATATGCAGAAGCATCACCTGCTAAGGTGAGAGGCAGGTTGGAGTCAGTGCGTTAGCACCCAATCACTTGTCAGCAGACCTTTGCACCTATCAAATGCTGCCTGCTCTGGTTCAGTCCATCCCCAAGTCACATTGTCTTTTAGTAACTTGTAAAGTGGAGCTAGGGCTGTGCTTTGCATTGGCACAAATCGTCCATAATAGTTAACAAGTCCCAGGAACGCTTGAAGTTCTTTCACATTAGTAGGAGCAGGAGCATCCTGTATTGCCCTCACCTTTTCTTCTGAAGGGTGGTCTCCATTTTCATCCAGGACATTTCCCAGATATTCAATTTGTGACTTGTTAAACTCACACTTGGAACGTTTTACTCGCAGGCCATTTCCCTGAAGACGTTCCAGGACCTTCTCCAGGTTGCTCAGATGTTCTGCTTTTGAGCGTCCAGTGATGAGCAAGTCATCCAGGTAGACCACCACTGGTATCCCTTTCATTATGTTTTCCATAATGCGCTGAAAAATCGATGGAGCCAAAAGGAAGCCTGTTGTAAACGAACAGTCCTTTATGAGTATTGATAGTCGTGTAGTTCTTGGAATCCTCATTCAACGATACTTGTTGATAGGCTGCTGCCAGATCTATCTTTGAGAAGTACTTTCCTCCCCTGAGTGTTGCCAGTAGTTCATCCAAACGTGGTAGAGGGTACGTATCTACTTCAAGGGCTTGGTTCACTGATACTTTGTAATCCCCACACAAACGAATAGAAGCATCGCTCTTTAGCACCGGCACTATCGGTGCTGCCCACTCGCTGTGTCTCACAGGTGTAATAATGTTACACTTTTCCAATCTTTCAAGTTCTTTCTCCACCCTTTCCTTCATCGCGAATGGAAGAGGCCTGTGTTTACAAACTTTGGGCAGTTTGACCCCGATGGTAGCTTTAATGTATTTCAATGTGCCCAACTCCTCCTTTAATATATCACTGTAAGTATCCAAAAGATCATTGAGTGTTAGGTGTTTTGGCTCACCCACATATTTAATCTGCAGCCAGTTAAGCCGGAGTTTTGTCAACCAGTTCCTTCCACACAGTGATGCACCATGTCCCTTAACAACCAACAGTGGCAAATCCACAGCTTGGTCTTCATACCCCACGTTTGCTACAAGCTGTCCCAAAACACAAATACGTCCTCCATTGTACGCTTTGAGCTTCACTTTAGCCGGCTGCAGTGGCAGGTGTGAGAACTTTTTCAAATATGTAGGATGTGAAATGACACTTTTTGCTGCTCCTGTGTCAATTTCCATTTCCAATTCAACATTGTCTATAGCAAATGTTGCTTTATATCATTCATCCTCAGCACTAACAGTCAAAATGGCTAACTCTTCTGGGTCTTCCTCAGCTGTCACATACTTTGTCTTTCTGCTTGGCACACTCTTTTCATGACCTTTTTGCCCTTTAGCTCGACATGCTTTCCTAACGTGTCCAATTTTCCCACAATTATGGCATTTAGTCTCTTTGAAATGACATTTATTTGCATTGTGATTTTTTCCTTTGCATCTGTAGCACATATTTGTTTTTACTGGCCTCACCTTGTGAATGTTTGCCTCACTAGCCCATTCACCCTCTGCGCCTCTAAGCTGTCGAGTGTCTCTGTCTGCAGTCTCCATATTGAGAGCAATCTCAAAAGCTTTGGCGAAGGTCAGCCGGTCCTCGGAAAGTACCCTCCTCTGGCACGTTTCGTTTTTAATTCCACTCATGAACCGGTCCCTCAGTGCAGAATCCAGCGACGCACCAAAATCACAGTTAGCTGCTTGTTGTTTTAGCTCTGCAACATACTGGGCAACAGTCTGACTCGTCTTTTGGTTGCATTTATTAAAACGGAAACGTTCAGCAACTAATATGGGCTTGGGTTCATAGTGTTCTTTGAAAATGTCCACAATCTCGCCAAATGTCTTGTCTTTTGGTTTTTCAGGCTGTATGTTATGATTCTGGCACGTCTGCTCTACCTTGTCTCCCTGGCTGCAATCAGCAGATTAGATGCACCTGGTAGCTGCTGCAGTGTAGTGCAATCTGTGGAATGCCAAGCACCTGTGTCTTCCCTGATATATACTGACTCTGACAAGCAGACGGTGCCAGATTTTTGAAAGCCATTGTGTGAGTAGATATCCAGCGTTCCTTCCTGTCTGATCATTGTTCATGACCTTGCCTTGCCTTTTGGATTTATGCCTCTGCCTGCTCCCTGTCGGACTATTTGGATTTTGGTTGTCGACCTTGTTTCCTGCATCTGGTTTATGCCTCTGCTTGCCCCTTGCCTGACACCTCTTGTTCGGATCGTTGACCCTGTTTCTGTCCTTGGATTATTGAGCCAGCCTTGCCCTCGGATTATTCAGCCTGGAGTCACTTCTTACCTGTGCTGTGGAGATCACCGCCTGCCGCCCACTGAGGTTTCCCCTCTGGGTTTCAAGTTCCACTCAAGACAAAAGCAGGTTAGTGACTTTTCTGATCCCTGCAAAATCTGGAGAGACTACAAGTCACTAATCCTTCTTTCTGCCTCAGTGATTCCTGGAAGCTGTGAGGAGTGTTACCTGTGTGACGTTTTCCTGTGGCTGAATAAACCTTTTAAACTTTCAGTACTGTGTCTGGCTGAATCTTGGGTCCGCCTTTTTCTGATTCATAGCACTGTACTAAGTTTCGTAAAAGTCCATATGCTTTAGCACCCATTACACTTAGCAACACTGCCACGTGCTTTTCTTTGTCAATGTCGTTAGCTTCCAGGTACTACTCCAGACGCTCGATATAAGCTGTCCACGGCTCAACCTCTGCTCTGAAGTCATCTATTTTGCCAACCTGAACCATTGTACTCACTAGTACTGATACTTGACGTCTTTTCCCCTCCGAAAAGTATCCTCGTAGCCAGTTGTGATGTCTTAATAAACAGAGGAGGCTCTGACTATGTTCGTACCTCTTTATTGTTGTGCTATCTTTCGAGAGCCGAGAGAGAGAACTTGCATGTCTCTGAATACAAGGACTGAACCAACTCAGAATAATCACAGGGGTGAATACACCACATACTCAAAAACAGATGTGGACCACTGAATGAAGTCAAAGCTGTGCACCAAGCAGCACAGATATCAGTTAACTGTGCAGTGGATTGGGGTGGAATACAGCACCCACCACAGGGGAAATGGGGCTACATTTATAAAGCTTTGGGGAATTTGATCAAGGTAAAGTGGCAGGTTTGCAAAATAAACAAAATAATAAGCATACAGTTTCTACAGCTGATTCACTGGGAGCAGCAATGTGCCTGAACTGCTACCAGACTGTTGTAAATGCCATTATCAGTAGAAGAAGAGCTAAACTGCCATGTGGCAACACCAGTTGCTTTCTCCATCTAAGTGTTACCTGCTTAGATGGAGCTCATCTCTTCCTCTGACCAACAGGTGTTTTTAAGACACCTGCGCACAGCATGCTGCTATGACACAAGATTTTTTAGGAATGAGAACACTTAAAGAAAAGTTCATAAAGAAGGAGAACAAATGTTTTTGTAACTTTTGTCCTTGTAAGATTAACTGGAACTGCATCGAGAACATGTTGTAAGCTGAGATGTCAGAACATAACAGAGAGAAGAGCCCTGCTTTTCTGAAAATTCTCCCAAACGAACAAAAAATACCCATAACAGGTATATTTTTAAGAACTTTACAAAAACAAGAATTTAATAAATTAATCAGTCAGTCAGTCATTTTCTATACCGCTTATTCCATAGTGGGTCATGGGGAAGCTGGTGCCTATCTCCAGCAGTCTACAGGCAGTAGGAGGGGTACACCCTGGACAGGACGCCAATCCATCGCAGGGCAACACAGAGACATACAACCATACACACACTCATTCACACCTAAGGGCAATTTAGAGAGACTAATTAACCTAACAGGCATGTCTTTGGACTGTGGGAGGAAGCTTGAGTACCTGGAGAGAACCCACGCATGCACGGGGAGAACATGCAAACTCCATGCAGAAAGACCCTGGCCAGGAGTCAAACCCGGGACCTTCTTGCTGCAAGGCAGCAGTGCTACCAACTGCACCACCGTGCAGCCCAACCACAGGATGATTGACCACTTTTAGGTTGAAGAATGTGTCTACATTCTAAAAAGAGACCGGTGGCCAGAACAATATAATATGGAAAAAAAATACGAAAGATTTAATAGGACCCTAACAAGCATGTGTATGACATATTTATTTTACAGCAGAGTTCTTTGTATACAATTACTTGTAGATTACATATGTTTTCTAAGATGGTTCTGACCGAGCTGGCAGCCTGCTTGGTCCTGTGCTTTCTACCTTTTCACATAGTTTTTAAGACATGTATGTTTGTTCTTTCTTGTTTACCCTTGAAGTAAGGCCACACAGTTGCTAGCTGTTAAGATCAATCCATATTGTCTACAGTGGAAGATTACACATTGAGTTGTTTCATTTTCTATTATTTGTTTGCAAATTATTTCAAGTCCAGTAGTTGTATTTGGGTTTAACTTGAGGACAGTAAATAATGCAACTGTTCAGTGTGTTACTAATCAGAAAACTTTCAATATCCCTGCCTCATATCAGAGATAGGATTGATCATAAGATGAATTACCTCAAGTGTTAGTCAATAAAAACAAGAAATGGAACTTGTTTATTTTTCTTATTAATAAATATGAACACTGAATGAACAGTATGTATAATTCATTTTCTTAGTTTTTTTTTTTTTTTTTGTTATAGGACATTTCTATTTTTGATAGAAAATAGCCTTTAAAAACTATTTCAGAGACTGAAGAGTCATAAATTCAAAACCAATAATATGTTATGTGGGGGTAGGCAGCCAGACTCTACATGTGATATGGCTCAAATGCAAAGACTGAACATGACAAAAGAAAGATCGGAAACGAAAGCAAGAATATGGAAAAAAGGATTGCAAAAAGAACCTGATAGTCTTGACATACATTACCAACAACACACAAAGACTGTCAGATCAAGGATAACAATAGCCTAATCTCACATGTGCATATAAAATACTAGAATGAGTTTATTTATACACGTAGATACCTCACTTCTATGATTGTGTTTTAGTAAAAAAAAAATGAAACCTCTTTCAGCCTCAGGTTTGCTCTCTCACTGTAAAAGCACACTGAGAGACGCTGTCATCTGAAATTTAAATGAGCAAGTCGCTGATTAGTTAACAGAGCCAAAAGGTCTCAGTACAGTCAAGTAATGACTGAAATGCAATTTCCATTCAATCAGTGTTTTTGTTCATAATGACTGATATGAAACTCAGCAGCAGAGCAGGACCACTGAGAGAAGCTCAGACATACAGACATACTCATGCACATTTTGCGCTGAATGTGAGATAATTGGCAAGATATGAGCGGAAAAATGTCTTTTAGTGCTGAGCCTAATTACAGGGAGAGCATTTTCATTGCTGCCAACAACAGCAGACAAACTTGTTATGGTTTACTTGATATAGGACCCCAGAATGCAGCCGAGCAGGCAGCGTGATGGTAAGTGAAAAAAGGTTTAATAACAAAAACTCACACTCAGCCGGAGGCAGGAACAAAACAAACGGGCAGGCAAGACAGGCATGGCATGATCAAAAAAACAAGACTTGGTTTGAGAAAAATGTTTCCGCGATGACTAACTGAACAGGTGTGTATATATGGAGTGAAAACCAGGTGGAGCAAGGAGACAGATTAACTTGGACAGGTGAACCGAATAAACTTAATTGACAGACAGAACAAAACGTGGATGAGGCAAAAACAGAGACTCTTGAACACAAACTAACAGAAACTAGAAGAAACATGAAGCAAAAGCATAACCAGATCCGAAAACCAAACTTGACAAAACATGAACAAGACCACAAAGCTAAAGCATGACCAGGAAAAACAGAAGCATGATTCAAAATCTAAGAAGAATAATAAAATAACGAGTCAAAACCTTAACTGTGAAAAACGTAAGAAAAAACCAGAAACCAAAAACAAAACAACCCCAAATCATAACAGAACCCCCCCTTTAAGGGCGGATACCAGACGCCCACAAGAGTCCAAACAAAAGACAACCAGACCAGGGCGGGCGCTGGGGGCCTCGGTAGGAGGGCCAGAAACAAAAACAGAGTTCCGGCGGGCAACCAGGGCGGGCGGTGGGGGCCTATTAGGAGGGCCAAAAAAAAAACAAAGTTCCGGCGGGTGACCAGGGGGTCGTCCCCAGCAGGCACAGAGTTCCGGCGGGCGACCAAGCAGAGTAGAGGACACCCCAGAAACTCTGTGGAACTCTGGAGGCTGAAGCAGAGCCAGGCGAACACTTGGAGGCTGAAGCAGAGCCAGACGAACCCTCGGAAACTGAAGCAGAGCCAGGCAAACCCTCGGAGGCTGAAGCAGAGCCTGGAAAAACCCTCGTCTTTGGGTTCAAAGGCCAGAACGAGGACAAAACGTTCTTTAAACCCCTCAGGAACAGGGTCCAGCGGTGCTTCCTCCTCGAACCCCTCGTCGCAGGGTTCAGAAGCCAGAATGAGGACTAGTTGCTCCTCGAAGCCTTCCGGAGCAGGGTCCGGCGGCGCTTCCTCCTTGAACCCCTCGTCGCAGGGTTCAGAAGCCAGAACAAGGACCAGTTCCTCACTGAACCCCTGCAGACTAGGAGCAGGAGCTGAGGCGTCGCCGAGACCCTCAGTGGCGTGGGCAGGAGCTTAGGCGTCGCTGAGACCCACAGAGGCGTGAGCAGAGGCTGAGGCGTCAGCCGGACCCTCAGAGGCGTGAGCAGAGGCGTCGCCGGGGCCCCCGATGACTTGAGCCGGGGCGTCCCTCTTACAACGTCCTCTGCGCCGTGTGAAGGGGGTTGATGCTGACTTAGGGTCTGGCCTGGAGTCAGGCTGTGGTGTGTCTGGCCTGGAGTCAGGCTGTGGTGTGTCAGGCTGAAGACCTAGCTGTGGACCTGATGTGGGCTGCTCTGCAGTAGCAGCAGCAGCTCCCTGGAGTCCTGGCGTGGGCTGCTCTGCAGCAGCAGCAGCTCCGTAGAGTCCTGGCGTAGGCTGCTCTGCAGCAGCAGCTCCCTGGTGTCCTGGCGTGGGCTGCTCTGCAGCAGCAGCAGCAGCTCCCTGGAGTCCTGGCATGGAAGGAGGTGGACGGCAGTAAAACTGCCTTACTGCAGTCTCATAGTCCCTCTCCATCTGCCTGATCCTCTCCATCAGCTCCGGAGAGGAATACATGAGGCTGGTCTGCGTAGAACCTCAAGCGCTGCTCCAGCTGGTCAGGTGTTGCCTCGGAACACCGGAATGGAGCGAGCGAAGACGGCATGGACGGAGGTGCAGCGAGCCTGGCAGACAGTGCTGTGGAGCTGCGTGAAGCTGACACCCCACCCACGTGAAAAATTCCGGCAAATAGACAGAATAGTTAGTGCTTCGTTTGTGCAGGTTTGTGCCGTTGAAATTTTCGTTTGTGCTGTTTTGGTTTCTGAGATATTATAAGGTTTAATTTCGGCCGATGACGTCACCATCCCCCCATTTTGCTCCAATTGAACCGGAGTGGTCTGCCTTTTTAATGCTCTTGTGCCGCTTTTATCTACGAGCTATATAATTTTATTTCAGGCGATCACTGACGACTGAAATCAACTGATTACAACCACACATTCACGGACTCATCTCAGTAGAGACGCCCAGACGTCCCTCTCCCCAGACACCTCCTCCAGCTTCTCCGGGGGAAGCCCAAGGCATTCCAAGGCCAGCCGAGAGACATAATCCCTCCAGCGTGTCCTGGGCCGTCCCCTGGGCCTCCTCCCGGTTGGACGTGCCTGGAACACCTCCCGAGGAAGGCGTCCAGGAGGCATCCGGTATAGATGCCCGAGCCACCTCAACTGACTCCTCTCGATGTGGAGGAGTAGCGGCTCTACTCCAAGCCCCTCCCGGATGGCCGAGCTCCTCACCCTATCTCTAAGGGAGTGCCTGGCCACCCTACGGAGGAACCTCATTTCCGCCGCTTGTATCCAGGATCTCGTTCTTTCGGTCATGACCCAAAGTTCATGGCCATAAGTGAGGGTAGGAACGTAGACCGACCGGTAAATCGAGAGCTTCGCTTTTTGGCTCAGCTCTCTCTTCACCACAACGGACCGGCACAGCGCCCCCATGACTGTGGCAGCCGCACCGATCCGTCTGTCGATCTCCCGCTCCATTCTTCCCTCGCTCGTGAACAAGACCCCGAGATACTTAAACTCCTCCACTTGAGGCAGGAACTCCCCTCCAACCTGAAGAGGACAAGCCACCCATTTCTGGTCGAGAACCATGGCTTCGGACTTGGAGGAGCTGATCTTCATCCCAGCCGCTTCATACTCGGCTGTGAACCGCCCCAGTGCATGCTGTAGGTCTTGGCTAGAGGGGGCCAGCAGGACCACGTCATCTGCAAAAAGAAGAGACGAAATCCTCTGGTCCCCAAACCAGACCCCCTCCGGCCCTTGGCTGCGCCTAGAAATCCTGTCCATAAAAGTTATGAACAGGACCGGTGAAAAAGGCCAGCCCTGCCGGAGTCCAACATGCACCGGGAACAGGTCCGATTTAGTGCCGGCAATGCGGACCAAACTCCTGCTCCGCTTGTACAGAGATCGGATGGCCCCTAGTAAAGGGTCCCCGATTCCATACTCCTGGAGCACCCCCCACCGGGCATCACGAGGGACACAGTCGAATGCTTTCTCCAGGTCCACAAAACACATGTGGACCGGTTGGGCAAACTCCCATGAACCCTCGAGTACCTTGTAGAGGGTATAGAGCTGGTCCAGTGTCCCACGGCCGGGACGAAAACCACACTGCTCCTCCTGAAGCCGGGGTTCGACTATCGGCCGGACTCTCCTCTCCAATACCCTGGCGTAGGCCTTACAAGGCAGGCTGAGGAGTAGCAAAACACTGTTGCTACTGCAATCCAGCCCCCAATTAGCAGAGAGGGATTTATGGCTGCATGCCTTGCATATATATATTTATGTAAACCCACAATTCAATTACATTTTAAGTCCAGACTTTTAAAAAATGTTGAAACAAAGATTCTGCAAGGCTTCATCTTGCAGCTATTCCATTCATTTTCAGTCATCGATGTTTAGGCACATCAGTAGACTCCACAGAACAGATACTTCAATTGAAAATTCACAAGACAAGTAGTAGTAAAAAATTCAACATTTAAAATAAAATAAAAACATACTGTAATTACAACACAGCATAAAATGCATACAGATTTGAGAGAACAATTTAAACTGAGTTTTTGAGTTGATAGAATGCTGAAATATCAATGTTTTATGGCTTTGGGAGATTATATAGGCCAGAATAATATTTTGATTAATGCTAATCAAAGCCTTTTCATTCTTTAACTAGATGCCTCGACAGCCATCAATAGACAGGGATTCCCTTATTGTAGTTCTCTGCAGTTCAAAGGCTATCCTTCTAAATGGCAAAATAGCCACTCCAGCTGCCACTATTTGGACAGAATTAAGTCAGCAGCTGGAAAACAAGATGTCTCCAAAAGCCCTGTACACTTTTGTAAAGTCTAACAGACACAACATCTGGTCATGTTTGGAGATCAGTGAGCAGGAAAGTGATCGTGAGAGCAGTGTGGACACAGAGTTTGACTCTGGCTCCATTTCTCCTGGACAAGATGACTGCTCAGGTTTTCAGCTTGAAGTTCCTTTTGAGGAATGGATCAAATTTGTACCTGAGAAAGTGGAATATAATGACAAATTTTCATCATCTGGCAAAAGGGAATACATTATTTTGAAGCCTGGCACTTGGAGTCATGCTAGACGGCCAACGGTAAACAGCCCAATGCTGCTTCAGTGTTCCATCGAAGACACTGAGATCTCCCTGCACACTGGGCAATCCAAGAGGTTCATGTCTGGAAACCTTCGTGCACAGATTTCAAAAGAGCTGTGTGAGGGCAGGATGGAGCCGGCTGTATGGAGGTCAGCGAAGGCATCAGATTTGATGGATATTGGAGATGCTGAGCCAAGTCACCTTCCAAATTTGGCCACCCTACGAAAAGCTAAGCAGGATAGAAGAGATTTGGAATTAGGTGACAAAGATCCCATTTGTCTTTGCAGTTATTAAAATATAGCACACCTCACAGTGGTAGTATAAGAGACATTGGTCTAGACAAGTTCTTCTGCCACTATTGGAGTCAAACACAGCTGCATGTGTATAAGGCATTGTCCAAAAAATGCCCCTCAGTAGTTTGCTTTGACGCAACTGGCTCAGTTGTGAGAAGACTGGTGAGACCAAATGGTACATCTGGCCACATCTTATATCAAGGCGTTCTGACAGGGGACAACTGCTCAGTCCCAGTTGTGCAAAGGCTGTCAGAGAGACACGACATTAATGCAATTGCAACATGGCTGACAGAATGGCTTCGTACAGGTGCTGCTATACCAAAGGAAGCCGTGAGTGACTTTTCTCTGGCTGTTCTTGGTGCTCTGGTGAAGGCCTTCACCCCTTACTCCGATCTGAAGACATACATTAACGAATTCTTCCGTTTGCTACTTGGGAACCAGTCTGCAAAACGTCCTCCTTGTTTTATCAGGGTTGATGTGGCACACTGCATAAAGATTATCTGTCAGTGGGACTGCCTGAAAAACAAGTCACACCGTGTCAAAGATTTCTTTGTCAGGGCAATAGCAAAGCTTCTTCAATCACAGTGCTTGGACCATGCAAAACAGCTAATACATGCCATCACTGTTGTGGCCCTCAGTGAGGCAGGGGGTAATGATAGTTCTGGAGTCCCTCTCGAATCAGAGATGTGCAAAAAATATCTAAAAACCCAGATCACAGAAGACTCCATCATCATTCCAGCTGAAGATCCAAATGAAATGCATCAAGTGGATCCTTTTGACAAGATCCAGACTGACCTACGTGGCTGGGTATCAAACATATGCGAGGAGAGCAGGTCACTCGCTGCAGCCAATGGGGATAGGGATAACATCCATTTCCTCCCTGATATTGTTCCACACATGATAAGACTAGCAAGTTACTTACCACTTTGGACAGGAGTAATGGTCCCCCTCTTCAAAAGCACCAACCTCACAGCAAGCTCAGCCACTGTTGAAGCAGAATTCAAAAATGTAAAGCATGGCCTTTTTAAAACACGAGAACTTACCCATTCGAGTTGATCGCTTTATTTCTCGTCATCTTTCCTTTATTGAAGGAAATATGCGGATTTGTTCTGCAAAAGCGAAAAATGATGAGGAAACATCTGGATTAGCAAAAGTTTCCGAAACAAACTCTGTATCCATGACTACCCACAGTGCTGAAGCCAAGAGAAGAATGAATTCTCACCATTCTGTGGAATTCAATGAAACCACAAACATTCCTCCAACAGATGAAGACATGGTTGAAAACTGGAGGGGACTAATTCTTCCACCCAAAAAAAGGAAGAGGACTTCTTATCTCACTTCCTGCACTGAATGGCTCCATGCAGATCCATCTTTTGGGGCAAAAAGAGTGAAAGTGGGACTATTAAAAAATGGAAACCTGCATCAACCGATTAGTTGGGACATCAACAATCTCTGTTCTGAACACATGTGCATTTGATGCGTTTTGTCAGTGCTTATGCTGTGCTTTCTGTGACAGCTCAGCATTTCAAAATGTTGTCAGGAACAACAGTGACATCCCCATCTTGCTGCTGGTAAAAGCCATTGCTACAGATGGTGTGACCTCAAAGATCTATTCACAGAGGGCAGAGCTGCTAAGTGCAATGTTTGAAAAAATCCAGTTGAGGTCTGGTGCCCATCAAATCGATGCCCAGTGCAATATCTCCACGGTTATTGAAAAACAATGAGAAATATATCCAGCGTTTAAATCTTTAAACACTGCTCTTCACAGTTATGCCAGCTAAACAAAGGAACAACAAGGGAAGTGCCATTTGTTTCTCCGGACATTTCTGTGCTGATGGACTCTGGCATGGCTCAGCTTGACATTTCAGTGGAAAACAGACTCTTCCTTCCGGAGTCTCCCTGCCTTCGCCCACTACCGAAGGAATCAGAATGTCCAGTTGAATTCAAAACAGGAGCCAGCACCTCAGGAAAAATGCTCTGTGCTGGAACTGTTACTCACAGCTACAGCATTGGAGAAATAGCATGGATTGAAAAATGTGTTTATTCACAGCATTCAGTGTGCTGTGTAACACTTCATGTGGTTGTATGGTCTTCTTTTCAGACACAGTCTTCACTATATTTGCCAGGTCATCATAAAGCTCCCACACACATGGCGCTCTTCGGCAGAATGCAATGTAATGTCCCTGACCATCTTTAGTCAAGCTTCCCTTGAAAGCGATGACTCCTCTCAAAGTGAATGTCTTTCCTTGGAGAGCCACAATGGAGGGAAAATTCACTCAAAGGAAATTGAGTTGTGTTTGCAAGGTCAGTGTCAATCCAGACTGAATGCTGTGAATCAACACATTTTGGGGGAACATTTCTGAAAAGCCCAGATCAAAAGGCAAATACATTTTGCCATGGTTTTATATTCCTGACCAGAAATAGGTTCTATTTTAATGTTCTTTGTTACAAGTTCTTAGATGGTTAAGTATGCCATATTTTACCTGTGGTGATTTACAACATGAAGTTAACTTTCCAAATCAGAAGTGTTTATTCTTCTTTGAAAGTATAATGTAGTTTACATTTTCAAACAGTAACTTGGTTTTGCGTGATCTCAGAAGTCATGGTTACCTCTCTCAATTAATTAGAATAGAAAACCTTTATTGTTCCACAATAGGAACATTTGAGTGTGTCAGCACCAAACCATAAGGCAATGAAAGTATACAGAATCATATTTACCTAAAAAAAGTAGAAAACTTACCCAAACTAAAAGCTATAAGAAGCCAAGTGCAAAAAACAATCACAAAAAGGCTGAATAGGATTTACAGTAAAGGAGAGGAAAAATACAATAACGTGCAGTTATCAGTAAGGTATAGGTCATATATATTAAATTAGGCGTGCAGAACAATCAGGTGACAGTGTTGACAGCATTTATGTAAACACTTGATCAGATAAAAACTTTATCAGATAAAAACTTCAATATTGGCATGAAAATAAAAAACCTATTGTTTGTTGGAAGCAGTGATGGTTAGCCTATAAAGTCTAACAGCAGCTCTGATCTGCAAAAAAGTACTTTTGTCCACTTAAGGTAAAGCGTCACTTAGGCTAAAGGACCTCTCCATGTCTTTACTAGCTTCATGCATGGGATGGGAAATACTGTCCAACTATGAATATATTGGTCATGTGCCCACCTCATGCCATGCAGTTGTGGAATGTTCGTTTATCTACACGAATGTGGGAACGTCCATTGCTTAGAAAAGGCATAGGCTACTCATAACACTTGAAACGTATTATATAAGAAATATTTCACCGAAACAAATCTATATCAATAAATTTGAGTGGTGGTTAATTTCACCCAAAAAACAAAAATGCTGTGGGAGGGTGGACTGGATCCGTAAAATACAAAAAAAAGTAATGTCACTGTTTTTCAACGAAGAGAAATAAAAGACTTACCGTATGTCCTTTTTTGCGTTGACAACATCCGACAACTTCACACTGACTGAATTGGTGACGCTGAACCAAAACAGTAATTACAGCCTGCAGCAGGTGAAATTCATTGTCTCCTATTTAGGTGAAGTCATGTGATCGCCTGAAAGTAAAACATAACACTGACCGGTGAGCAGCACAAAATAATCAAGGTAAAACTAGATTTAGTTGATATATTTGGAAAAATATTAAAAATGAAAAATTATCAGTGAGTATTTTGTTATCCAAAGTTACACATATAACTCTTGAGTGACATTCTGGTTCACACACCATACCTTTTCGGTGACGGTAATGCACCAATTACCTTGCCAACCATCAATAAACCAAATCAAAAAAGAAGAAGAAAACAGCACAAACGAAAATTTCAACGACACAAAATTGCACAAACGAAGCACTAACCATTCTGTCTATTTGCCAGAATTTTTCAAGTGGGTGGGGTGTCAGCTTCACACAGCTGTGCTGTGGCAGGCGAGGATGCGGGACTACTAACTGCAGCAAGCCTGGGAGACAGTGCTGTGGCAGACGAAGATGCGGGCCTACTTGCCGCAGCCCTCATGTCGGCTGGCCGGGCAACCACCTCCTCAGCAGCCGAACCACAGGAAGGCGCTCCGCACCGACGTCTCTTGCGGCGGGAGGAGGCCGAAGACTTCACTACCGGACCAGAGTGAGCAGCCAGGGGAGCAGGTGGAGAACGGCGCTGAACTGCCTCACACTCCATCTGCTCCAGCAGCAGTGGACAGGGTAGAACCTCCAGGTCGGTCGGCAGATTCCTCATCGCCTCCTCCTTCTGCCGTTCAACCCTGCGATCCAAGGCATCTGCCTTCTGTTTCTCCGCGGGGTCCATGGATGGCGGAAACATTCTGTTATGGTTTACTTGATATAGGAACCCAGAATGCAGACGAGCAGGCAGCGTGATGGTAAGGGAAAAAAGGTTTAATAACAAAAACTCACACTCAGCAGGAGGCAGGAACAAAACAAACGGGCAGGCGAGACAGGCATGGCATGATCAAAAAAACAAGACTTGGTTTGAGAAAAATGTTTCCGCGATGACTAACTGAACAGTTGTGTATATATGGAGTGAAAACCAGGTGGAGCAAGGAGACAGATTAACTTGGACAGATGAACCGAATAAACTTAATTGACAGACAGAACAAAACGTGGTTGCGGCAAAAACAGAGAAACAGAGACTCTTGAACACAAACTAACAGAAACTAGAAAAAACATGAAGCAAAAGCATAACCAGATCTGAAAACCAAACTTGACAAAACATGAACAAGACGACAAAACTAAAGCATGACCAGGAAAAACAGAAGCATGATTCAAAATCTAAGAATAATAATAAAAGAACGAGTCAAAACCTTAACTGTGAAAAACGTAAGAAAATAACAGAAACCAAAAACCAAACAACCCCAAATCATAACAAAACTAAAAGGTGCACCATGAAAAATCAGTGGCTTCATTACAATATGATAGCACAGAGGTCATCTGTTGCTGCTGAAGAGCTGTGACAGCCTCAACAGCTAGGGATCGTGAATGATAATTAAAAAATTCTTTTACAGATGCAAAATTGTAAATGTGTGAGTCAGAGTGACTGGGATAAGGATTTAGAGCAAAAACTTGGTAGAGATCAATACACCAACGCAGGCTTCGATCCCGGGGAGGCGGTACACGTGAAGTTTTGATGAAGCACCAGAGGTCAAAGGTCTCTGTTGGCATTGATCAGTAACAACTGAAGATCATCAGAGAGCCTTCCTGTAAGATCAATGGTATATTTCTAAAGAGATGGTTTAGGGAGCACATTTTTTCTTGTCAGAGCTTTAAAGCAAAATGGTAAATCATTGTTGAAGAGCAGAGAGACACAAATGTAGAAAATATTTGAAAGAAGTGTAAAATAATAGGTATAGTAAACCTCTATTAATCTGAAATTGCAGCTTTTAATTCCCTTAACGTCTGTCATAATGAAATTTAATATCATGCTGCTTGCATGATATGATATATCATGCAAGCAGCATGATTTTTAGATCGATCGATCGATCTATCTATCTATCTATCTATCTATCTATCTATCTATCTATCTATCTATCTATCTATCTATCTATCTATCTATCTATCTATCTATCTATCTATCTATCTATCTATCTATCTATCTATCTATCTATCTATCTATCTATCTATCTATCTATCTATCTATCTATCTATCTATCTATCTATCCATCCATCCATCCAATCTATCCATGTGTATATATATATATATATATATATATATATATATATATATATATATATATATATATATATATATATATATAAGGAGGTGATAATAGGTACAAGGAGGTGGCTCGTCAGTTAGCGGCAGAGGCCGGCTTTGCCGTGTGGAGCGCTGATGTACGCGGTGCTGCAGGGACGCCTGCCCCAGCATGTGCGGATCGGCATGTAAACAAAGATGGTGGCGCCCAGTCTGTACAGCACCGGGTGAAAATGCGGAAATATTCGGGAAAAACTGACTAGGATGCGTTTCTGGCCCAATTTGAGCTCCTTGCACGAGCTACGGCTTGGACAGAGGACACCAAAGTACTCCAATTGGCCATGTGTCTTACAGATGAAGCTCTCTCCTGCCTACTGCTGCTTAGTTCTGCTGAGAGAGGCGACTATAGGGCTTTAGTGGGGGCCCTACAGAGAAGATTTGGACAGTGCAATCAGTCTTCAGTCCTGCATTCGGAGCTGATGGACAGGCAGAAACAGCGTGATGAACCCCTCCGTAGGCTGGCCAATTCTTGAGAAAATTGTTGCTAATCAAATGTGTGAGCATTTATGACCTGTTTGAAGAGTTTCAGTCAGGTTTCAGAGCTCATCATAGCACTGAAACAGCTCTGCTGAAAGTCACTAATGATATTCTTATGGCCTCAGATAATGGACTTGTGTCTGTTCTGGTTCTGTTAGATCTCAGTGCTGCATTTGATACAGTCGATCACAAAATTATCTTAGAAAGGCTGGAATATGCTGTAGGGATCAGGAGAACAGCGCTAGGCTGGTTTAAATCTTATCTGTCTGCCAGATTACAGTTTGTTCATGTAAATGATAAATCATCTTTAAACTCCAGGGTTAATTGTGGAGTACCACAGGGCTCAGTACTTGGGCCAATTCTCTTTACTATATATATGATTCCAATAGGTCAAATTATTGGGCAGCATGGGATACATTTTCACTGTTACGCTGATGATACTCAGCTTTACTTATCCATAAATCTTGATGAGCCCAACCAGTTAGATAGACTACAAGCATGTCTTGAAGATATACAAACTTGGATGACGTTAAATGTTTTGCTTCTAAATTCAGACAAGACAGAAGTTGTCATCTTTGGACCGGAGTCTTTAAAAAAGAAACTGCTTAGTCAATCATTTAACCTGGATGGCATTAAATTGACTTCCGATAATAAAGTAAAAAACCTTGATGTTATTTTTGACCAGAACATGTAATTTAAATCCCATATTAAACAGGTTTCTAGGATTTCCTTCTTTCATCTCCGGAACATTGCCAAATTTAGAAATATCCTATCTAGGAGTGACGCTGAAAAACTAGTCCATGCATTTGTTACTTCAAGGCTGGACTATTGTAATTCGTTACTATCAGGATGTCCACAAAATGCAGTTAAAAGCCTTCAGCTGATTCAAAATGCTGCAGCAAGAGTTCTGATGAAAATTAAAAAGAGAGATCATATTTCTCCTATTTTAGATTCCCTTCATTGGCTCCCTGTTAAATCCAGAATAGAATTTAAAATTCTCCTCCTCACATATAAAGCCCTTAATGATCTAGCTCCATCATACATCAGAGATCTGATTGTTCCATATGTTCCTAACAGAGCACTTCGTTCTCAGACTGCAGGTTTACTGGTGGTTCCTAGAGTCTCTAGAAGTAGAATGGGAGGCAGATCCTTTAGTTATCAGGATCCTCTCCTGTGGAACCAGCTCCCAGCCTTAGTCCGTGAGGCAGACACCCTGTCTACTTTTAAGGCTAGGCTTAAAACTTTCCTTTTTGATAAAGCTTATAGTTAGAGTGGCTTAGTTTATCCTGAGCTATCTTCCTTATTTTTTACCTCCCTCCATTTCTGCTACCTGTATGACCCCTTCTCTTTTCCCATGGTTATAATCAGTCTGACAGAGGGAGGTATCCCAATCATTGTGGTTTTTAGTATAACAATGACAATCAGTGGGACCCTTTGTGGGGTGCCTTGAGACGACATTGTTGTAAATAAGCGCCGCTTAACTAAATAATCTGAACTGAAACTATCTGTGTAGTTATGCTGCTATAGGCTTAGGCTGCTGGAGGACATAACGACCACTTTCACCCTCTTCGCTACATTCTCACACTACCCTCCAATTTTGCATTGTTTGCTGTTATTTCAGCTTTTAACCTTGTTCTCTCTTTTCTCTTCCTAGAAGCTACCCCTGGCCTGGCTCTGTGTCTGCCTGTGACACCTTTCTGGAGAGGGGAATCATCCGAGCTTCTGCTGGCAACAACTTAATGCTCACCCTCTACCAACAGGAAGCTACAGGGCCACAGACACTGTTCCCAAAGCCCATCACAGGGAGGCCTAAGAGGCTAACAAGAGCCCCAGATTTCCTTAGGGACATTGTTATGTGACCCCTCGGGGCGAGGGATTTAGTTTGGGGGGGGGGGCAGTGTAATGACCCCGTATAAGTTATACTGTTGAGATGTGCTAGTTTCCCACAGTTCTTGAAGGTGGAGGGAGAGTAAGAAGGGGAGCGTAGAAGAAGAGAGAGAGTTCCGGTTAGGCGGCTGTTAAGGTTTTTTTTTCAGGTAGTCTGGGGTTGCTCGGTGTTTTTCTTAGAGGCGACTTGCCTGCTAGTTGTTGGCGTGGTTACGGCTGCCAGTAACCCATCCTGTAATCAATAAAAAGACTGTTTACCAAAACCTGCGCTGTTATATGGTGGATACTACAGTATCAATATTTTACTTTAATGTAGGCTGTCTGTATAAGGCAGAAATTAGAATCACTTGACAATGTAGAATATATATATATATTTCAATTGTTAAAGAACTGCCATGTAGAAAACAATGATAAACGATTTCTGATGCATAACTTTTCATCTTCAGTTTCCATCTTTTCTTTTGAACAAATAAGTTATTGTTCTCTGCATTGTGGTCAAGTTTTGATAACATTTTAAAAAAAAAATTGACAGTTCGGTTGTTTTCGCAGTTTTCATTTAAAAGTTTGTAGATGGTAAGTGATTTATTGTTCGTCCTGTCCTAATGCAAGCGGCGGTTTTTTATGTCTGTGCACTGTCACGGTGGGATTTGAGGGTGGACCGAAGCATAGACAAGAGCTAGGCAGCAGCATTTTTGTAAACGGTCTTCAGCTTTATGCAAAGGTTAAGATGAGGCAAACATAGCGAATCACTCAGCAGGTACAAGCTTGAGACAGTCCAAACTTACTTGAGTTGTACTGCAGGAACGTAGCAAACACTGAACTTAATCAGGCAATGTGATCGGAGGAACCAGCAAAGGACAATGAAACAAAACCAACTAATATACAGAGCGAGAACAAAGGCAGGTCATTAAGGAACTAAGAACAGGTATGGCAAGGAGGCAGGAAGGCAGAGGGAGCAGGTCAAACTAATACATAGATTAAAACATGGCGAAGGGACTAATAAACAATACAGAAATGAAGCTATAAACAAGTAACCAAATGAAGCATGAGAGTTAAGAATAATCATGAACAGAGAAACTAGAGAGAGCATAAGAAATACCATAACCTAAGAATGAACAAGGAACCCATAAAGCAAACCAGATTACAAAGTAAACAAACCTAAAACCACACTGACTGAACTGACTGGAAAAAGGTAGAGAACATGGGGACTAGAATAATTATAAACAAAATGTAAACACTATTAAACTAACCTCTCAGGAGGGACTGGAGAAATAAGATAAACTAGAGAACCAGACTGGGAGGACTAGGAAACAAAGACCAAATACAAAATAACTGAAGGGGAGTAACAGAAAAAGAAACTAATAAGCAGAAGAGTGCAAGGGGGAGAACAAATACCTAACCAGAAGTAAAACACAGAGATACTAGATGGGAAACTAAACTAAAGAACCCAAAGAAAACAGAGCACAATAATAATAATAATCATAATAACAATAGGAACAATGACAACAAAGAGAAAACCATACTAAGTCATAAGAAAAACAACATTAACTAAAGGAGCTATGAACGAGGAGGGAGAAACACAACCTAACACCCAAAATAACTGAGGAAAAAACAAAACACAAAACCAACACAGAGTCAAAAAGTGACACACCCTGACAGTCACCACCTGTGTAAAATCTCCCAGTCCATTAAATTGAGCGCAGCGATCTCCTGGCAACCGTTCTGTTTTGGAGATAAGCGCACATGCGCTCTCGTGTAGTGTATGCCAAATCTCTGGTCATGTACTGTACTGTGTTGTTGTAATTCAGCAAAATAACATGAAATACAACGCGTTACTCTCCCTTTGCTTTTAACTGGGGTATTTAGGAGTGAGCAGACAGACATTAAACATAGCGGTGCACATTTTACAGGTTCACAACAGCCTCAAGCTCCGAGGAGAGAGAAGCAAAGCAAGAGCATTGAAGCTCCAGCATAGCACGAACAGTTCAGAAACAATTTGGAATGAGGGGAAAAAAGCTATATTTATCAACAGATAACCCATTGCCCAATTTGATCCCACATCTCTTCCTTCTCAGTTCATGGGGAACATTGGGCCACTCAGTGGGAAGCAGCACAGTAGAGCTCCTGATAGCTAGTAGCTTGTTCTCTGAAGAAAACAATGGAAGCACGGCTCCTGGCGTCTCTGAACACAAATGCCATAAAAAAGAAAATTAAAACAATATTGTTGTCTGAACGGTCAGCTCCATAATGTGTACAATAAGGCGGAGAAACAGGAACACACAACACTTTTAAAAAAATAAAAACTGAGAAAGAAGTGGGAGCTGTTGAAACAGACTATCTGCTTGTGCAGCGCAGTAACAAAAATGAATCATAATTAAAGCAGTTATTGGTACTTTCGGCAGTGTTGTGAGGTGCAAAGTCCTACTGGAAAACAACATCAATATCTCCTTAAGATTGTTAGCAGAGGGAAACACAAAGTGCTCTAAAATTGTCTGGTAGATGGCTGTGGTGACTTTTGACTTGACCTCAAGCAGCTTGAATTCTGTGCCTTTCCACTCTTCTTTGAGACTCTGGAACCTCGATTTCTGAATGAAATGCACAGTTCACTTTGCTTTGAAGAGAGGACTCTGGACTACTGCACAACAGTCCAGTTCCTTTTCTCCATAGCCCAGGTGAAACTCATTTGATGCTGTCTCTGGTTTAGAAATGGCACACAAATAATGTGACAGTTGTAGCTCATGTCCTGGATATGTCTGACTGTGGTGACTCTTAAAGCTATGATTCCAGCAGCAGCCTAAACCGTATTAATAGCCCTCAATTTCTTGAATGGGCTCTGCTTCACAGTCCTCTCAAGGCTATGGTTATCCATGCTGCTCCTCATTTTGTGTCAGACGTTTTCCTTTCACTAAAATGTTTGCTTATATGCTTGAACACACTACTCTGTAAACAGGAAGCGTATTTAGCAAAGACCACTTACCCTCCTCGTTGAGGGCCTGATTGTTTGCTGGACAACTCTCAAAAACGCTTAAAATATATCATTCTGTGAGTAATAAATGTGTATAATATATGGTTTTCACTTTTTAAATTGCGTTACTGAAAAAATTAACTTTTTCTATTGTATTATAATTTGTTAAAATGCACCTGTTATAATCCTTGGGTAGTTAGATGTTGCCTTATTAGTTCAATGCTTTGGGCTTGAGGTTTAAGAGCTCAATTCACATTAATTAGTTTTCTTTTCTCAGCTCATCCGCCCTCCTTCTGCCTCAGCTGTTTCACATTATCATCTGATTGCTCTCACTTGCACTCTATATCTTTATCCATAGTCCCCTTAATATATAAGATCGCTGGCTCTCATTACTCACTACTGGATTCTTTGGACTTCCTCATGTTCCAGTGCTCCATTATGTTCTCCATGTTTCTTCCACCTGTGTTTCATGACCTGCTCCTCTGGTGGGTTCCTTGCAAGTTTTTTAGTTTTCATCAGTAAAAACTATTACATTGTCACAGCCATTGTCTGCACATGTGTTCTTTTTGTAACCACAACCATGGTAGGACATGTAAAAGGCCGTCGCTACAGAGACAGTTTCATCCCTCAGGCTGTTTCTCTGTTGAACATTCAATAGAGTACAAAACAACAGCATACAGATGTTGCAAATGCACTTTTTTATTTATATATGTGTATATTGTACATTGTAAATATGTATATTCTGTAATGCAAAAACAAAACCAAAGAGCAAAGTGTACCAGAGTCAAATTCCTTGTTTGTATGTACAAACTTGGCAATAAAGCTGATTCTGATTCTGAAACGTGAGGACTTCAGGTCATTGAGCAATTGTCATTTCCTACTTTTCTACATTTTAGTCTGAGTAAAATGTTTCTGATGTTATCTCTGGGTTAGGAGTGGCACAAGGAATGTGTGAGTTGTTTGAACACCTTTTTCTGTCACACCTTTTCCTTTCACTCAGCTTTTCATTAATATGCTTCGATACAGCCATCTGTTAACAAACAACTTTTTTGTCAATAACACTTTGGGATTTACCCTCCTTGTGAAGGGAGTCAATGACTGTCTCCCAGAGTATCATAAAGTCATCAGACTACCCCATGATTGTGAAGGCCATAACATAATGTTTCTGGATTAAAAATCTCTAACTTATTGATCATTTGTATTATAATTTCTTAGAAACCATCTTTTAGGTTTTTAGTAGCTATAAGTAATAATAATCAAAAATTATCAACTATGAATGCCTGAAAAAAATTATATGAGGAAAGTAATTCCCAGTGACATCCAAATTTACTGAGATGTACCTGTACAGGTCCTTCTAAAAAAATTAGCATATTGTGATAAAGTTCATTATTTTCCATAATGTCATGATGAAAATTTAACATTCATATATTTCATATATTTCAGGTCTTTTATTGTCTTAATACAGATGATTTTGGCATACAGCTCATGAAAACCCAAAATTCCTATCTCACAAAATTAGCATATCATTAAAAGGGTCTCTAAACGAGCTATGAACCTAATCATCTGAATCAACGAGTTAACTCTAAACACCTGCAAAAGATTCCTGAGGCCTTTAAAACTCCCAGCTTGATTCATCACTCAAAACCCCAATCATGGGTAAGACTGCCGACCTGACTGCTGTCCAGAAGGCCACTATTGACACCCTCAAGCAAGAGGGTAAGACACAGAAAGAAATTTCTGAACGAATAGGCTGTTCCCAGAGTGCTGTATCAAGGCACCTCAGTGGGAAGTCTGTGGGAAGGAAAAAGTGTGGCAGAAAACGCTGCACAACGAGAAGAGGTCACTGGACCCTGAGGAAGATTATGGAGAAGGGCCGATTCCAGACCTTAGGGGACCTGCGGAAGCAGTGGACTGAGTCTGGAGTAGAAACATCCAGAGCCACCGTGCACAGGCGTGTGCAGGAAATGGGCTACAGGTGCCGCATTCCCCAGACCTGGGCTACAGAGAAGCAGCACTGGACTGTTGCTCAGTGGTCCAAAGTACTTTTTTCGGATGAAAGCAAATTCTGCATGTCATTCGGAAATCAAGGTGCCAGAGTCTGGAGGAAGATTGGGGAGAAGGAAATGCCAAAATGCCAGAAGTCCAGTGTCAAGTACCCACAGTCTGTGTTTTATCAAGGGCAGGGTCAATGCAGCTAGCTATCAGGAGATTTTGGAGCACTTCATGCTTCCATCTGCTGAAAAGCTTTATGGAGATGAAGATTTCATTTTTCACCACGACCTGGCACCTGCTCACAGTGCCAAAACCACTGGTAAATGGTTTACTGACCATGGTATCACTGTGCTCAATTGGCCTGCCAACTCTCCTGACCTGAACCCCATAGAGAATCTGTGGGATATTGTGAAGAGAATGTTGAGAGACTCAAGACCCAACACTCTGGATGAGCTAAAGGCCGCTATCGAAGCATCCTGGGCCTCCATAAGACCTCAGCAGTGCCACAGGATGATTGCCTCCATGCCACGCCGCATTGAAGCAGTCATTTCTGCAAAAGGATTCCCGACCAAGTATTGAGTGCATAACTGTACATGATTATTTGAAGGTTGACGATTTTTGTATTAAAAACACTTTTCTTTTATTGGTCGGATAAAATATGCTAATTTTGTGAGATAGGAATTTTGGGTTTTCATGAGCTGTATGCCAAAATCATCCATATTAAGACAATGAAAGACCTGAAATATTTCAGTTAGTGTGCAATGAATCTAAAATATATGAATGTTAAATTTTCATCATTACATTATGGAAAATAATGAACTTTATCACAATATGCTAATTTTTTGAGAAGGACCTGTATACCTGAGGTTTGTCTGGTAAAGAAAACCTGAGTATTTGACATAAAATATCCACTATGATGAGGTGAACTGAGGTCTCAGGAGCTGAATCTCAGTTATTCATACATCTATTTCAATCTGAAAAGACTCACAAAGAAAGGGAATTAGAAACGTTTTAATGATGTGAAATTACATGGTTATTTCTTTGGCGCTCGGACCTGGGAGGAAGACATGAATGCTGAGAATAACATGGGCTAAGATGATCATTTGTAAGGCTTAGATTTAGAGATGTTGTACCCCTGATCCGACACTGGTAGTGGATTGGCGGCCAGGGAGCGAGGAAACCAGGAGTAGATGTGAAGGAAGATGGTGGAGGTGGGGTGGAGGAGGGATGAGCTCAGCTGACAAGCGAGGATGAACACAGCTGAAGGTCCTGTAAAAGCAAGGCGTTGGAAGGTGATTGGACAGGATGGACAGGATGCTGATTGGAAGGCCGGGAGACGCACAGAAGAATCACTGGAAGGTGGAGATTGTGAAGGTGAGTCTTTCATTTTGAATTTTCGTG
Source organism: Girardinichthys multiradiatus (assembly GCF_021462225.1). Lineage (NCBI taxonomy): Eukaryota > Metazoa > Chordata > Actinopteri > Cyprinodontiformes > Goodeidae > Girardinichthys > Girardinichthys multiradiatus. Next base: position 41,032,866 of record NC_061799.1, read on the forward strand.
TAAACTCCATTTGTCACGTCAGCAAAAAGTTTATCATCCATGCTGTAAGTTCACGAAAAGGCTTTTAAAAATTCAGGAATTCTAACTAAGAGCAGTTGTACAAGCAGAATTGAAAGCAGCTAAGGATGAATCAGCAGATAGACCTTGGTATACTGACAGCTTGAAGCAATGAGTGCAGTTGCAGAGGCAGTTTGCTAATGGTTTTCCTCATAGCAAGTGTAAGACAACCAGGATTACATTTTCAATAGAGCATGTACAGGAAGGTATAGGCTTTTGGAGATATGGGTTATTTTTGGATGAGCTCAAATTCATCCTGTATGGATCTAGCGGTAGATAATTTGTGCTGCGGAAACTCGAGGAGGATTACCAACTGGGTCTAACTAAGTAAGCACCATGGTGCAGGCTGCTCCTTGTTCTGAAATTTACCTTAACTTACTTATTGTTCTTTCTGATGAGATCATACAATTTGAATACATAGTACTTGGTTAAGGTCAAAATTATTTAAAATCCTGACAAATTTAGATTTAAAATCATCTTCTCATTTTACCAACATTTTTCATCTGATTGGAAATATTTTAAAGTGGTCCAGCCAGAGTCCAGACTTGAATCTAAAAGAGAATCTGTGAAGGAAGCTAAAGATTAGGGTGATGGACGGGAGGCCTTCCAGCCTTAAAGACTTCATGATTATCAAAGGTATATTGTCAAAATAACTGAAAACATATGTAATTGCTACAATGGCACTCACATTTTTTCTATTGACAATTGAAGGGTATAAATCCCAAAAATTGTAAAAAAGAATTTGGGGGGCTTGGCTGTATATGAAACTACGAGTAATAACCGTTAAGAATAATTATATGGTGTCTATTACAATAAATCGTAATACTTTTTAGAAATGTCACATTTGTTGGGGTTTCTTCTGGGTAGCTATGAATCACCCCTTAGCCAATTTATATAACAATTTGTTACTAAAACATAAGCTTCGCTTCGCTTCGTGCCTCCATTTCATACCTGTGACAAACCATTTTGTATAAATATACTTAAACAATTGTTTACAAGGCTCTACTGTGAGTTCCCCCAGATCTTTAAAGCTGAGCCTTACCACTCTACGTTATGTAGGTAGCTCATCTGAGCTACTTGTATCAGAGATCTTGTTCACGATCATGATACATATCCCATGACTTAAGTGGGGTGTTGGAACTTTATTCACCACAACAGACCAGAGCAGATAATACCTATAAACATGACCCTTGATCCAGAGGGAGCAGTCAGTTTTTTATTTTCGGTCTGTGAACCAGGAAAAGAAAGTGTACTTTCCTGGATTTGGGCATTCTTCCACTGATGTTTAGGCTTAAATTCCACTGACTGATTGACATGGAATCAGTGCAGGCTTTTCTTCAGAGCTCCGACAGGGGAGAAGCCTGGCTAGTTATCTCTCATAATGGGATAGACGCTGCTGCCCTCAGTCTCTCAGTTCAACAATCAAATGGTGCATTAGTATATGTGAGTTTCCCCCTATCCAGGACAGACATTCTCAGCAGACATTTTTAATTACAGCAGCATGGAAAGACCAGGAAAAATTAATGGCAGCTCAGTTCTATTATGTCTCCAAGTAAACCATGACAGATAACCAGAACACACAATAGCAGGACCTCCCCTTAATACAAAGAAGCCATTGTTAACATACCTTTGCTTATTCTTAATGAGAAGAGTCAAAATGTGCTTTTCATAGATGTCTGTTTTACAAAGGACTCAGTCTAGGTCTGTGTTATTAATCATCTGGACTGCAGATTTTTTTATGCTGCTGGTGTATCACAGTCAGTATGACCCACAACTGCATGCAAATGTGCCTTTCAGACCAAAATTGACATGCCATGCTAAATATGGGAGTCGGCAGTGAACCCTGTATGCCACACTGAAACCTGTAGTGAAATGCAACAGAGATGTTCTCAAAGTGCCAAGTAGATAATGCCAGTTTTTTATGTACAACAGTGCAGTACTATTAGTCATGATGACAAATTTGTTTGCTAAACCCAAAAACAGAACTGCCTTTGTTACTGAGAGGAAAATAAACTGCAAAGGAAAGATTAATATGATGATAGGCTATGATCCAGAGAGCAGTGTGTGGCTTGTATACATCACAGCGTACTGTGGTCAAACGTCAACAAATTTCAACTTTAAATGCGGCACAGCACAAACTTTGCCAAGCTGCACACTGTGCACTGCTTGTGTTCTTCTCTACACAGCACAAAATCAGTCTTGTTTAGTGCATACAAAAATGTGCTTTTAAAACACCCTAGAAACAGTTTGGCCAGCTAATAAGAGTGTTGATTATTACTGCAATGCAAATGTGGAGTTGTCAGATTGTTTTGTTGTGTTTATGAATCTGAGAATATTATTTAATATTTAATATTAATATTTTATCAAATAATATTTTGGTCTGTTAAGGGTTATCCTTTGAATATCCTGTGAATACCAGCCCAGTAAGGAGATGGTATTAGGACAAAATAGAAAGGTGTGAGACGAGCTCTGACATTATTGAACAGCATAAACTCTGCACACACATGGAATGAATTCACACAATTTCTTAAAATACAAGAATTTATTAACAAAAATAAGTCAACTCAAAGTCAAACATATTTCAATTAACAAACCCTTTACTAAGCTAAAACAATCCAACTAAACTACCAAGCAGAATTAAAGAATAGGGAAGACTAATGGGCTATGTACAATATAAACAAGTTAATTAAAGATGATTGAAAACCATGACCAAAAGAGTGATGCAACATTACCATGCAATGTTTATGTTTGAGAACCAAGGATTATCTTGAAGAATCTGGAAGTGACGCGAAGTTAGTCTTGGAACCAATTTAGACAACCATTCACAATGCAAGATCAGATAAAATATTATTTTAATAAAATAATGTTTTAAAGAATGATCTGCTGAATAAAACCAACCTTCTGGATGACTAATTCTCAACGGGGTCTCATTGGCTGCCTTTATTTATTGAAATAATATTTAAAGAAAAATTATTAAGGGAATATTTTGGAAAAAAGCCAAATCTTTCTGGATAAATTGGGGCTTAATGGTGTTTACTTAGTTATCAGATTTAGTAAAATAATGTTTAGGGAACTATTATTTACTAGCTTGAAAACTAACAACCTTTCTGGGTAAATATTCTTTAGCAGCAAGCACGTGTCCTAAGCTGTTAGCGGTTAAAGCTAACAAAGAAGCTGATTGCTTAGCATCAGAATCAGACACACACCTTTAAAAATACCGTCAATAAAAATACCGTCAATAAAATGCATAGGCGCAGATGGCGTGTTATGATAAATCTTCTGTGTTTAAAATCACCCTTTAAATAAAGTGTGTCTTAACTTTAAAAACACACAAAGAACACAAAGCTTAGCACATGTGCTGCAGATGGCCTGCTAGCACCAAGATAGCAGAGTTTCACACAAACAAAACCAAACTTCATAAATTTAAAAATGTTCAGATCACAAATCTTTCTCTATTACTCTGCCCAAACACCTAACCTCTGACTCATGCTGAGGAGAAGTTGTCCAGGCGACGACGAAGTTTGAAGAAAGCTCTGTGAACAAAGGGTTAGCTTCCAGCTAACCTCCGGAGCAGTGGCTGGGCGGCCCGTTCTGTCCGCTGACCACACTGCACGTTATCACAGTGATGCGGTCCTCCTTCCGATCGGGAACACAGTTTGTTTCTGCAGGCCCCAGAGAGAAAGTCAAGCCAGGCTTGTGCCTTAATTCCCGTTCATGAATGAATCTACCGGATACACAGACAAGTGATTCATTTGTACTTATCTTAGTGCATATGATCAATGATCGTATGACACTCTCGGATCCAATTGAAGAGTTTATGTCTTTTTTGCCAGCAAAGAGACATTAGCAACCTGTCCCCATTATCCGGTCCCTCTGGAGGCCGTGTGGAAGAGGCAGGATGTAGCAAAAGGGCTGCTTTTATTTGGACAGTGATGTCACAGGAAGTCCGCTGTTACCCCGTTTCCTGGCTGTGCCGGAAGTAGGTTAATGCAATTTATTTTGAAAGTTCCAGGAAAGTCTGTACTGGCCTTTCATGTTGCAACCATGGCTGTGGGACCCAACAGTTTTGTGGTGGCTTTTGTATTTCTAGTTGTTTAGCTTCTTTGCGTTTATTAGTTTTTGGATTATTTTGCCTCGTCAGTCAGTCATTTTCTATACCGCTTCTTCCATAGTGGGTCGCGGGGAAGTTGGTGCCCCTCTCCAACAGTCTATGGGCGGGAGGCAGGGTACACCCTGGACAGGTCACCAGTCCATCGCAGGGCAACACACACTCATTTACACAATGAGGACAATTTAGAGAGACCATTTAACCTGAGGCATGTCTTTGGACTGTGGGAGGAAGCCAGAGTACCCGGTGAGAACCCACGCATGCATGGGGAGAACATGCAAACTCCATGCAAAAACAACTCCGGCCAGGAGTCAAACCCAGGACCTGCTTGCTACAAGGCAACAGTGCTATCAACTGCGCCACCATGCCATGACATTTTATTTAGATTCCCTTGAGAGTTACAATTTCCATTTGCCCACACCTGCAATTCTTTGGTAAACAGCACAACTGTCATTCATCAAACTACCCAGTAGTTTTACTTCCCAGTTTTACTAAGTAACCATCACATTCTCTGGTTCACATCCTGTTCACTACTTTCTAGCTGACTGCTTTTATTCCAAATTTTGCTGGTTATGTTCCTTTACCTTGTTTCTTACCTCAGCCAGGTTGGTTAGTTTTGATTGCCTTGTGTTGCTTTCTTTGTTGACTTCATTGTTGTAGTTTTTAGACCAACTACGTTTTTGGTTGCATTGGTACTCGCCTTCCCTGTGCCCGTATTTGGGTCCTAGAACAGCCCTCATCTCAAGAAAAACTGTGTGATGTGCAAATAAAAGGAGATTCCATGGATTTGCTAACTTTGTATAACCCCTTTGTTTACTATAATTTAACAATTTGCAAGCAAAGCAAAATTTGAAATAGAAAACTGTTGTTTTTTCGACATTTCAAGAGATGGTGCATGTTTGTTATTGTTTAGCATTACCATTTGTTTTAATTACACCTTGTAAGCATTATGGAGCACATGATACTGGGTGCTCTGGAGTAAAATATGTTTTCTCACTCATTTATCCAAGATTTGGGCAGCTAAACATTTTTCAGACATATGTTTTCAAATAAAAGCCTCCCAGACTTGCATATGATGTCTTGCATTAGTGTCACAAGCACAGATGTGCACATTACCCATGTCATGTGGTCTAATGCTCCCATTGATCTAAATATGGATAAATACATCTTAACTTAATACATAAGATGTTTGGATATTTTTCACCATTCTTAATTGAAATATAGTGTTAGTTTTGGCATAGATTTGGATCCAGATTAAACTATTTTATGACAGTTTTAAATTTTAAACTGCAATTGTTAAAGTAGTTATATACTTGTGCCATGTCTACCCTTATGCTCTTTTCTCCTAATCATGTTACTGAATTACTGTTTCTTTGCAGCATTTCCCTTTGAAATTGAGCAGTGCCTGTCCTTGATAGCAACAGCAAATGTACTAGCAGACAGAAAAGTCAACATGGTGAAGAAAAACAAAACAAACAGAAATACCAGAGGAAAGGCAAAGAATCGAGGTTGAGAAATTAGAACTGAGCAACATACGTTATTCACTTTTCCATGGACTCCCAAACAGAAAACATGCAACACTGGCTTCAGGTTCAGCAGCTGGCTATTTTTTTCCTAGCAGAATACAGTGAGCAATGATGAAAGTGCATTAGCGAGACGGATCTTTCCTCAAAATGAAGATTAATTAGAGAAACAAATGCAGTAGGAGACAAACGAGCTCTTGATGGAGCTGCTTTTTGCTTTTTCTTCCTCAGCCTACTTAAAATGCAATGTCAAACTGCACTGCAATGGCCTATAATTACAACATCAGTCATTATTGATCATTGTCACTTTAATAAACAGCTCTCAACATTTGGAAGAATTTGTCGAAGATAAAACACGAGGCAACAAAGCCGGCCTCTTTGCATTTATCTCGAGGACATAAAATGAATGGGACTGACCAGAGCGGAGAACTGGGGTGTTTTCAGAGGAGCTGGAGAATCAACACCTAAATTGTGTGTTTATAAAAGAATTGAAAGAGCATCATGTTGGCTCAGCCTCAAGAAAGACCCTCAAGGATACACTGTTTTTGTTTGCATTGTTCTGTGGACATGTTTGTGTGAAATAATAGGAGGGAAACGTCAGTGTCATTCCTTGTGTATCAAGGAAAAACACTGAAGGATATGAATTTTAGTCTGAATGAGAGAAAACCTGCATGCAAGTGTTTGTCTATGAATCTCCGCTTAGGTTTTCTAACACACAGTGAATATCTGTTTTGCAAAATTCCACAGAAATATGGCAATGACTTGGGCAGCATTGAGCTATATAATTACATTTCTTTATATGTTCCACTTTCACAAGGCAGGAGACCCAATGTATGGTTTCAGTTTCATTTTGTTGAGTATTGTAAAACATGACGGAGTGACGCTGTGCTGGGGAGCATGTCATTGTTACATTTTAGGGTACATCTACATTACCTATGTTGAAACAGCAAAATAAGTCATTGGTCTTAAGTGATGTTTTGTTCTCCAATAATCTTTCTAGTCTAAATTTGGTAAGTTTGTCAGGCATCAAAGTATTTCCTTTTTATTTCATGTGATAAACCAACACAAGGTAGCACATTCTTGTGAAGTAGAATATGATATGTGGTTCTTAATTTAATTTAATTTTTTTACAAATAAAAATCTGAAAAGTGCGGGGCACATTTGTATTTAGCCCCTTTTGCTCTGATACCTCTAATTAAAATCCTGTGCAACCAACTGCCTTTAGAATTTACTAATTTGTAAACTCGTTTACTAGAGAATATTAGTGAACTAAAAGGATCATGAAGAATAAGGAACACAGCAGTCAGGTGAAAAATAAAGTTGTTGAAGAAAGTTTAAATCTGGGTTATGTTGTTAAAAAAACACCCCAAGCTTTGAACATCTTACAGTGGACCATAAAAAATGGAAGAAGCATGACACAACATGAAACTGTAAAGACACAAGCAAGACAAGTTGCTCCCAGAAAAGCAGCCAGGAGGCCAATAGTCAATCTTGAAGAGCTTATGTGGAGGAATATGTCATCAGGAAGAGCCATAAGAAGTCCTATTAGCTATTTGTCACAAGCCATGTAGAGGACTCAGCCGATATGGAGGAAAGTGTTCTGGTCGGAGGAGATCAATACCAAAAATCTTGGCCTACATGGAAAAACTTTATGTGTGGTGGAAAGTTAACATTGCATATTACCCTGAACACAGTATCCCCATACTGAAACATGTTGGTGGCAGTGTCATGCTGTGGGGAGGTGTGGAGGAGGTCGTCTGAAAAGATGGGTGGAGCCAAAGATAGGTTTCAAACACAAAACCAGAGTTGCAGTAAAATGGTTCAGCTCAAAGGGCTATGTACAAAACCATACCAAACATAACTTTGAAAACCATGCTTTATTTTTCTTACACTTCACAGTTATGTGTGTTTTGTGTTGGTCTATCACATTAATAATGCACAATACACCACACTAAAGATTGTGGTTATAACCTAATGTGAAACGTTCAAGGAGTAGAATTGAGTAGCATTAGAAATCTTCTGGAAAAACAAAAAGTGTGACTGCTGCGACCATCTTCTTATTATCCCTCTTTTTCCCAGCCATGAGTACCATGACTGTACTAAATGATGCAAGCTGCATCTTTTATTCATTGTTTAAAAATCAGGGATTAAAAGATGTTTACAATGCTATTCTACTGTGACAAAAAATTGTACATGCTTCTTTGAAATATTACATATTTCCATGTGGCATTAGTTTCTATCAAGATCTTACAGTCCCTATGATAGATGCCAGTCCTCTATGATTTTTGGAATTGCACAATATGTGATATGTCATTACGTTTCACAATCCTTAAAACAAATTATAAGCTTTAGCAAAAATGACAGTTATGTTTTACATTTAAAATGTTGCCATAAAGCAGGGCTGCACGGTGGCAGAATTGTTAGCAGTTGTGTTTGCAACAGGAAAGTGGTGTGTTTGAATCCTGGGGTAATTACCTCCACCAAGGAGGTTATCTCTGTCTGTCTGTCTGTCTGTCTGTCTGTCTGTCTGTCTGTCTGTCTGTCTGTCTGTCTGTGAAAAAAAGTTAAAAACAGATTTGGATGAAAGTTTAAGGCAAGGTGCACATTAGGATGAGAAACAGATGATTCGATTTTGGTGGTAATACGAAGCACCATCTGGATCCAAGATTTTTTTCAAGTTTTCTTTATCATTGCCAGACCGTGGTGGGACAATTAGAAATTCCCACATGTTTCATCACCCTGTCAGCAGCTGACATACAGTGGTCAGAAGTCATCCACTGTAAAGCTCATTAGAATGGAAAAATGCTGACACGCGTCAATGACCCTATTGCCTCAACGGAGGTCAGCGATCTATGAGTGCTTTTCTTGTTAAACATTGTGACTGAGTACAGTTTTCTTAGGATGTTCATCATATGACTTAAAAATAAGCTCCTTAAAGTGTCACAACAGCAAGGATATAGGGTTTAAGAAAGTATAAAGGTTGGATGGATGGATGGATGGATGGATGGATGGATGGATGGATGGATTGGATGGATGGATTCAAGTTAGGACTCTCGTTGGGCCAATGCAGAACTTTAATATTACTTCCAATCAGAAGAAACATGTTGGTAAAATTAGACAATAACTTTCAATCACAATTTTGGGGTATGATATAATTTTGAGCTTCACTGTATTTCTACGTAGAGTCATGCCCAGAGAGGTAGTGATGCTACCAGTACAGAAAATGTTTTTTGTCCACTTTATCAGACTTTTTGCAAACATTTTTCCTGTTCTACCTTCAGACCTTTGGTAATCGAGTAGCTTTGGTGTCTAAACAAAATAAAACTGACAAATAAGAGAAACTGAACTGAGTCCTGCTTTTTATAATGTTCCACCACTAACCCCTCAAGCCTCTACATGTAAACTTGTTTATCATCTCAGCTGTTGGCTGCCAGGAAAATTCAACAGATGATGCAGTTCCACAAAATTAAAGGCAGGATTATATTCATTTACTTTTTGTCCCAGACATATATTTGACTTTGAGGATTTTTCTGTTCTTTACCACAGAGTTTAAAGCAATAAAGAAGTCATTCCTGCTCAACTTTTTACATTACTGTTTTTGGCTGCACTGCACTGTACTGGATCTGGCTCAGGCATAATCTCCATTAAGTTACCTCTCAAATTAAAATTACCTTGTCACTCAGTGCCAGCAATGATAAATTAAAAGAAATCAGCTAGACAAAATGAATTTCAGAATATCAGAAATGCAGAGATTGCAGTTTGGAACTTCTCTAAGTGGGTTTTGGTTTTTCTGTATCTGAGGACTGACAGCAGCTATTGGTTTCTTTCTTATGACAATATTTGGCAGTGAGCTCTTATTTAGACGAAGCTGTAAAGCCTGAAACTTCAGCATCAGTAGAGAAGAACGATGAGGAAGCAATGGAGACAGAGGCAGTCAGCCAGAAGGAGTCAGAGGTAGAGCCAACAGATCACTTTCAGTTTCCAGTAAAAGATTTACACAGCAGCTCTGATGGACAAAATGGTGATCATTTTTCGTTGACCAAAATTCTTAAATTGTTTTCATTTATTCTAACAGAGAGGACATGTTCTGTGGTGTATATCATAAGTCTTAATTACAGACAAATGCTAACCTTAATCTAATTTAGAGCAGTGCTTTATAGGGATTTAGTTGCTAAATGCTAGAGCCTCAAATGAGCCCACTTTTACAGCAATCTGTGGATAAAGTAATAGAATATTTTAAATAATAAAAAACCAAACACTTTTATACTTTAACCAAATGAAAGAACATATATAACTGAGCACAGAATGATGAGTATTTGCCTGATTAAAAATACATTAAAAGTTTCTGCAGAACCATTCATTCACCCATCCATCCATATCCGTCCGTCCATCCACTTATGAGAAAATCAGTTGCTGGGGTAACAAGGCTGATAAGGTTTTTGGCACACATATAATTAAGGAGCCTTCTCAACTTCAACATTTGATCCACAACGGTTTATGCATATATATTTATTAATGTATTTCCTGCTTTTTGTCTGTCCTTGGAATATGTCTATCAGTACAACAGTTCATAAAGTTTGTACATACAGCCCTTGTCTATCTTTGTGCTCATGTGATTTCTTCACATTGTTTATATTTAGTTTGCTTATGTGGTTTCCTTAGAGTTTTTTCTTGTTTTTTTTATTTTTATAAAAATGTTAGTATTTCTAAAGTTTTCATCCCTCCTTTGAAGCAGCTTTTATTTGACTTTTTTCTTGACGTTGTTTCATTTATGCTTGCCTTGCTCTTTATATTATTCCTCAGTACTCTAACCCCTGCTTTCGTGACAGATTAGCAATAACGAGTGTTTGTTTCATAAACATTTTTGGCTGAAAATAGCTTTTAAAAAGTGCTTTGAATAGTAAAGATTGCTTTCAAAACATTTTTACTTTTTGAAGTTTTTGCTCACGAATTACTCACTGAGGAATAGATAATTATAACTGTGCACAAAATGCAAGCACGGCTTAAAACTTACAATGTTTTTTAAAACCTGTATGTACAGCCAAAATGTCCTTTGAGGCCCTGTTACTGTCTATTACTGCTTATGATGCTGCAGCTTCTTCTAACTGTAGGAGTTCTGAAAGGCTTTTGCAAATAAAATGCATCATTCCACTTTTACAACTATACAGGTTCATACAGCCATCCCCAACAGCCCAGAGCACCTTTAGGAGTGCCATGCCAAACGAGTTATGTAATCCTTTCAGCTCAGTCCAAATCTGCTCTTGGTTCTTCCCACGGCTAGAAAACCTCCGGAGAGAATGAAAAAGAATCACAATGAGCTGTCAGCATGGAACTGCACACTTGGATTAAGGACTTCCCTTCTCTCATTGAAGCCTTGAAGGAAAACTCACCAGAAAGCTCCTGGTGGCGGTTTTCTCTGCTCAGGCAGGCTTAGTGTGAAGTCATGCTACAAAGTGTGCAGCTATCAGGAGTTTTTTTTTTAACATAAGAGAAGAAGAACCGCCACCTCCCCTCCTTGAACCGCCACCTTAACGTGGTGGAGGGGTTTGAGTGCTCAAATGATCCTAGAGGCTATGTTGTCTGGGGCCTAAATGCCCCTGGTAGGGTCTCCCATGGCAAACAGGCTCTAGGTGATGGGTCAGACAAAGTGTGGTTCAAGAATCCCTCATGAGGACCAAAATATCGAGGCACCTGACGTCGCCCGGTACGGCGGAGCCAGGGTCCCACCCTGGAGCCAGGCCTGGGGTCGGGACTCGTTGGAGAGCGCCTGGTGGCCGGGTTGCTCCTCGCGGGACCCGGCCGGGCCAAGCCCGAACGAGAGACGCGAAGCCATCCCCCAGTGGGCCCACCACCTACAGGGGGAACCGTGAGGGACCGGTGCAAAGAGGATTGGGTGGCGGACGAAGGTGGAGACCTCAGCGGCTCGATCCCCGGATGCTTAGGCTGGCTCTAGGGACGTGGAATGTCACCTCGCTGGGGGGGGGAAGGTGCCTGAGCTTGTGCAGGCGGTCGAGAGATATCGACTAGAAATAGTCGGGCTCGCCTCCACGCACAGCGTGGGCTCTGGAACCCATCTCATTGAGAGGGGTTGGACTCTCTTCTACTCTGGAGTGGCCCATGGGGAGAGGCGGCGGGCTGGTGTGGGTTTGCTTGTTGCCCCCCAGCTCAGCCGTCTTGTGTTGGGGTTTACCACAGTGGATGAGAGGGTCGTATCCCTGTGCCTTCGGGTTGGGGAGAGGTCTCTGGCAATCATTTCAGCCTACGGGCCGAGTGGTAGTGCAGAGTACCTGGCCTTCTTGGCGTCCCTTTCGGTGGTGCTGGATAGTGCCCCTCCCGGGGACTCCATTATTCTGCTGGGGGACTTCAACGCCCACGTGGGGAACGACAGTGACACCTGGAGAGGCGTGATCGGGAGGAATGGCCTCCCTGATCTGAATCCGAGTGGTGTTTTGTTATTGGACTTCTGTGCTAGTCACGGATTGTCCATAACGAACACCATGTTCAAACATAAGGGTGTCCATCAGTGCACTTGACACCAGGACACACTAGGCAGGAGGTCGATGATCGACTTTGTTGTCGTATCATCGGACCTTCGGCCGCATGTTTTGGACACTCGGGTGAAGAGAGAGGCTGAGCTGTCTACTGATCACCACCTGGTGGTGAGTTGGATCCGCTGGAGGAGGAGAAAGCCGGACAGACTTGGCAGGCCCAAGCGCATAGTGAGGGTCTGCTGGGAACGCCTGGCGGAGCCCTCGGCCAGGGATGTATTCAACTCCCACATCCGGGAGAGCTTCGACCAGATCCCGGGGGATGTTGGAGACATAGAGTCCAAGTGGACCATGTTCTCCGCATCTATTGTCGATGCTGCTGCCCGTAGCTGCGGCCGTAAGGTCTGCGGTGCCTGTCGCGGCGGCAATCCCAGAACCCGGTGGTGGACACTGGCAGTAAGGGATGCTGTCAAGCTGAAGAAGGAATCCTATCGGCTATGGTTGCCTTGTGCGACTCCTGAGGTGGCTGATGGGTACCATGAGGCCAAGCATGCTGCGGCCCGGGCTGTGGCAGAGGCAAAAACTCGGGCCTGGGAGGAGTTCGGTGAGGCCATGGAGAAGGACTACCGGTTGGCCTCGAAGCGATTCTGGCAAACCGTCCCGTGCCTCAGGAGGGGGAAGCAGTGCTTCGCCAACACTGTTTATAGTGGGGGTGGGAGACTGCTGACCCCGACTGAGGACATTTTCGGGTGGTGGAAGGAGTACTTCGAGGATCTCCTCAATCCTGCCATCACGCATTCCGTGGTGGAAACAGAGGCTGAGGACTCGGGGTTGGACTCTTTCATCAACCAGGCTGAAGTCACTGAGGTGGTTAAAAAGCTCCGCGGTGGCAAGGCTTCGGGGGTGGATGAGATCCGCCCTGAGTACCTCAAGTCTCTGGATGTTGTAGGGCTGTCATGGTTGACACGACTCTTCAACATTGCGTGGCGGTCGGGGACAGTGCCTCTGGACTGGCAGACTGGGGTGGTGGTCCCCCTTCATAAGAAGGAGGACCGGAGGGTGTGTTCCAACTACAGGGGGATCACACTCCTCAGCCTCCCTGGTAAGGCCTACGCCAGGGTATTGGAGAGGAGAGTCCGACCGATAGTCGAACCTCGGCTTCAGGAGGAGCAGTGTGGTTTCCGTCCCGGCCGTGGAACACTGGACCAGCTCTATACCCTCTACAGGGTGCTCGAGGGTTCATGGGAGTTTGCCCAACTGGTTCACATGTGTTTTGTGGACCTGGAGAAGGCATTCGACTGTGTCCCTTGTGATGCCCTGTGGGGGGTGCTCCAGGAGTATGGAATCGGGGGTCCATTATTAGGGGCCATCCGGTCCCTGTACGAGCGGAGCAGGAGTTTGGTCCGCATTGCCGGCACTAAGTCAGACCTGTTCCCGGTGCATGTTGGACTCCGGCAGGGCTGCCCTTTGTCACCGGTCCTGTTCATAACTTTTATGGACAGGATTTCTAGATGCAGACAAGGGCCGGAGGGTGTCTGGTTTGGGGACCAGTGGATTTCGTCTCTTCTTTTTGCGGATGACGTGGTCCTGTTGGCCCCCTCTAGCCAAGACCTACAGCGTGCGGTGTGGTGGTTCGCAGCCGAGTGTGAAGCGGCTGGGATGAGGATCAGCTCCTCCAAGTCCGAGGCCATGGTACTCGACCGGAAAAGGGTGGCTTGTCCTCTTCAGGTTGGAGGGGAGTTCCTGCCTCAAGTGGAGGAGTTTAAGTATCTCGGGGTCTTGTTCACGAGTGAGGGAAGAATGGAGCGGGAGATCGACAGAAGTATCGGTGCGGCTGCCACAGTCATGGGGGCACTGTGCCAGTCCGTTGTGGTGAAGAGAGAGCTGAGCCGAAAAGCAAAGCTCTCAATTTACCGGTCGGTCTACGTTCCTACCCTCACCTATGGCCATGAACTTTGGGTCATGACCGAAAGAACGAGATCCCGGATACAAGCGGCTGAAATGAGCTTCCTCCGTAGGGTGGCCGGGCACTCCCTTAGAGATAGGGTGAGGAGCTCGGCCATCCGGGAGGGGCTCGGAGTAGAGCCGCTGCTCCTCCACATTGAGAAGAGCCAGTTGAGGTGGCTCGGGCATCTATACCGGATGCCTCCTGGACACCTTCCTCGGGTGGTGTTCCAGGCACGTCCCACCCAGAGGAGGCCCAGGGGACGGCCCAGGACACGCTGGAGGGACTATGTCTCTCGGCTGGCCTGGGAACGCCTTGGGCTCCCCCTGGAGGAGCTGGAGAAGGTGTCTGGAGAGAGGGACGTCTGGGCGTCTCTGCTGAGTCTGCTGCCCCCGCGACCTGGTCCCGGATAAGCAGAAGACAACGAGTACAAGTACGAGTACGAGAAGAAGAAAAGATTGTTCTGGCCAAGTGCTCTGTATTTGGATTTACAAATAAAGCAGAGCAAATACCTCGGATCAAAAGGTGATTTTAGAATATTTCAATGAAGGGCCCCTGACTCCGTATTCCTGGAGCGTCCCCCACAGGGGGTCCACAAAACACATGTGGACAAGTTTTGTAAACTTCCATGAACCCTTAAGCACCCTATAGAGGATGTAGAGCTGGTCCAGTGTTCCACAGGCCGAAAACCACACTGCTCCTTCTGAAGCTGAGTCGAGGTCAGCAGCTCCACACCACCACTGTAAACAGTGTTGGTGAAGCACTGCTTCCATCAGATGTTCCCAGCGGACCCTCACTATATGCTTGAGCCTTCCAAGTCTGTCCGATTTCCTCCTCTTCCAGCGGATCCAACTCACCATCAGGTGGTGATCGGTGGACAACTCAGCCCTTCTCTTCACTCATTTGTCCAAGACAAGCGGTCGAAGGTCTATAGACACTACTACAAAGTCGATCATCGACCTTCAGCCTAGGGTGCCCTAGTGCCATGTGCAATGATGAACACATTTACGCTTGAACATGATGTTCCTTATGCAAAATTTGTGACTAGCACAGAATTCCAACACTATTCGGGCTCAGATCGGGGTTGCCATAACTCCCAATCACACTCCTCCAGGTGTTGCTGTCAGTTCCCAAGTCCCAGAGTCCCAGAAAGGGGCGCCGTCCAGCACCCCCGACAGGGACCCCAAGAAAGTTGAGCACTCTGCACGGCTGCTTGGCCCATAGGTCAAAACAACAGTCAGAGACCTCTCCCCAACCTGAAGGCGCAGGGATGCGACCCTCTCATCCACCGGGGTAAACCCCAACATGAGACAATTGAGCCGGGGACCACAAGTAAACCCACTTCAGCCTGCCGCCTCTCTTCGTGGGCCACTCCAGAGTAGAAGAGAGTTCAACCTCCCTCAATGAACTAAGTCCCAGAGGCCAAGCTGTGCATATCATCACATGCCTCATTCTACTGGTCCTCGTGAAGGCTTCTGAAAAATTTGATATATGTTACTAAAAATGTTGCAATATTTATTTTTTATTGGTCTTATGTAATAATTATAATCTTGAATCATATGCTTTCAATAGCTTTAAGCAGAAAATTAACATAATTAAGATTAGTAAAGACCTGAAAAAAATCAGTCTTTGTGTAGTTATTGAATCTACAGGGGTTGGACAATGAAACTGAAACACCTGGTTTTAGACCACAATAATTTATTAGTATGGTGTAGGGCCTCCTTTTGCGGCCAATACAGCGTCAATTCATCTTGGGAATGACATATACAAGTTCTGCACAGTGGTCAGAGGGCTTTTAAGCCATTCTTCCTGCAGGATAGTGGCCAGGTCACAACGTGACACTAGTGGAGGAAAACATTTCCTGACTCGCTCCTCCAAAACACCCCAAAGTGGCTCGATAATATTTAGATCTGGTGACTGTGCAGGCCATGGGAGATGTTCAACTTCACTTTCATGTTCATCAAACCAATCTTTCACCAGTCTTGCTGTGTGTATTGGTGCATTGTCATCCTGATACACGGCACCGCCTTCAGGATACAATGTTTGAACCATTGGATGCACATGGTCCTCAAGAATGGTTTGGTAGTCCTTGGCAGTGACGTGCCCATCTAGCACTGGTATTGGTCCAAGGGAATGCCATGATATGTCAGCCCAAACCATCACTGATCCACCCCCATGCTTCACTCTGGGCATGCAACAGTCTGGGTGGTACGCTTCTTTGGGGCTTCTCCACACCGTAACTCTCCCGGATGTGGGGAAAACAGTAAAGGTGGACTCATCAGAGAACAATACATGTTTCACATTGTCCACAGCCCAAGATTTGTGCTCCTTGCACCACTGAAACCGACGTTTGGCATTGGCATGAGTGACCAAAGGTTTGGCTATAGCAGCCAGGCCGTGTATATTGACCCTGTGGAGCTCCCGACGGACAGTTCTGGTGGAAACAGGAGAGTTGAGGTGCACATTTAATTCTGCCGTGATTTGGGCAGCCGTGGTTTTATGTTTTTTGGGTACAATCCGGGTTAGCACCCGAACATCCCTTTCAGACAGCTTCCTCTTGCGTCCACAGTTGATCCTGTTGGATGTGGTTCATCCTTCTTGGTGGTATGCTGACATTACCCTGGATACCGTGGCTCTTGATACATTACAAAGACTTGTCTTGATCACAGATGCGCCAGCAAGACGTGCACCAACAATTTGTCCTCTTTTGAACTCTGATATGTCACCCATAATGTTGTGTGCATTTCAATATTTTGAGCAAAACTGTGCTCTTACCCTGCTAATTGAACCTTCACACTCTGCTCTTACTGGTGCAATGTGCAATCAATGAAGACTGGCTACCAGGCTGGTCCAATTTACCCATGAAACCTCCCACACTAAAATGACAGCTGTTTCAGTTTCATTGTCCAACCCCTGTATATAATGCGTTTCACTTAGTGAATTTAGTTACTAAATAAATAAAAATTTCAATAATATTCTAAGTTATTGATTGGGTCTGTAAATAATACTGTTATCAAGTTTTATTTGCATGTCTGATTTTTTTTAGTTCCAAGTGGGGAAAAATAAAATGGAACACATTAAATTAAAATTCCAACTTGGAAATTGTGAGGTTCCCACCACACTCCATATTTACATGTAATATTGCTGTCATTCCTATAAAAAGTAGTGAAAGGTGCAAAAATGATCTAATTAATTGCACTTCTAATGGCTAGTACCTCTATAAACCTCTGGAACAAAAGGTCCTGTGCAAACTCAATTTTTAGCATGCGTTTTAATGCATAAAATGGAGAGAAATATATTTTTATGGACTTGCATGGCTAAGTGTAGTTAGCCTTGTCTCTGACCACAGCAATTAACAAATCCCACTGGTCATGTGCAGATTTGAGTTTAAACTACCAAAGCAAATTGGCAAACTGTACAAGATGAAATGCATGCTGCAGCATCAGTCATATACATGGACAATAAAAATTCTAAATCATTTTCAAAAGCGTCTGCTAACAGCTTGGGCATAGTGGCTAGTTTCAATGAAAAATAAGACCTAACAGACCTAACTACAGCACTGACTGAAAACTGGATCTTGTTATCCAGGTCAGAGGAGCCACACACCAAATCACTCACCAAAACTATTCAGAGGGGCTGGTTAGATTAACAAGCAGCAGATGTTAAGCTTTGTGTGAAGGTTTGTCAAAGCCTGGCTTTAGTTACTCAATCGCCGTTTCATATCGTTGCATTGTCATTTTTCCATTTCTACTATCATTTCAAAACTATAAACAAACCATTTCATACCCCATGTGGCTACTGTTTCATTATCTACTCCTCCTGATCTACTATGTGTTGCACATGCATTTACCCTAGTAGGTATTTAGATTTTCCTTGGTTGGTAACTTTAGTGCGTTATGTAGAAACATATTCTTAAACTAAAATGATGAAACAATGTATTTAAATGTCCCAACATACAATCAGACAAGCTGAAAGAAAATAAACATGTATACACTTGACACACATTTACAGACAGATTGTCATTGTGTCTACAAGACATTTGTAAGGCAGCTAAGACATTTTTCCCAGGGGTGTGCAAAATGTCAGCTATGCACATAAAATGTTAGTGGTCAAAACAAAACACCAATGGCAAGCAGCTCCAAAAAGTGACAGGTGACTGTACCCAAAAAAGTTATTTACAAAGTGACTAAAGCTGCAAAAGTATAAAATGGTATAGGTCAAAATGACCAGCACCAAATAAAGACTTTATAGTTGTTACAAAGCCTCCATTAGGTGAGTGGAAAACATCCATGAGGTAGGTACAAAGTAATGCATGGTAGGTTTGAATCCAAAAAACTTGTGATCGAAATGACCAAAACTTCAAAATCATGACATGGCCAAGGTCGAGATGACCAGCAGCACGCAAGGAAGGAGCACTCATTAATTAGTACAACAGCTCCACTCATGTCACATGACACTATTAGCCAATACCTGCCATGGTGTGTGGTGGAGCAGCACCACAATGCAGGCATGAGGACAGGAGCCACGTGGTGAGTTGACAATATTTAATAAGAACTGAAAAACACTTACACAGGGAACACAGGGAGGGTAACAGGCAAGAACCCAGAGACATGGAACTAGGGATGTGAATAGAGAATCCGGTGGAGAACAATAAAAATCAGAGAACTTAAATATTGACAGGAATGCAAGGATAACCAGTTGGCTAGGAGGGGAACCAGTTAGGAGAAACATGAAATACCTCGTTGACAAGGGCTGCAGAATACAGGGAGAGAACTACTAACTAACAAGATGAACATGGAGAGCAGGGAGGTGACCTGAAGCAACAGCTAGACTTAACATAAACAGGGAGAAACCAGATTTATAAGTAAATATATAAACACAGGAATCCAGAAAGCAAAATAAATCATTAACCTAATCCAATAAGAATAAATTGACATAACAGTAACTGAAAAACACAAGCAAGTAAGTGCAGACGAACCAGCAAAGAACTAAAACTCAAAACCTAACAGAGGATCGTGACAATACCTTTCATAAACAACATGTTTGTTGGTTTTTGTAGGCTGGGTGGACATAATGTGTCTTTGTATTATCTTTCAACTTGTAAAGCCTTCTATCCACCAGTTAGGCATTTCATTTGTGCTGGTAAAGAAGGTATAGATAAATTATTCATAATTAAGTAATATTTTGACACAGGAGTATTTGTGCAGTATTTTTATTTTATTTTATTTTATTTCATTTTATTTTATTTAAGCATAATTTCAATTAGATGTGTAGAAAATTGTTTTATTAAACACATACCATGAAAAGATTACTACAGCAATTGCAATATTAATGCAATCACAAAATATTCTTATGCAAATATTATTCATTAAATGAATATAACATGATTAAATTAAATTAAATTGAAAGCAACTGCAGTCATTTCTAGTATGCAGACACTGTTTCACAGTCCTTTAGCTTTGTCTCCGTCCTGTCACAGCTCCAAACCCCTTGTGAATACTCTCCAGGGGTTTCAATCAGATATTACCTCTTAAGTCTTTGCTTAACGTTCTATTCCGACTACTTTTTACAGTTTCCCTCCTTCATATCGCAGTGATTCACCACCCGACCTTACTCAGTTCCCATCACAAATGGGCCCTTATCAGTCAAGCACCCCTTCTAAAGGAATCCATCCTTTCTTCATATGCGCCTCTTGCTCATAAAGGAATTCCAATAAGACTGCGTAAATCAAGGCTAACGCAGCCTAGTTCTCAAGGCTCCTGGAAAACAAGCATTAGTTTGGCAGTGGGCCTGAAAGCAGAAGCGTGTTGTGAAGCAGTGCTTGTAAAAGCAGTTATTTGATTTGGCTGGCCAGCCACAATCACTATGGTTATGTTCAACATTCTTTAGCAAATGGACCGTGTTACAACCGGACTGCACTCTGAGGCTATTACAGAAGGGGAAGGATGAAGAAGTGTCAACATTTTCATACAGGCTTGCTCTGCTAAATCAATCGATGAGCTGACCTGTGGAAAATACAGTTCTGTATGCACACAGTAATATGGGATGAATGCAGAAAATGGGAGGTTTACCCTGAAGGTTTGTTGTTATACAAGTGAACTGTTACTGAAAGGATCATTAAGTCTTTCAAAGATTTATGATATAAGTTAGTTTCTCTTCATTTCTTTTGGCTTTTCCCTTATTCTTTTTCACTATATTCCAAAGTCAAAACAGACACAGAGCAATGCTAGAAATAAATCAGACTATGGTACAGTTTTTAGATTTTTTGTGACACTGTTTATGAAAAATATATTAAAGTGGAATCTATATGGTATAGATAAGTAGTAGCTCAATTGAAGGATGTTTTAGATTGCTCTAGTTTCAGGATATAATTACAACTGTCCAATAAAAACACAAATGAATCTAAGTAAGAAGTATAAACTGAAATATATTTTCTTTTTTGTTTTAAACAAAGCTATATATGACAAGATTTTGAGTCCTTAATTTAACTTTTCTGCACACAGTTTGAGTTGTAAGTCTTTTATTTTTGATTTACAGCCTGTTTTCTTCAAAAACCCTGTCTAGTAAAGCCTGTCACATAAAGTGCACCAGAAAATGCATAAAACATCTTAACTTTGAGCAGACCGACAAATTAGTTTAAAGAATGTGCTTTCTCTGTTGCAACTCCCAAGCGGTGAAATGATCTTCAATACATTGTAAGGATGGCCAATACCATGAATGATTTTAAATCTCTTTTAAAGACTTTCATTTTCAATCGAGCAGAAGCATCAGGCTGGTTTTATTAATAGACTTTTTCACTTTTAATTGTAGATGTTGTATTTTATTTCATGTTTTTATTTCTTTGTTTTATGGACTTGTAAAGCACTAGGTCACTTTGGGTGTGTAAAGCACTCTAGAAATAAAGTTTGGTTTATTAATTGTTGAAAAATTCCACAGAAACCATTTTATGGTTACTACTGTAGTTACTTGAAAATAATTTTAAATTGCTTGATCTTTAAAAAACACCAAAGCAGTAACCTACATGAGGCAGGTGATTGAAATAAATTGAAAATTCAATGTTATTTCTGGCTTTCCTAACTGGGGAGCATTTTATAATTTGGCTATTTATGATGCCTTTTACTTATTTACATACTTAATTACTTACTTAATTCATTCTGACTGTATAAAATATACATAGCACAAATACTTTGCAGCAAAGAAGTGCTTGGTTTGAATACCTGCCAGGGCTCTAGGAAACATTTTTCGAGACCTGAACTGGTGTTCACACATAGACAATGTTGAGAAGAAGGCCCAGCAGAGACTGTACTTCCTGAGGCAACTCCAGAAGTAAAGCCTTCCACAGGAGCTGCTGGTCATCTTCTACACTGCCATCATTCAGTCTGTCCTGTCTTCATCCATCTCAGTGTGGTTTGGATCATCCTCTAAAGAGGACAGGTCCAGAATGCAATTAACAATCAGGTCTGCAGAAAGAATCGTCAGTGCTGACCTTCCCTCTTTCCAGGACTTATACAGGTCTAGGGTCAGGAAAAGGGCAGCTATAATCTCCGCAGACCCCACACACCCTGCACATGAACTGTTAAAGTCCAATGCAAACTGACTCTTACCTTGAGGTTGGCGCTAAGGAGCACTGTATGCTAAAACTCACCGCCACAGAGTCAAAGTCCTTATTTGTGTGCACAAACTTAGCAATAAAGCTGATTGTAATTTTTTTTAAATTCTGATTTATGTGAGTTCTTGTATGTTCTCTCTGTGAATGTATGGGATTTTTCCAGGTCATATAGTTTCATGCCACAGTTCAAAAACTAATATATTAGGTTCATTTTAGCATCTAATAGTCATTAGGTATGAATCAGACTCATACCTAATGAATATACAAGAACTCACATAAATCAGAAATTTTTAAAAATTACAATCAGCTTTATTGCTAAGTTTGTGCACACAAACAAGGATTTTGACTCTGTGGCGGTGAGTTTTAGCATACAGTGCTCCTTAGTGCCAACCTCAAGGTAAGAGTCAGTTTGCATTGGACTTTAACAGTTTATGTGCTGGGTGTGTGGGGTCTGCGGAGATTATAGCTGCCCTTTTCCTGACCCTAGAACTGTATAAGTACTGGAAAGAGGGAAGGTCAGCACTGACGATTCTATCTGCGTGTGTAACAAGACTTAATTTCAATTAGCTAACCCTTTTTCTATATCAGCCCCAGATCAATTTCATTGTCAATCATGTCTATTTAACTGAATTAAATGGAGCTAAATTTAGGTTGCATGGTGGGTTGCTGGGTAATACTGCTCCATCACACTATTACCTCTTTGAATCTTCTCTGTGGCCATTTTTTGTGTAGAGTTCTCTTCTGTTGCATATTCACCTTGAACACAGGTTTTCTCCCACAGGTGGAAAATGTGCGTTTTAGGTTAAATGGTGTCAAATTAACTTTAGGTATAAATTTTAATGTGTACAGTTCTGTGATCTGTGTTGATGCTGTGACGGGCTGGTACTTTTTCCTGGGTGTGGTTCACTTCTTGTTCACTGACTTGTGAGATCAAAAAAGGATTAGGAATGTACTGAGCGAGTAAACTTCCATTCGAGTTTTTCTAAATGTAACAATGTGTGACCTAATTTTAATTTTAATGTAAAAAAATATATATTGTCGTATTAAGCAAGTCAACATTTAGGCAGTAAATTGTTCAAATCATTGTAACCCAGATTTTCTTTTTTTGCCATATCTTTACCTAGTGAAACTAAAAGTGGATCATTTTGGAAGCTTTCCTTGGGTGAAGTGTCTTGCACAAGGACACAGCAACTGAGACAACAGAGTGGGGGTTCAAACCGGCATCCCACCAGTAACAGGAGGGACTCCTACCACCTGAGCCACAGTTCCCCCATGTGTGATGTAAACAGGTGCTAGAACATTTAGAGATTTAAAAACTAGAAGTAAAACAAGCTGCCAGTGGAAGGAATACAAAATCAGGGTGATATGATCATGTCGTCCTGTCTCTGTTGAAACTGCTACTAAATAGCAGGATTTTTTTTTTAAGTTCAGCTGATCTCTTTTTGCGCCTTTCACGCTGTGATCACTTGAGAAAGGCACCAGCCCACCCATAACTTTAAGCGGGTAAAGAAAATAGATGGATGGAAGGTTATAATGTTGATGATTAGTAAATGTTTCTCTCTTCAATGTAGTTGTTTAAGTTCAATTAAGTTTGAGGCTAATTCCTCCTTTGTTCTTGTACAGAACTTTCTGTGGCTAAGATGGGCATAAAGAGGCTGTTGCATTCAAGTAATGTACCACTCGTAAACTACTTGACATATTACAAAGGGCTATCAAAGATTTTTTGTAAAAATCCAATTACAGTATAAAAATGTCATAAATTCAAAAACATCTTGAAAAGAAAACACAAAAAGTATTTTTTGTGGGGGTGGACAATATCGGCTTGAGTAGACCACAATAAAATAAGGAGATGGCATTGGAACTAATCCTATTGACCTATATGTAGTTTTATTAAATTAATTGCTTGAAAATATCTAATCTATACATTTTACACTTAAAGAGCCAGATGAAAGTAAGTTTTAAAACATACATCTTTAGATATTTTACTCGCTAAAATAACTAACATGCAAGTTCAAACCATAGCACTTCATCCCCTATAGTGAAACAAACTGCTGTGCAGTTTTGTCCAGTACAAATCCAAGCATCAAAGGTGTGGCTAAACATCAAATACAACCATCATTCTTGCTCATTTCTTTGTATTGCACATCTGCCAACAGTAATCTGGCTCATGTCACTTTCAGACATAATCCATTACAGTTGCAGTACTTTCTCTGAGGCTGTAGGAGACGGATTCCCCACATCCCAAGCAGGCAGTCAGAAGTAAGTGTTGGCAGCCAGCCAGCATCACTCAGCGAGAGTAAAGGTTGGTGAAATGGTCGTCTGCTTTTCTCACATGTGCTTGCTCACAACCATCGTTCATCATTTAGACGAGTCTTTCAACACTTGATGGTGCAGCAGCGGGCAGACTGGAGTCACACTATGAGTCTGTCACACCACCGACCAGTGCACTTGAATGCTCCACTCAGTCGATATAATAATAACACAATTTGGACTCCCAAATACAGTTTGAAGCACTATAGAGGTTGCACTGAGCCCAGAGTCTAATCCCATTAAAAATCCACTGTGGTGCTAGGAGGCTTTAATGGACAAGTATACTTCACAAGTTGCATGAGCTGCAATTGGTAACTCATACATTTCACAAACATCTCTCTAGTTCGAGTTAGCATTCCTAGTGAAGGCAGAAAGCAACAAAATTAAATTACTCTCATATTGCTGTCCATGGTCCTGAAACTGAAACCGCCCGTCATCTTAAACAACATAAATAGCAAGTATTTTGCTTCAACTGGTAAGCCTCATCATTTGCAAAACCTACCAGCTGACTGCATGGAATATAATTAAGATAATGGTCCCAAGTGTTGATCTGTCTTCCTCTGGTTTGTAGTGGTTAATTCAGTTCTTTGGGTCACACTCCTTAATTTTGGTTCTAAAAAAAACATAACTTAGTTAGGTCACATACCAAATTAATACTAACACAAATTAATCATAAAAATTCATTCTTGATATAAAGTAAAGTGCCAGGTAAATTTGCAGAACTTTTCACCTGTTTACTTTAAAAAAAAAAAAAACATTTAAACATTTGTCACAGCTTAGACACACCTTTCATATAGCTGAATTATTTCCTCAGATCCCTGAGTTCTGTAGGATGCTTTTCATTATATAATTACTAAAATTGGATTTGTTGAGGCTGGCAAACATGTAAAATGTACAGGCTCTCAATGACTGGAATTATTCAACCCTGGTTTAGAGTATCTCAATTACAACCTCATTTTGTGCTGGATCCCTAGAAATGTTCCAAAACTACAAGGAGAGCAGAAGGACCACAAGAGTTGTCTTGTAGTGTCACAAATTAGAATGTTTATGCTAAAATCGTTTCTTAAAGGACTTTACAAATTGCAAAGTTTCTCAACACCTCCTCGGAGTGGTTGTTCTATTGCAGCATTCATTTTTCCCAGTTTGCTCAACAACTTGCTTAAAAACGAAGTTAGATTGACATACAGTCTGCCTCGGAGGGGTTGCCAAGTCCCAAAAATTGAGCAAAAGTTTCCTCATGTTGAATAGATAGGAGGGCGGTTGCTTGCTGCACATTTATTAGGGGACAGATACATGTTATAGGACATTCATCAGGATTCCTGGAGATCAGTTTAACCAGGACAAATTTAAAAAGACAAGTAATCACGTTTTATGGTCATGTACTTATTATTGGGCATAATACATATTTCAGAGAAACTACTGATGAGATTAAAATTAACATGTGAGTGGCCTTGCCCTGGATTGATGGCCAAAATTGCCCTCACAATCCACCTCTGCTGTTACTTTAGTCCTCCTAGAGGCACAGCTGATTGGATCAGTGACCCATCCCTGTGCACCAAGCAGGATACAGCAATTATCTGCTTCTGCTGCGATAAAACTAAATCTGGTTTGTTAGTCACAGTGACTGTGGATCCATATGAACAGCTCACCACTCTGTTTCTCATGATCATTGGTCCCACTGTACTCATAGTTGGGCAGATTAATTATAGTTTACCTGAATGAAAGTTCTGGTTATTATTCATTTTCTTGTCCTGTTCAGTAAGTTATATTTCAGGTCCAAACATGTTTTCATCATATTTCTTTCTTTGTTTTTGTTTTAGTAATTATTCATATCTATCTTGGAAGAGCACTATTTATATTTAACCTTTTTGCAGATGGTAGATTAACATTATTATCTTTATTATGTTATTATCTGACATTTGGATCCATTAAACATGGTTGTACTGGCCCACCTCTCACAACTTATCATTATGTTATAATATTTAATGTATTGTTTTTAGAGATGACTTTGTTCTTTAATTTATCTAAAGTAAGTCACACAAATTAGCAGTTAGTAGAAGCTCTTTTTACCTCTGCAATTTTGTGAAAATTACGACACCTTTTCCCTTGGATGACACAGAATTTTTTGTTTACAAAGCATTTGTTACTTATCGATATGACTAGAGGACTTGTTTTAATGAGGTCCAAATAAACGAAATTGATAGCTGATCCAAAATGCTGCAGTAAGTTGTCAAACATCTGATCTTGGTTCTAGTGAAGGTTTTCGTCACTTTTCTTCAATGAATCAGTGCAGTACTCTGGCTTCCTAAGAATAAAATTAAATATTGACTGTATCTGAGTTTAAAAGGTATAGCCTTGGGCTGTAAATGAAATGAAATGGACACAATGTAAATAAAATACAGTTTTGTATCCTGTAACGCAAGTTTGCATGTCTAAAAAGTGTTCATAATGTGATGATAAATTATTCAAAAGACAGGGACAATGTCAATACCATGTTGGTCACTCCAAATATCTAGCATAATAAAGAGGTTGAATTATCATCAGTGCAGAAGAGCTTCTGCATGGCGTACCATGAGATTGGGTAATGTTGTTTTCTGGTGATTACAACTACAGTACATTAGAGAAGCACTTGTGTAAATTGCACAGCAGTAGCACATATGTGTGGTATAGGTATTGCCTTTGAGTTACCACTCTCATGCAGGTAAATTTCTCAGTATGTAATTTTTTTAAGTATTAACAGCCTGGAAATGCCCATCATCTTACTGTTAAAAAATTAAGCTGGCTTCTGTGTTTCAGAGAAGATTTTGTTTTGGTGTGAAATGTGTATATTAACCCCAAAACAAATGCAAAGTATCTTGTAAATATGCTCACTGAAACTGGTAAGAGAGTATCATCATGCACAGTGAAATGAGTCCAATGCAAACTTTATTTATAAAACACTTTATACAACAAGTACAAGTACCAGTAAAGTCCTACACAGACCTGGGTAGAAAGGCCACCCAGATAAAGAAGACATTTCTTGAAAAACAACATAAAATGCCAGATAACAGTTTCCAAATAGAATCACTGACAAAGAGCTTAACATTTGGAGACTTGCCCTGTGGTGTGATGGAGCTAAAATTGAATTGTTTGGCCACAATGACCATCGCTCCATTTGGAGGAAAAAAGGGAAAGCTTGTAAACCTGAGAACACCATCCCACCTCTGAGGTAGACAAGTAGAAGAAACATGTTTTAGTGATGTCTTGCTGCTGGGGAGACTGGTGCACTTAACAAAGTAGATGGCATCATGGTAAAATTATGTTTTGTGGAAAGCAATGGGAGAAATTTTAGGAAGGATACCCAAAACATTTGACCCAAGTCAAAAAGGGCAATTCCAGTAAATCCACTACTAAGAACCTCAATGTTAACTCCTTTTTTTAACATGTCCTGTCATGGTGTTTCAGGCATACCATATGGAGCAGATGGATGCCTCCATGTGCCAGGACAGTTTGCTCTACAAAAAGGATATCTCCAGACAGTATCCTAATTGCGTAATTAACTTAATTAACTTAATTCTTAATTCCAGATTCAATCCAGCATCAATGTAGGTAAGCCAAATTGATGTTATAGTAAGTTGTGTTTGTATGACCCCCAACAATTTTGAGTAATTGTATTTTTGTGCGTAGGTGTGTTTATTTGGAGAAAGTTATTATTCTGTCATTTATCAAATAGAAATATTGTTTGTAATTATTTTCTTCTTATTTTAATTTAAATTTCTTTTAACCGTGTCCTGTCCGGCAGAGTAGGACTCAGAATTGTTGCCTGAGTGCCAAGAAGAAGCCCAACAGATTTACTTTCACAAGTGGAGCATTACAGCTAACGTTTAATGCTCTGGTTGAAATATAGAAAATAACATTTATTAGAAACTGCTTTGGGATTATTTCAATTGTTACGGACACGGAGACAGAAATGAAAAGTAAAAAATAAGAAGCACAAAAAAAAAGAGAGGGGGGCAAAATGGAAAAAGGGACAGAATGAGAAAAGAATGGAGGAGAGAAAGAAAGTTGAAGAAATTACAAAATAACGCCCTGCTTGCTTCGACACCTGCTGAAACATACAGGTCCTTCTCAAAATATTAGCATATTGTGATAAAGTTCATTATTTTCCATAATGTCATGATGAAAATTTAACATTCATATATTTTAGATTCATTGCACACTAACTGAAATATTTCAGGTCTTTCATTGTCTTAATACGGATGATTGTGGCATACAGCTCATGAAAACCCAAAATTCCTATCTCACAAAATTAGCATATCATTAAAAGGGTCTCTAAATGAGCTATGAACCTAATCATCTGAATCAACGAGTTAACTCTAAACACCTGCAAAAGATTCCTGAGGCCTTTAAAACTCCCAGCCTGGTTCATCACTCCAAACCCCAATCATGGGTAAGACTGCCGACCTGACTGCTGTCCAGAAGGCCACTATTGACACCCTCAAGCAAGAGGGTAAGACACAGAAATAAATTTCTGAACGAATAGGCTGTTCCCAGAGTGCTGTATCAAGGCACCTCAGTGGGAAGTCTTTAGGAAGGAAAAAGTGTGGCAGAAAACGCTGCACAACGAGAAGAGGTGACCGGACCCTGAGGAAGATTGTGGAGAAGGGCCGATTCCAGACCTTGGGGGACCTGCGGAAGCAGTGGACTGAGTCTGGAGTAGAAACATCCAGAGCCACGTGCACAGGCGTGTGCAGGAAATGGGCTACAGGTGCCGCATTCCCCAGACCTGGGCTACAGAGAAGCAGCACTGGACTGTTGCTCAGTGGTCCAAAGTACTTTTTTCGGATGAAAGCAAATTCTGCATGTCATTCGAAAATCAAGGTGCCAGAGTCTGGAGGAAGACTGGGGAGAAGGAAATGCCAAAATGCCAGAAGTCCAGTGTCAAGTACCCACAGTCAGTGATGGTCTGGGGTGCCGTGTCAGCTGCTGGTGTTGGTCCACTGTGTTTTATCAAGGGCAGGGTCAATGCAGCTAGCTATCAGGAGATTTTGGAGCACTTCATGCTTCCATCTGCTGAAAAGCTTTATGGAGATGAAGATTTCATTTTTCAGCATGACCTGGCACCTGCTCACAGTGCCAAAACCACTGGTAAATGGTTTACTGACCATGGTATCACTGTGCTCAATTGGCCTGCCAACTCTCCTGACCTGAACCCCATAGAGAATCTGTGGGATATTGTGAAGAGATTGTTGAGAGACTCAAGACCCAACACTCTGGATGAGCTAAAGGCCTCTATCGAAGCATCCTGGGCCTCCATAAGACCTCAGCAGTGCCACAGGCTGATTGCCTCCATGCCACGCCGCATTGAAGCAGTCATTTCAGCAAAAGGATTCCCGACCAAGTATTGAGTGCATAACTGTACATGATTATTTGAAGGTTGACGTTTTTTGTATTAAAAACACTTTTCTTTTATTGGTCGGATGAAATATGCTAATTTTGTGAGATAGGAATTTTGGGTTTTCATGAGCTGTATGCCAAAATCATCCGTATTAAGACAATAAAAGACTTGAAATATTTCAGTTAGTGTGCAATGAATCTAAAATATATGAATGTTAAATTTTCATCATTACATTATAGAAAATAATGAACTTTATCACAATATGCTAATTTTTTGAGAAGGACCTGTACATAATAAGACCTTGTATCTGTTAACGCCTGAATCTAAACACCTGTGGGTCTGAGTGTGAGCGCGCTGGTGTATACAAGGTTTCTCCACAAAAATATACAATAGCGAGTGTGAGGAGCCATAGACTTGCCCAGCTGGACCTGGGATAGATACGGAGAATATCCGAGCCATAGACATCCAAAGCCCCCCCAGAGCACAGGAACCCCAGGAGAACCATCGCCGGGACTGCCGCAACCCCCACAGAGAAGAGCAGGGGAGAGTCCCAGGGGAACTACCCAGGAGCCACAGTGCAGAAGCCCCCGGGAGCCGCAGTGACCAGCCCAAAGGCCCCGCCAGCAGCCATTTATGATCCAGCCATGGACCCAGAGACCCGAGATCCCGGGACATATAACTTCCCAAGCAGAGGCCCGACAGAGCCCAAGGGTCCAGGCCCTGGCAAGCAGCCACCGGGAGTAAGCCGGCACACACCAAAGCATCCAGCCCAGGACACCGAGAACCACCTGCCATGGGACTGCAGAAATGGAAAACCCTTGCGGCACTCCAATGACGCACCTGCACCCCAAGGCCCTACATGAGTGGTAGTGTGATGGAGTTGGCAGAAGGAGGTGTCCGAGGATGGGGAGGGAAGGACTGGGGGGCAAAATGCTCCCCCAGGGAGCCAGTTCCCCAGCTGACCCCAACAGGCACCCCTGTTCCAATAAAGGAGGGAGGCATAGGCACATTCACCAGGCCAAATGCTAAGAACAGGCACCGGGCCCCAAGGACTGACCAAAAACTGAGACCAACACCCCCAGTCCCCCACCGGAGCTGCCCAAACCCCAATCCCCAGCCCCGACACCCAGTCTCCCGCCCGAAGAAGCCACCGATCCCCAACAAAAAGGAACCAGCTGGAGCGACGACCAAGAGTGCAGCTCCACTCCAAAGAAAAAAGCAAAAAAAATGTTATTGGACCTAAAACTGGAAAGGTTTTGTCTGATTCAGTCAGACATTGGAAAAAAGGTTATATGTCTGTAAATATTTGATTTCAGCTGCATCAAAACACCTGTATCTGCAGAAGGGACTTGTGAGAGCACGTGCTTGCTACTAAAGAGTATTTAACAGAAAGGTTGTTAGTTTTCAAGCTAGTGAATAATAGTCCCTAAACATCATTTACTAGATTTGATAACTAAGTAAACACCATTAAGCCCCATTTCTCCAGAAAGATTTGGCTCTTTTCCAAAATACTCCCTTAATAATATTTCTTCAAATATTATTTCAATAAATAAAGGCAGCTAATTAGACACCGTTGAGAAATGGTCATCCAGAAGGTTGGTTTTATTCAGCAGATCAGTATTTAAAACATTATTTTAATAAAATTATATTTTATCTGATCTTGCATTGTGATTGGTTGTCTAAACGTTTGCTGATTATTGCTTAAGTTGGTTCCAAGACTAACTTAACTTCACTTCCAGATCCTTCAAGATAATCCTTGGTTCTCAAACATAAACATTGCATGGTAATGTTGCATCATTCTTTTTGGTCATAATTTCCAATGATCTTTAATCAACTTGTTTATATTGTACATAGCCTATTAGTTGTCCCTATTCTTTAATTCTGCTTGGTAGTTTAATTTGATTGTTTTAGCATAGTAAAGAGTTTGTTGATTGAAATATGTTTGACTTTGAGTTGACTTATTTTTGTTAATAAATTCTTGTATTTTAAGAAATTGTGTGAATTCATTCCATATATGTGCAGAGTTTATGCTGTTCAATAATGTCAGAACTCGTCTCACACTTTTCTATTTTGTCCTAATACCATCGCCTTACTGGGCTGGTATTCACAGGACAACCCTTAACAGACCAAAATATTATTTGATAAAATATTAAAATATTAATGTTAAATATTAAATAATATTCTCAGATTAATAATCACAACATCACAATATGAGTGGATTTAACATGGCTACCCGTGGCTTATTTGTGCCTGAGTTGTCTTTTAATGCATGTGTGTGGGTGGCTGAGCAAATGCACATACACTAATCAAATGCACATTCTTCTGTGTGTGACTGTGTTTCCTTGGCTGGTGTGTGGATGTGTATGCATGTTTGTGCCAGTTTAAGTATGCATGCCTCCCTGTCATTGTAGGGGGGGTTGTGGGACTGCATCTGCTCGTGTGAATGCCCCTGATTGCAAACTCTTCTTTTATGTGTGTACTGTAAGTGTGTGCCGGGGAGGAGGAGAGAAATAGGTCACATTTAATCAAGGGAAAAGACAACTCTATCAATGTCTGCTCTCAACAAATGATTACTCTAACAATGTTCTTGCCTGATGTCTTCTCATTGATTTTTAATGTTGTTTGCTTATCGACTGTAGTGAACAAGTGAAGATCTGATATGAGAAAAATTGCTTGACAGATACATTTGATCTTATGTTGTTTTCCCCCTGCTGAAAACTCTACATGCTTCATATGTTCATAGCTGACACCTGTTTTTGGTCCCAGAGAGTGAATGTTTCTCTATAATAGGTTCATATTAGTAGAAACTCATAGGTCAAGTTAGGGTCACTTTCATGAGATGACAATAGGGGCATTAAAAAATCAATAGGCTGTGAGAAAGAATGCTGAAAACAGAAAATAAAATTTATGTAAAGGGTGATACAGCAGGTGCTTAGTGCAGCACGAAGGTTTGGCTGACAGACAAAATTTGTGATAAATCCATGACAACTTCAAGATATGTTTAGTTTATGTTGTCATTAGCGAGACAAAGCTTGTTCACGGTGCTGGTGGCACAGGGGCTTAAATATGTAACCCAGGTACAGAGGCTTTAGACCTCAACGCAGGCTGTCGTGGGATCAAATCCTGACCTGCCAATGTTTGCTGCATTCCCTTTCCTGCTCCCTTCCCTGTATTTCCTGTCATCCTACTTAAAAAATTTAAAAGGCCACTAGTGCCTAAAAATACTGTAGAAAAACTAAGTTTGCTCCATAATTTGCAACTTTAGTAGCAAAAACTGTCAGATGTTGTCTTCTGTATGACTCTCAGTCATCTTGCTATGTGTTGTGGAAGATTTCTTGCAAATGTCCATCCACTTCATTATGCTTGCAAACATTTCTTTCTGAACTGCTCTCTTAAGGTCCCACCACCACATTTCCATCAGGTTGAGGTCTGGACTTTAACGGAGTCATTGGAACGCCTTAGCTCTTTTCGTTTTAAACTATTCAGATTTAAATGTCACATGAAGTAAACTGTCAGACAGTTGGCCTCATATCTGATTCTTTGATAAACATGTTCATGATTCATAGTCAAATCCATGACAAATCCAAATCACCAATCCTCCACCACTTTGCTTGGCAGGTGGTATGAGCTGATGGTGCAATGCATTTTGGCTCATTCTCAGTAATTTGCTTTCATTTGTCAATGGGACATTCTTTCACAAGTCTTGTGGGTCATTGACATGCAACTTTGCAATCTTAAAATATGCTGACTGTTAAGGTTTGTGAGATATAGGACCCCAGAATTCAGACAACCAGGCAGCGTGATGGTAAGTGCAAAAGATTTAATAACAGAAACTCACTCTCAGCAGGAGGCAGGAACAAAACAACAAATGGGCAGGCGAGACAGGCATGGCATGAGCAAAAAACAAGAGATGATCTGAGAACAAGACATGATCTGAGAAATGTTTCCGCAATGACTAACTGAACAGGTGTGTATATATGGAGTGAAAACCAGGTGGAGCAAGGAGACAGATTAACTTGGAGCAGGTGAACCGAATAAACTTAATTAACAGACAGAACAAAATGTGGCTTCAGCAAAAACAGAGACTCTAGTATACAAACAAAACCAAACTTGACAAAACATGAACAAGACTAAAACATGACCAGAAAAATAATAAACAGAAGCATGATTCAAAACTTGAGCAGTGAAAAACATATAAGGAAAAAACCCGAAACCAAAAACCAAACAACCCCAAATCATAACACTGACATTATCTTTTGGAAAAAATGGCTTTCTCCTTGTGACCCCTTCAAACAAGTCATGTTTGTTCATATTTTTTACTTGTCCTGTCATGAACTAAAACATTTCACATGCTAATTGAGGCATGTAAAGTCTAAGATGGACTGCTCTTGGGTCTTTTGTATTCCACAGTATGGCTGTGAGCTGAATCTCATGGGATCTCCAATAGTAGGAAGATTGTTGGCTTAACCATTATCCACGTATGATTTTTTCCTTTGTAGAAAATTTGGAAATGGTTAGGGTTACATTATAACCCTTCTCAGATTGATGGGCAGCAGTAACTACTTCTATAATGTCACTTGGCAGCACTAGGCTGCTACTTCCTCTTTAAAGTCTTATTTAAACAGCCAAGGTAAACTGTATTGACACCCATTTAAACTTTCAGCTCCCAATAAATTTAAACATAAATAATTATTTACAAATCCTGTATACGTTCATTTAAGGATAAATGTAATTTGGTCAAATGCTGCAAATCATTATATAGCATTTTTTGTGCCACAGCTACACAACAAAAATCTGTAACTATTTTGACATTACAATTGAGAGTAATTGGTTAATTATTTCTCTGGGATCTATAACAGTATGAATGATTGTTAAATAGATAGATAACAGAAAACTCTAATAGATAAAAACATAAAATCAGACAAAAGATATAAAAATGTGCAATAATGTGAAGTACATTAACCTAACAGCAGTTCAGCATTTTAGCAGCTGTCTAGCAGTCTCCTGGGTCTGCTTTTTATGCTGCTGTACTGTTTGCCTGATAGCATCAGTAAGAAGAGCCCATGGAGAAGGTGTCTTTTACAATGTTCAGTTAACTGTTGCTTTCAGCTCCCCTCACTATCCTCCTCAGGAGTGTTTTATCTGCTAAAGGAAGTCCAACTCAAATGCAAACACATACAAATTAAAACAGTTAAGTTCAACTTGTTTATCATCAAGCTAAACTCTGTGGACAGATTTGTTATAGTGACAAATGGAGGATGTTGGATCCATGCTGTCATTGGACAGTAGGTGGGGCACATCTTCGGAGGGGTTGCTAGTTTCTCTGAAGAGCCAACGCAGATACACACAACCATACCAGCACTCACTCACTGCAATTTAGATGTGCCAGTTAGGTTGATGTGTATGTTTTTGTGCTGTGGGACAAACCCAGAGTATGTGGAGGAAAACTTTACACAGAAAAGCTCCAGCAACTAGCACTAAACAGTTAACTGTTGTCAAGATAATAGCTGACATTTTAATAAAACTCATTAAAAAGCTTAGAAATACTTTTATGGTCACATGGAAACCAATGCAAGGCCTCCAGCCCCCAAATAAATTATAATATTCCCATTTAAATGTCCAATATTAATTTAAATTAGTTCTTTCAGACTAGGGAGCTAGACTAGGGAGCTAGTTATGTACTATTACAGTATGTAAAAAAAAAAATCTAAAATCATTATTTTCTTCTAGTCAGGTTTGACTGTAAGAGGTTTTTAACACCTGCCTGAAATGCCTGACAAATGTTTTTTTATGGAGTTCAAACAAAAATTCAGAATGAAAGACTCACCCTCGCCGTCTCCACCGTCCAATGACTTCCCTGTGCATCTCCCGGCCTTCCAATCAGCATCCTGCCCGCCTGATTCATCATCCAATCACCTTCAGACACCTTGTTTTTAAAGGACCTTCAGCTGTGTTCCTCCTCGCTTGTCAGCTGAGCTCATCCCTCCTTCACCCCACCTCCACCATCTTCCTCCACATCTATTCTGGCTTCCTCGCTCCCTGGCCGCCAATCCACCGCTAGTGTTGGATCAGGGGGAAGACATCTCTAAATCTAAGCCTTACAAATGTTCATCTTAGTTCATATCACAGCATTCATGTCTTCTTTCCAGGTCCGAGCGCCAAAGATATAATAATGTCATTTCACATCATTAAAACCTTTCTAATTGCCAACCCTCTCTTTGTGAGTCTTTTCAGGTTGAATTTTCATATGTGTATTATTTACGATCAAAACTGCATTTTGTGGACAAGTTGCATCATTTGGCTCATTTCACAGCTTAAAAAATATATACGGTAAATACAAATGGAGGTTCCATCAGGATGCCTTTAAACTTAATCTATCAGGGGCTAAGTGAATGAACAGATCAGCACTTTGCTCCCCAGTCCTGACTTTCTGAATGTCGTGTCAGCAGAGCCTCACCAACTGTGTCAGGGATTACACGCTGCGAGCTGCCGCGCAGCGCCACAAATTCTTTTCCAGCACTGTTGGACCTCCTTGATATTAGAGTTTAAATACCTCCTTCCATCTCATTTGACCTCCCTGCCATGGCTCCCCATGAGGGGCAGAGGTATTATTTTTGGCCTCTGGGCCCAATGCTTGACATACTAATTATATAACAGCAATGCAAGCTCGCTTTTTGCTGCTCCATTTCTTTTCTGTGCCATAGTTCACTGTTACAGTGCTTCTTCGTCAGCACACAGCCCAGCAGCACTCCATGTGGGTTCTTGGAACTGGTTGTGAGAGAAGTATCTGATTATGTGTTCTCTGACTAACTCCATTTAACCAATGCTACCCCTGCCCAGGCAGTTCTCTCTGTTGATGATGAAAATGTAATTCCTTATCAGAATACTTATATGAAGTATATTTTTGTTAACAAAGTTTTGAACATATGCATAACTCCAAATACAAGCAACCTAAGGTGTATATAGTATAACATTGCCTGGCCTTATCTTAAAAAAAATACACAAAGTAATACCTTTAGAAAGGCACAGGATAAACACATGAATCAATGTACAACAAAGTCAAAGGGCTGCAAATGCTTTTTGGTAACAGCCTTGATTCAAAAAGTAGAAAATTGAGCTATTTCCGTCTTTGAAAATGGTGTGATTTTCAGTTGCAAATTACTGCACTTTTATCACTTGAGATAAGTGTCTCCATGTGTTAAAACTACTGAAAGTTGGTGCAGTGGAATATTTTTGAAGCTAGGTCTGTCAAACAGTTATTTCTCACAATGTGTTTTCCAAAAAAAAGCTGTGTGTCTGTGCTTCATGCTTGTAGGTGTGTGTGGCATTTTGGGGTTTACATATGTCATTATGAGTTTGGCAGATAAGAGGCTTGGGAAGATTATTCAGTAAGCACTAAATACTGTAGGATTGGCCTAACTGAATTATTAGAAAAAGCAATATCCATTGAGTTTAAAAAGTAATTTAGTTCATCCCTTAAAAGGAGAAAGGAGAAATTTTCTCTGGACTTTCTTTAGTTCTCTGCCGATCTTTTCAGATTTTATTAATTTGTAATCCTGAGTAGTAGAACAAAAGGTGCAATTTATCATGTTTTACCTTCCCCCAGTGTGATGGGAATGATGCTTTATTCTAATTTTAAATGCATAGGTACATCTAAAGAAATTAGAATATCGTAAAAAGTTGGGCCTCCTCTTGCTTGAATTCCCGCATCAGTGCAGAGTTGCACGGAGCATAATAGCCTGTGGTTCTGATGAGGTGTAATGAAAGCCCAGGTTGCTTTGATAGCTGCCTTTAGGTCATCTGCATTGTTGGATCTGGTGTCTCTCATCATTCGCTTGACAATATTCCATAGATTTTCTATGGGGATCAGGTCAGACCAGTTTTCTGGACAATCAAGCAAAGTAACACCATGGTCATTGAACCAGCTTTTGTTACCTTTGGCAGTTTGGCAGGTCCCAAGTCCTGCTGGAAAATGAAATCATCATTTCTCTACAGCTTGTAACCTGAAGGAAGCATTAAGTGCTGTAAAATTTCCTGGTAGATGGCTGCGTTGACTGTGCATTTAGAAAACACAGTGGACCGACACCAGCAGATGACATTGCACCCCAAACCATCACTGACAGTGAAAATGTCACACAGGACTTAAGGCAACATGTATTCTGGGCCTTTCCACTATTCTTACAGACTGTGGAACCTTGATTTCCAAATAAAAGGCCAATTCATTTTCTCCTTAGCCCAGGAGCTGCAACATTTGCAGCCCATGTGTAGGATTCGTCTGTGCATAGTGGCTCTAAATGCGCGGACTCCAGCCTCAATCCACTCCTTGTGAATGTCCCCCAAATCCTTGAAAGGATTTTGCTTGACAATCTTTTTAAGGCATATAGTTATCCTTGTTGTTTGTGCACCTTTTGTGACACTTTTCTTTCCACTCAACTTTCCGTTGATTTCCTTATTCTGATGTTTCACAACTTTGCAATGTTCTGGAAAAAATCCAAACTGTCACTCTGATATGAAATGAAATTGGTCAGGAAGTTCAGAAACAGACCAGGAACCAACAAGGCTTCAGCCAGCTTAAAACTGGAAAATGCTGTAACACCACTGTCACTGTTTATAGTGAACACAGTTTTCAAATATCATTATTTAAGAGGGTTACATGTACTGAGTTTGCAATGTCTACTAGGGACAACAAATTGTAAATACATGTGATCAGAAGGAGAATATTGGATTGTTTTAACCCAGCTTTACTACGTTTCAGAAATCTCCTTAGTTTGGTTTGTCTATTTGATGCAGACAAATCATTTTCTCTACAGGATGTGACCTCATGCTTGTTTCAGGAATAGGGAACCTTTAATTGAGCCAAATGTATTCATATTTCTGATTTAGATAGCCCTTATTTAAGTATACATATATATTTTTTTCAGCATGTTCCTTTTGAGTGTAAGCATTAGTGACTTTTTGAACTAGCCATGCAAGAGTGCCAGTTAACATGTTATAGAGAACCTGTGGAGAGAGCTAAACATTAGGGTGATGGCATCAAGGTGTTCAAATCACCACAAAAGATAATTCATCAAAATGATTTGCATGTACCAGTAAGGACATGCAAAAAGCTGCTCAGTAATTATAAAAGTGGTTTCATTGTTAACCCAATTTTTTTGATTATTGGGAAGATTCATGTCTCATATCAGTAAAAATCATTTTGGTTGAATTAAAATAATTTAAATCTTAATCTACCTAAGGTAAGGTAAAATGTAGTGTTTTGCAGGTCCACAAGTAAATGTTAAAAAGTAATAATTTTCTTCTTTTGTGAATCCCAGGTATTTATTTATTTTTTCTTCTTGGCCAAACAATGTATAATTTTTATAAAACATTAAATTTATTTGAGAAGGTTGTTCAGCTCTATGTTTCTATTGCATTTAAAGTGCGCACACACTGCCCATGTGTACTCTCCTCTTGTCCACGATTGCATTCATGCTTGTCACTGTAAATTTAAGGTCCACGTAAGGTTTTATACATGCACGCATGTCCCTGAATGTGTACTCTGAACATGTGTGTGGGTGTATGAGAATGTGCAACTAGAGCATGTGCTGACAGACATTATTCAAATCCTGCTTTTTCTTGTCTGACTGTTAAAACCTGATATTCGGCTGCAACATGAGCCATGGCTGTAAGAAGTGACACACAAACACTGATTCACAATCCTGCATGAAGGATTTGAACCCCTGTTTTTGAACTCTGGGAAGCTTTTGTGGTATTTGACTTAGGACAGTTTTGTTATTGTCATTCCTTTTCAAATATTTTATTTGGGGTATTGCCAGATTCAAGAGACAGAAAATGAAAATATTTTTTGTAGTATTTCCTGTTGAGAGATGGCCTTCCTCTGTGTAGTCTTGCTACTTCTGGGAGTGCGCTCAAGTACTGTTTGTTAAGCATCTTTACCAACACTGCAGCCTCCTGTCCCTGATTTTACTCAATACTGGACTGAAGAAAATGTTAAACTGTATTTCATATCAGCTCTGAGGGCATTATTTGGTGTCTGTGTGATGCCTTCTCACTGCTAGTTCACGTATTAGATCATGTTTGTTATGATGTTTAAACTCAAAAGCAGTGCATCTATTTATTTGCTATTTTTTCCTCAGTTTTTCCATTAGTTTTATGCAGTTTCATCCATTCGAAAGGGATTTTGCCATCTGCTCCTTCCTCTAACTAAGCTCCTCCATGTCTGAGGCTATGCTTCACAAGTGATGCCAAAATGGATCGACAGACAGACAGACAGACAGACAGACACAGATAGATAGATAGATAGATATATAGATAGATAGATAGATAGATAGATAGATAGATAGATAGATAGATAGATAGATAGATAGATAGATAGATAGATAGATAGATAGATAGATAGATAGATAGATAGATAGATAGATAGATAGATAGACAGACAGACAGACAGACAGATAGATAGATAGATAGATAGATAGATAGATAGATAGATAGATAGATAGATAGATAGATAGATAGATAGATAGATAGATAGATAGATAGATAGATAGATAGATAGATAGATAGATAGATAGATAGATAGATAGATAGATAGATAGATAGATAGATAGATAGATAGATAGATAGATAGATAGATAGATAGATAGATAGATAGATAGATAGATAGATAGATAGATAGATAGATAGATAGATAGATAGATAGATAGATAGATAGATAGATAGATAGATAGATAGATAGATAGATAGATAGATAGATAGATAGATAGATAGATAGATAGATAGATAGATAGATAGATAGATAGATAGATAGATAGATAGATAGATAGATAGATAGATAGATAGATAGATAGATAGATAGATAGATAGATAGATAGATAGATAGATAGATAGATAGATAGATAGATAGATAGATAGATAGATAGATAGATAGATATAGAGGCTTTGTCTGCAGTAATGCGGGTACTACTCAGGTCTATTGTAATGGAAAACAGCTCAGCCAAAAGACAAAGCTCTTAATTTACTGATTTGTCTATGTTCCAAAACTCCGTTTTAGTTCTGAGAAATAGACCATGATTGAAAAATGACATTCCATGGTTGGTTCTATAGGATGGCTGGGTTAAGTCTTCCAGATAATGGCAGGAGCCTACACTCCTCCACAGAAAGGGGAGGCCGCTGAGAAAGTTCAAGCAAGTCTTTTGTGTGGCTCCTACATGCCACCCTTTGGAGGTTTTTGGGCATGACCAGATTTCATATAAGCAGAACCAATGAGAAATTCCTTTATATGGTGGTTGGACTCAGATTTAACCCATGCTCTTCCATCCTCTTCCAGGGAATCAGGTGAAAAGATTCTGGCATCTTAAGATGCCTCTTAAATGCCTCCTTTGAAGCTTTTTGGAGCACTTTCCACTGAGAGCGGATCCTGGCGTAAACACAGAACTTGCTGTAGATGCCATGAAAAGTATTGACCGGCATGATGTGTTTGGTCTTCATTATCCTGTTTGTTTTCTTACAGTATGTCCTTATGTCAAAACGTCTGAAGCCAACGTGTTGCAGTAGATTTTTAGGTGTATCAAATTGGGGCTGAATACAAATGCACACAACACTTTCAGATTTCTACTTGTAAAAAGATTATCAAAGCCATGTATCCCTTTCCTTGAAAGTCATAATCATGGGCTACTGAAGGCAATAGTTGCAACCTGACAAAATGTGAAAAACCTGCAATGTTCTCATCAATAGAAATCAAATTTATTGACCAATGGAGGCCTGGATTTGGAGTCACACACAAACTTAAAGTGGAAAAACACACTACAGGCTGATCCAACTTTGATGTAATGTCCTTAAAACAAGTCAAAATGAGGCTCAGTATTGTGTGTGGCCTCCATGTGCCTGTATGACCTCCCTACAACGCCTGGGCATGCTCCTGATGATACGGCGGATGGTCTCCTGAGGGATCTCCTCCCAGACCTGGACTAAAGCATCCACCAACTCCTGGACAGTCTGTGGTGCAACGTGATGTTGATGGATGGAGCGAGACATGATGTCCCAGATGTGCTCAATCGGATTCAGGTCTGGGGAACGGGCGGGCCAGTCCATAGCTTCAATGTCTTCATCTTGCAGGAACTGCTGACACACTCCAGCATCATGAGGTCTAGCATTGTCCTGTGTTAAGAGGAACCCAGGGCCAACCGCACCAGCAGAACACTTAATAAAGGAATTTCCATTACAAGCTGCACTACCTGAGCCATTTGTGTGGGCTGTAGAGTCTGTCTCATGCTACCACGAGTGTGAAAGCACCACCAACATTCAAAAGTGACTAAAACATCATCCAGAAAGCATAGGTACTGAGAAGTGGTCTGTGGTCCCCACCTGCAGAACCACTCCTTTATTGAGTGTGTCTTGCTAATCGCCAAAGATTTCCTCCTGTTGTCTTTTCCATTTGTACAACAGCTGTGGAATTGATTGTCAATCAGTGTTGCTTCCTAAGTGGACAGTTTGATTTCACAGAAGTTTGATCTACTGGGAGTCATATTGTGTTGTTTAAGTGTTCCCTTTATTTTTTTGAGTAGTGTATATATATATATATATATATATATATATATATATATACACCAGTGTTGTGTGCAAGTTGTGGATGTACTGAAGCTGCTACATGATGATTGAATGTCATGTGATAATCATAAAATCTATGCAAATGTTGGTCACCAGCAGCTAAAAACATCCTGCAGAAGTGTGCAAATGTCAGCCATGATACAGTTAAGAATTGAAATAAAACATTTACATACCTAAGCACTGAACAATTTGTCCTCTGCTATCTGTCTTTGACTGAGCATAATGCAAATAAGTAGGTGGATTTACAGCAGACAGGGTGGGATATCTGCTTTACTTTCCTTTTCATGGATGAAAGTGATGATCACTGGACAGAAAAAGATGAAGAATGCTGTTGAATGATGTAAGGATTATGATTATTGATTAATTAATATTCATCAAGAATTATAATTTAAAATCATAATTTGAATTTTTTTTATTTCTTAACCAAAAATTATTACTTACGGATAGAAATCAGAGATATCCTCTGGTGTTGTGATTATAGACTCAAAGCTCTTTAATAATTACAAATTATTATCCAAAACCACCAACTGTCACTGTTTATTCAACCACTTCACCGAAGGTGGAGGAACTTCTACCTTGTTTTGACAGATAAATCACTCTTGCACGAAATAAACACAAACGCTTCTCTTAATTATATATATGAAGATTTATTGAAGCCAAATAATTTTGATATACCATTATTCCGGTCCAAAACCTTCACCTAACTAACAAGCACCGTTCTACAAAAAGGGAATAAAAATTACTACCTAACAATGATAATAAAAGAAAAACATATATGCGCATTTAGTGTCTATGAAGATCAAACCAGTAGTTTTATGGACAAAATGTGTAATTAAATGGAAAGAGAAGTCCTCCTGGTGCTGATGTCTCGATCGCAGCGATCAGCTGATAAAATGATGGGGTCCCTTTAGCCACAACCAGCTGATTGACCCAAATCTTGACAAAGGGTCATAAAACTCTGAGGCAGGAACTCAGTGGAAAATCTCCAGCAATAAAACTGGAACAAAGAGTGGTCGGGCGAGGCCCAGACCACAGTTGCTTTGAATGAAAAACTTTCAAAAGTCCAACTTCTAACTCCTGGCTGATTTGGGATCAGCCGGACAAACATTAACCACACACAATTCAGCAGCACCAAATCAAAACACAGCTCAGCATAACATAATTCAATCAGTATTGCATGCAACAAGTTAATACCTGAGATTAAACTACTGGTGATCCTACATCACCTTAACTGCCTCATCCTGCCCAGACTTCTAAATGCATCTATCCGGTTTAATATGAAAAGAACAAAATTACTTGACGTTGATTTCTGCTCTCCACCGGTTGAGGATGGGATCAGGTCTGAAGAAAAAGGAGGGGAGGGGGATCACACGTCCGTGATCAAATTAAAGGAAAGAAAACGGTAATTTCTCATCCGTCCAGGAGGGGAACAGATGAACCGTTAGTCAACTGCATTACACAAGGAGGCAAAACTCATCTCCTTGGACATAGAACCTCTGTGGGTTTCCACCTGCGCCGGATGTTGGCATGCTCTTCGAACGGTAAATAAATCTACTGATCTTTCTCGTATCAGGCAGATTTCCAGCTTTCAAGCTCTTCCGGGAATGGTGGAACAAAAGTTCACACGCGAGCTTTTGTCTCTCCAGATATGCGCGTCCGTTGCGCTGTCCTGTGAGACAGGCGGGAAATGGCAACGAAACTCTGCATCTCAGCTGGTTTATGCTCCCAGTGACGTCAGAGCTGCGACGTCGGTTGAGCTGCGTGTGTCAAAATGTGCGACCAAAATGGATGACCCCAACAATGATGATAAATGAAATGCTAGTAAAGATTGAAATGGGGCCAAAAACACTAAATCTGTATCATAAGAAATATGGTAACATCATCCTCTAATAACAACTGAATTAATGGCTTAATGAAGGATTCATTTTCATCCATTCATGATGATTTTTCTTTTTTCATTCTTATTATAATGTTGCAATTCATGAACAGAGGACATGCTTTAATTTGCGGCTGGTTCACAAACGATGTGACAAGACCACACATGATCAGTGGACACTGCTCTTACTTCTGTTCAGTAGCCATAAAGAATGTTATCTGTTCTTATCTATTCATAACTGGAAAGCAAAGCCGGGGCACTCAAGGTTGAAGGAACTTCCCCCTCCTTCTCCACACAAAGGGGAACAAGCCAAAACAAAAGATTGTGGTTATAAACAGACTCGATTGGGCTGACTAAGAAAGGGTTTGCTGTTTGTGTGTGTCCTTTCGAATGAATAGAACCATGGAAGAGAAAAGAGAACATGGATTTTCCTGTCTGCGTATGCAAGGAGACAAATAACTGATTATCATTAGAAATATGGTGAAAGCTTAAAATAAAGATTGTTTTTTATCTTGTTGCAGTGAACATATTTTATCTGGGTCTTCTTTTCACTTATTTGCTGGTGCTATTAGTTAGAGTTGTAAAAAATGTTTTCTTCACATATCATGGCTAGACAGTTAAGTTAATATGTAGTAGTGATCTGTGCAGATTTTAACAACTCACTCATCTTCACCAGCGCTGAATGAGATGCTGCTGTCTTCACTGATCTCACAGTCTCCAACGTTTCCTCAATTCCCTGCAAGTTTTGGGCTGTAACTTATGTTTATAATGGTAAATGCAATCGTTAGGTTTGGTTTAGAAGTAATTTGTAGTAATATCGATGTCCATGTGCAGCAGTTGTGCTTTGTTTTCAGTGTGGAGCTAAATGGCATAACAGAAGTAAACACCAGGCTTTACAAAC
Organism: Girardinichthys multiradiatus; assembly: GCF_021462225.1. NCBI lineage: Eukaryota > Metazoa > Chordata > Actinopteri > Cyprinodontiformes > Goodeidae > Girardinichthys > Girardinichthys multiradiatus. Next base: position 41,077,666 of record NC_061799.1, read on the forward strand.
TTTTTAATGACATTAAGTCTATTTACTGTAGAATTACGACATTCACATCCAACATTTATGCTGTATGTTAGTAATTACCCCAAATTCTGCTGTGACTTCAGTTCTTATTTTTCAATAATCTCCAAATACACAACTATTAGTATTTGTCTAACTTTAAGTGAAACTTGTTTTGAATGAAATGATCACAGTCAAGCCACACTGGCTCCTCATACCTCAGAGAATTGACTTTAAAATTCTTCTGTTTGTTAAAAAAACACTGATTGGTTTAGCACCAAAGTACATTAAAAATCTATTCCTGTTTTATCAACCTTCCAGACCACTCAGGTCTTCTAGTTCAAGTCTAGTCTGCATCCCCAGAATTGGAACCAAACATGGAAATTCAGAATTCAGTTTTCTTTTGCTCCACTAATCTGGAAGAAAACTTCCAGAAAACTGTAAAACAGCTGAAACCCTGGGTTCTTTCAAATCAAGATAGATTAAAAACCCATTTGTTTAGATTTGCGTTTGGTTGTTCTATTTGAACTATTGAGTGAAATGTGTTGGTAAAAGTTTCTACTGGGAATAAAGGTTAATTAGGATTTTCCATTTTGGAACAGAGAGTGTAAAGGACCTTGCTGCCCACAGTGAGAAGCTGGTCACTGTAAAAGACCCCTCCCTGACAGACTGTGGTGAGCTGGGCTCTCCCAGAAGAAGTTAGGAGGAAGGTACAGAGCACCAGGAAGTAGCTGATTCTCGGTTCAGAGGTGGACGAGTTCTAAAGGAATATTCCCCCATAACCCAGACACATAATGGGCTAGAGGAGTTCCAAGGAATTGCCTCCTCCCCACGGAGAAACATTTGATTTTATGTAAAAAAAAAGAAAATATGGACTAAAACGCAGAGTGCATCAGAATCAGAATCAGAATCAGAATCAGAAAAGCTTTATTGCCAAGTACGTTTTTGGACATACAAGGAATTTGTTTTGGCGTAGTCGGTGCAATACAGTACAAGTTAAACAGTACAAACATATCTACAATATAATATAAATATAAGTGCACAGTTTTAAGTGAGTGAGAGTAAATATAGAGCAGTATAAGATGCAAGAGCAATACAACAGTGCAGGTGATCATTGTGCAAGTAAAGCAGTGCAAGTAAGCAGGAGTCCAAGCTGAGCGTTAATGTAACGCATAGAGTTACAGGTTACAGGTGTCCTGTCAGCAAAAAAAGGGGGGGTGTGGGGGAAAGGGGGAATGTCAGGGTGGTTTCCGGGCTTTGTTAACAAGGCTGGTGGCAGATGGGAAAAAACTGTTCTTGTGGCGTGAGGTTTTGGTCCGGATGGACCGCAGCCTCCTGCCAGAGGGGAGAGTCTCAAAGAGTCTGTGACCGGGGTGGGAGGGATCAGCCAGAATCTTCTCTGCCCGCTTCAGGGTCCTGGAGGTGTACAGTTCCTGGAGCGACAGTAGACTGCAGCCAATCACCTTCTCAGCAGACCGAATGACACGCTGCAGCCTGCCCTTATCCTTGGCTGTAGCAGCGGCGTACCAGATGGTGATGGAGGAGGTGAGGATGGACTCAATGATGGCTGTGTAGAAGTGCACCATCATAGTCTTTGGCAGGTTGAATTTCTTCAGCTGCCGCAGGAAGAACATCCTCTGCTGGGCTTTCTTGATGAGGGAGCTGATGTTTGGCTCCCACTTGAGATCCTGGGAGATGATGGTTCCCAGGAAGCGGAAAGATTCCACAGTGTCAATTGTGGAGTCACAGAGGGTGATGGGGGCAGGTGGGGCTGGGTTCTGCCTGAAGTTCACAACCATCTCCACTGTCTTTAGAGCGTTGAGCTCAAGGCTGTTCTGGCTGCACCAGTCCAACAGATGGTCCACTTCCCATCTGTACGCGGACTCGTCACCATCAGAGATGAGTCCGATCAGGGTGGTGTCGTCCGCAAACTTCAGAAGCTTGACAGACTGGTGACTGGAGGTGCAGCTGTTGGTGTACAGGGAGAAGAGCAGAGGAGAGAGAACACAGCCTTGGGGGGAACCGGTGCTGATGGTCAGGGAGTCAGAGACGTGCTTCCCCAGCCTCACGCGCTGCTTCCTGTCAGACAGGAAGTCAGTGATCCACCTGCAGGTGGAGTCGGGCACACTCAGCTGGGAGAGCTTCTCCTGGAGCAGAGCTGGGACGATGGTGTTGAAGGCAGAGCTGAAATCCACAAACAGGATCCTGGCATAGGTTCCTGTGGAGTCCAGGTGCCGGAGGATGAAGTGAAGGGCTATCAATGATTGATTTGAAACAGATTTCCAAGAGGGGGGTCATTTAGCCCTAAAATATTAAAATTCATTCATTTTTGTTTGTAGTGCAACTCTACATTTCTTTAATTTTTTTTTTCCTTTATCATGCTGTTGCAATTTACTTTTGTATGTTTTTTTGTCACTGCAAAGCACTTTTTTCCATCATGTGAAGCACTTTGTCTTGTTGCTGAAATATGCTGTGTAAATAAACTTGCCTGGCCATGCCTTCTGTCTGTATGCAGACTCATCGTTGCCCTGGATCAGACCAATGACCATGGTGTCATCTGCAGGCTTCAGGAGTTTCAAAGATGGTCTGCTGAGGTGCAGTCATTTGTGTAAAACGAGGGGTAAGAACAGAACACAACCCCGAGGAGCGCTGGTGCTGATGTTATGTTGTATGTTTTGGGTCGTTGTCATGTTGGAAGATCATTCCATGACCCATCTTTAGTGTTGTGGGGGAGATCAAGAAGGTTTGCATCCAAGATTTTACAATGAAATATCCCATCAATCAGGCCTCTCAACATAGTGAAGTTGCTCTGTTCCCTTAGCAGAAAAGGGTTAAGGGGTTAGATCAAAATATTTACATCCCCCTGCTTGATTTTGGGGATGATATTCTTTGGGTCATGCTCAGCACTTTTCCTACTTCAAACATGGTGAATCAATTAGATGCCAAAGTGCTTGAACTTGGTATCATCAGACCACTGTACCTTAGCCTAAGCTTTTTAAAATTATTTAGATGTTCAAACTTAAGGCTGGTCTGTGCATGTGTCTTCTATAGCAGACGAGATTCAAATCCATCAGAGTGTAGTTTGTTACAGATGGTGTTCTTGGTAAATGCGGTGTAGTTGTGAGATTATCTCTATGTCATGTTTGTTAGGGAGTGAGACTCTAGTGCAGGCATCAATCACGGACGCAAGGAGATAGTTTGAAAGAATTATTGTAAAGTGAGATGATTCATCCAGGATAATGGCTGCGGTCCAAGATGGCATTAAGAGGAGAGATAAAATAAATGTCTGGGATCTGGGATGATTAAGACTGATTTGAAGTGAAAAAAGGTTTTCTACTGGCAGAGGAGAAGTGGACGTTCCAGGGGAAGGTGAGTATAGCCGCAGTAGCTGAGGGTGGCAGGGGATTGGTGAGTGGGTTTGTATGGTATTGTCTCTTTGTCCTATTTCCAGGTTGTATTGGTGGAGTGGTGAACATAAGAGGGTGGACAGGCAGGTGAGTGAGATATAAATCCAGGTAGGTGGTTCCTTGATGAGCTCCAGCTGGAGGACACACCTGTCGGTCACAGCCTGTGATGAGAGTAGGTAAGAGAGACATTTTTTTATGTTCATCCTCAACTCATGAGGAAAGCTCTTGCATGGATCTCCAGACCAAAGTGGTTGATGCTGATATCATAATTATTTAATGTCTTAATAATTCAACCAACAGTTGTCACTTGGCTTTTAACTGGAGGTTTTGTTGCCCATTCCGGTCCTATTTAGATCCACTGTCTTTTCCATGATGTTCCTTGTCAGCTTTTTGGTTTTGCCCATGAAGGTGGAGGGGTCGAATCAAAGAAACCAAAGCTCCTCTATATAAATAACAAATTAAGCTCAGGAGCATCTGTAATTGATTGACTGATAGATTTTTATACCAAATGGGAATATAATCAATCTGTGGGAGCCAAAATCCTGGCTGAGTTGAAATTCCTTTAAAATCTTTTAATGAAAATGATTCAACTTTGTCACTTTAATCGTCTGTCTACTGTTGCCGCAAATTAACTTGTGGTTTTCATTGCAAACTATAAATGTAACTAATCTTTAAAGGTTCTCACCAAACAGTCTCATCATCTCAACTATAAAGATGTCATCACTCCAATCATATTCATCATGTGTGGGTTAACAGGCAAGACTGAACCTCATCTGGTTTATAATAAAAGTTCAGTACTAGAGCAACTTTGTGTGACATTGAATCAAACATATTCGACTCAAAGTTTTCTTGATTTACAGCCTTTTCATCCAGTTCATAGCTTGAATATCCCTAGCTGTGGCCACATTTTTACCTAGAAGTTTAAAATTAAAAGCTGCTCAGAGCTCTTAGGAGCTTCACTCACCCATCTCTCTCCAGCTCCCCATTTGTCTTTCTTCTTTTGCCCTGTGTTGATGTCCATCTTCTTCTATCTCATCTCTTTCACATTTTCTGAGAATACATACTGCTGTTTACACCCAATGTTTCCATTTAGCCCTCCTTTCCACATCCATTCAGTCCTCTCAGTAGATTCACTCATTCTAATGACTTAATTACTGCTTAAATGGAGCAAGGAAAATGTATCACCAAAAAAAGAAGCAAAAAATAAATTAAAAGACAGATCTGGAATTACGGTGCATCATGAGACATTGTTGGTGTTTAACTGTGAAAGGAAATATTGGAAATCCCAAAACTATTCACTCCTCTTCCTACCTCTCCTCTGTCACTCCCTGATTTCTGCTTCTTTGTTTTAACAATCGATTTTCTCAACACTATATTTTCTGAATGCATTCTTCAATCTAAAAGCGTTTAAGATGTATTACTTGCTGCTTGCTCTTTCCTGTTTAGTATTCCCTTTTCTTTTTATAAAAATGCACCTAGATGGATCTATGCTTTAAAAATTAAACAACAATTATCATATAAGTTAGTTAGAAACTTGTTCCAAATATTTAAAGGATCAGAGGAAATCCTGCACTGTCTCAGGAACGAAAAACGTAATCTGATGTGTTGTCTTAATGGAGGTAGGGTGAAACTATGTAATATGTATACACCAGCCAGCAAACAGGATATTTTATTTTTGGACAGCATACTGAAATGATAATACGCTAATGGTTTCTTGTCTAGTATCTTTCGGCACTTTTTTTTAGAAAGGGATTTAAAGGTTGTATTGATGTTTAGCCTGTGAAGGACCAGCTCGTAATACTGTAATCTATATATGAGAAAATCACAGAATGTACAGAAGTACATACAAGAGGCACATTAAGTTTAGGATGTTCTGTAATTTGTCTAAAATTGTGGATATAAAATTTCACAGTATGAGCTCCCTAACGTGAAATTAAAAAGAAAATGTTGAATCTAAAATAACTCCCATAAAACACGTCTACCTCATCCTTAAACCATACTTTCTTAGCGCCACCTACCGAAGGACCTGCAACATATATTATTGTGAATAAAGAGAGAGAGAGAGAGAGAATATTAGACTTAACAAGAAAATGGTAAGACAATGTACAATCTGTGAGTATATTGTGTAGAAAAATAGTCTAAATTAAATTTTTATTAATCTTCAAAATGATTGAAAACAGAGAGAGGAAGGTTTTCATAATTTATACATGAAAAGGTTAAATTTACCGATGCAAGTACCAAGTAATCTATAGATTGGTTCTTAAAGAATCCAACACGTAAATGTTGAGACAGATTACTGCACACCAGGTAATTACTGTCTCTCTTTTTATGCTGCCACACCTGATAAATTTCTTACTGCTCACCTCTGGATGTCCCTATTCCTTTGGAGAGTGCAGCATTGATGACCTCCCTGGCTTGTGGCTTCGAAGTAGCCTCCTCGGGCTGTTGCTGGTTGCTACCAAAGAATGGATCAAGTGTGTGATGTGCAAAACGCAGTCAGCAATAAACTGGAGCCAATTATTATCTTTGTTTCTCTGCCCCAGGGGCCCCAGTGGGCTTCTCTGGCCTCAGATCTGAAATGGGTGAGGGGTGAGAGTGTGCATGTGCTGATGTGCATGTCTTGGCCAATGAGGGGTTGTTAGGGGCACCCAGTGCAGCAAATCAAATGCTTCTCTGGAATAATCAGTGGCTCAGCATTGCAGTTACCATAAAAATATCATGAAACGAGGACCTGGCATCTCTCTTTTAGAGCAGGTTTGCTATCAGGTATTAAAGAGGCCAAACCAACTAGGGCATGGTTGCTATAGAAATGAGCAATAAAGGAGTCTGGGAAAATGAGTATTGTGGGGAGGGGTACGAGCAAGGTTGCTCTCAGGGTCGTGTTTGCCCTTACCCCCATGGCCTTGTTACAATATATATGACCCATTTATGTCTCCATCCACTGTAGCGGCTGACCTTGCTGTTTACGAGGCTACCGCCACAAAGAAGGCCATCATACAATTGGCTTGATTCATGTGACATGTCTGCTAAACAACAGGCTTGTTACCCTCAACACATCTACCTTGCTAGCTCGTACCGATTGTTGTAAAAGTGCTCAGTAAGATATATTAGCTCTAAGCTGGAAGCATTATTTTGACAGGTAGATTTAGTTACCTGTTAGGATCGATACAAGATGGTGTTGTAGCTAACCAATGCAGGGTTCAATATGATATGTTGGTGACATTTTCCAATGTGACAAAACAGATTTTGTGGATATGAAGTGGCATAAAGAATTACAATACATAGTCAGCAATAGATAATATATAATTTCCATTTATCTGGGATCTATGGATGCTTCTTAAAATAGACTAAATCCAGTTTTGGGTTGTGAGAAAATAATTTATTTTGACCAAGTAAGATAGAGATTAAAGATTATGATGAATAGATACAAGGAGCACAGTGTTGAGTTCTGTTTTGGCTCATCATCTGAGTTCACTGCCTGCTTCCTCATCTCCTGCTGAGCCACCAGGAAACATATTTACCTCAAACCAGAGTAAAGTTAGACATTCTCAGTATACCAAACAAGTGTGCTCACTTTTGTAGCCAGCAGTTTAGACATTAATGGCTGTATGCTGAGTTAGTCAATAGTATTTAAATATTCTTATAAATGCTGACTAGTTTTTTGCATGGCTCTATGGGTATTTTGACCATTTATTTTTGGTGAAGAGCATCAAATCTTTAAGGTGTGAAGCAGTCGTCTTCATTACTCTATACTTAAGCTACCTTTGAAAGATTCTGTCAGGTCTCTGACTCAGCCACTCCAAAATGTTACTACTTCAAGTCAGAAGAAACATGCACAGACCAGCCTTTTGTTAAAACCAAAATATCGCTATAAACACCTGTCACATTTGGTGCGCTTTAAACAGACCATAATTCCTTTTCCCCTTTGCTCTGGAGCTTTTTTGCAGGTGTGGTTGCACTCACGCAAACCCTAATCTTGACCAAACAATATGAACCAGCCTCGGTCCAACCCAACTACAACAAACATATGCCTTTTTGGACTTAACAATCTTCTGTAGTGAATGTTGTAAATATTGAATGTATTGAGGTCACAATTGATCTGTGGGTCAGGGCACACATAGCACATTGTCTCTTCCGCTTGCAGCACGCAATTGGTGTGTATGACATTATACATGCACGGTGTGCATTCGTCAGCGTTCCAAAATTAGAAATAGAACATTATGAAGCCTGTGTTGAATGAGCTGTTCTTGACAATCACAATGATTTTGCAGCTGCAACAAATACAGAAATGTAGCAAGCATTACTTCTATGATAGATTTCCTCTATTTTCAGGTCTATGCTTTGACCCGCCCCATCTATTCCTGTCCAATGGGCGCAACGATTGTCACATATAGTTCACTTGCAAAAAGTACAATATAAAAGTGAACCGCTCCAAATAAAAATAAATAAAGTCTGCATTTGGTCCGACCAAACAAGTGAAAAAAAGGACTTTCCTAGTGTGAATACACCCCAAGTCTTCCAGGGCAACAGGGCTAACAACTGCACTACCTTGCAGCACAACATCCTATTAAATAAGTCAATTACATACATTCCAATTTCATTATAGTTATTAAACAATGCAGATTAAATATTCTGCAGCAAATTTTGAACAGGCATATACATGTTTTACTTCAGGAGTGAAGTCTTATGTATTGAGGATGCATACAGACCTTTGTGCTAAAGTGCAATACTTTTTGTTTTCTTTAAAACAACTGCTGTTTATTCCTGGTCTTTCTGAACCTCTCTATGACTACGCTCAATGTGGCCCAAATACGTTTTTTTTGCCCATATGCGACTCTTGTTTTTCTTACCTTTCTTCGTCTTGTTATGATGTGGTCATGTCAAAGTATTGTCATCTCCCATTGCTCAACAACTTAAAAAAATTATATACAGATGCTGACATCCATTTTTTTTCCTGGAGCATTCTGAAGTTTAGACATATCTAATAAGTGCTATCAGTGTGTTTGACAAAAATAAGGGGGAGAACATTCTTAGAAAGCTCTTTTCTTTTATCCATCATTTAATGCACTTTGTGTGATACCTTCGTAATGAGAAACCTTTTTGTAGGCTATTAATCAGGATTCAACCAGCAGATATTGATGTACAATGACACAATGCAGGATTGTTTTCCAACTATCTAAAGATTTCCACAATTTTCCATGGCTTTCCATACCTCTTTGTAAGTTCTTTTCTGTCATTCTAGTTTTTTCCACGTAACTTAATTTTTATTCATAATTGCGTTGATTTATTTGTATATCTGAATTACTGGAGTTGTTATGAAATCTGATTTAAATTTCATATCAACAGGCCAATTAGACATATATTTATTGAAAACCCTACACATGTTTATTATTTATTTTGCCCGGTGTCTCTTGCCATTTATTAATAGTTACAGGCTTTTAAAACTGAAAACAAACTGATAGGATTATGATCTTCAAGACTCAGAGTTTAACGTTGTTCCGCTTATTAGATCAAAATGTGTCCATGCAACCAGTTCATATCACAACATGAATGAGAAGCCATTTTCTATTTTACTTTTTCACTGTTCCTCTAACTATGGGTAGAGGAAGAGTAGATTGTACTTCTCTGTTTAGTTTCTACAATTTCACAATATTATTTGCATTCAGTTTTTAACAAAGATCTCATATTATTTACAAGAATGGGAGGTGTACCTAATATAGAAAGCCCTCATATTTATAACAGTGCGCAGCAGTACCCTGCAGAACAACAAATAATAATTATGGGCTTGTAAGAAGAAAAGATTTATAGTGAAATTGTTTAATTAGACTGCATTCGTTCTGGGGCACTGTATAATAAACTGGCAACTGAACAAAAATTCAACTCCTTGAAGTTATGTTTTTAATCTAAGATATTTGTATTTGTCACATTTATCAAACATTGCAAAATCAGTTAGATATACAAGCACAGCTTTCACCAAACTGCTGTCAGATCCTTTTAACTATCATTATTGAGATGAAAGAAATTTGAGAGAAATTAAGATGAAAGCAGTTTGTTTGTTGTAATGTGAATTTTCCCACTGTGGGAGAATAAAGGATATTTCAATTCTATTTTATTCTATTATTTAATATTGAAGAACTGTCATGTTGAAGTTAGTCCTCCCCATGCTCTATTGTACAAAAGCCAGATCAGACCTTTCGGCCCTGTAAAGACTTTTATAAAGTTACAAGCTCACAAAGACAGATTCATGTCCTTTGCCACGTGTGGATGACTGTGTAGACATGGGTAGGTTCTTCAAAATATGTCAGTAAATTTGACTTATTAAAGGGTTGTTGGCATGTGTCACTGTCTGCCCATGCTCAGGAGATGCCCTCCTTCATCACCTCATCTGGGCTATATGTTTACAAGGTAATGCCCATTAACAATATTGCACAGACTAGGCTTACTGTCAATTTGGCTGAGAGTGAGTTTGCCAAGGTAGCAGTCACTTAGTTCTGTAATGTAGTGGTTCAAAGACAGCTCTTTCCAGTGCATGCTAAAATTCAAGCTATAGATCAGTTCCCATCTCCATATACTAAAAAGGAGCTCACAATATTCTTTCTAACCTTCTGAACTCTGAGGTCAAGTTTGTGTGGATGCAAGGTGGTCAGAAAGCATTTGAAGAATGGTAAATGGCCTGCACTTGTAACGCTTTATGAAGTCCAAGGACCCCAAAGGGCTTTACACTACAATCAGTCATCCACCCACTCATACATAAATTCACACACTGTGGTAAGCTACATTGTAGCCATTGAGCAGACTGACACATTCACAGAAGTGAGGCTGCCATCAAATCGGCGCCACCAGACCCTCTGACCACCATCAAGCAGGCAAGGCAATTGAAGTGACTTGCCCCGTTCCACCACCGCCAACATCGCCCTGTTAGAGACCCCCGTTAAAAAAGTTACACATTTTATTTCCTCTGCTTCTGTTCTAGTGTCTCCTCCCATGGATGGGAGCTGGAGATGTTCTGTTGCTAGAGGGGAGATGGAATGGAACTTCCTGTCAGTTATTTTCCAGGACATTCAACTCCTTCCAAATGATCAACTCGATAATGGAGAAGAAGGCATTAGCTTTAATATGGGTTCTTCAACCTTTTGAAGTGGGCTTGGGGGCACGGCTTGGTCCTCTTTTCCTCCCGTCCTGGTGACTGTGGTGGTTCAAAGTGTTCAAAGGATGTGTGGAGATGGCCTCGGGTCTCTGACAGTGCCATGAGGGGATTGGTGAGGGGCTTCCCACCCTTGATGGGATATTGTTTGTGTGGGCACTCAGGCCATATCAAACTGGTTCTCTGAACATGGGAATTAATTCAGTTAAATTCAATTCAAAAATACTTTATTAATCCCAGGTGGAAATTAAATGCTGTTAAATGCTGTAGCTCATATTATGCAGGTTTCTTCAAGGAGCTGTTGTAGATGCTGATGACTTCATTTTATAAAGAATCCTTCTTTGCACAATGATCTCCAGAGGGGCCACCACACCAGATGATGGCAGAAGAGATCACACTCTCCACAACAGACTTACAAAAGACAGGCAGCATCTTGCTGCAAACTGTGCTATAAAGGCCTCAAGAGTCGAATAGTCTCAATCCAATCCAGAGCACCTTTAGAATGCAATGGAACAGGAGAATTACATATTGAGATAAAAGATATGCATGAGCTGTGTAATGCAGTTACATTAATATGGATCAAACTCCCTGATGAAAGTTGTTCACCTTGTTAAAGTTATGACATGAAAAATTACAATACAGTACAGCAGACCGTCCTGAGGAAGGAAGGGGTCCAACCCAGTAAAAACAATGTACCTAGTAAAGGGGCGACAGACAGACAGACAGACAGACATCGTCTTCACTTTTCTGAAATCTAGTCTTTATTTCTCAACAGTATGGTTTTTCTCTTCAGAACTCAACCCCATTGTTTTAATGAAACAACCATACATCAAAGATGTGCACTTGTAAGAATTTTAAGATACATAATTAATTCCCAGTTTACGCCCTCCTAACCCTGATCCCCCACTCCATTTTCCCAACATCTCCCCCTGAGGTTGCAGCGCAGCATGGGTCCCAGCTGCATGGAAGCAAGCTTGAGTGCATCTTGCTGTTACCATCACAACCCTCATGAGCCACAGGCATTTCTATAAGGGTAGATGTTGTGTTTACACAAAGAAAGAGCAATATAGTCACTAAAAGCCACTGAACAAATGGCAAGAAAGATGACAACATCTCATTTGGAAATTCAAACATTGGGAGCTGAAAGTTGTTGGAACCCTGGTGTCATTTTGTATGAATAATTCCTTTTATTTGATTATGCACTTTCAAAAGCTGGCCCTTTTGATCAAGGCAGTGTCAGGTGGTTGCAGGTGCTGCTGTGTTCTTGTACTGCTGCATTTTAGAGGATTCTTTATTTATTTGAAGAGTTTTGTCCGAAAGTTGTTTAAATTCTAACTGGAGAAACAAACATAAAAGCTATTCATCAGTATTTATCTAAATCAGAAAAAACTTGTTCAACTACCAAGTGAAGTCACATGTCACACTCATTTGTAAATTCATTCAGAGTTTTAGTTATTTATTTCTCAGGAGTTTTCATTTGAAAATATTCTCTGCATAATACACAGGAATAAAACATATTTTAGTTCAAGAATAGCAAAGGCATTGTCATTAAAAGCTGTCAGAGCAGCTTTAGAAAGGGGAAGACTTATGTTTTGAGCTTATGTCACAGTATACCCATTTCTGTAAACTGCTGAAAAAAGAATAATCTGAAACAGAAACAGCTAAGTGTTAGGCTAGAGGAACAAATAATCACAAAAATTACCAATCATATTTGGGATGGGGGAGTAGTGGCCAACTAACACCTGAAATCAAACATAAAAGCAGTTGAAAGTTGGAGTGAAACCGGAACTTGAACCACAGTTCACTAACCTCTTTTGTTATTTTTCACTAACCTCTTTTGGAAGACCATTTGAATTCATTCCTTTATGTCATTTTGGGTTGTCCTGTGTTTCCCCTTTGAGCTGTTAAAGGAGCCGAGTTTGAAGTGGAGCACGTTAAGTGTCGCACTCTGGTATAAGCAAAGGATCTGCTGCTACGCTTCACTTATCCAAGCACACATTGCTATTGGACATGGCCAGCTCAAGCAGTTAATATATGAATGGTCAAGCTTGAATAGCAAAACAGGAAAAAGAAGCCAAAGAAAGCAGATTGGAAACTGGTGAATCAAAACCCAAAAGAGAAAGAACACATCTAAATTGCAGTTAGCCATGATAGAACGTAATTTGGTTTTGGTCTTCATTGAAAAACTGCATAAGAAAGCCTGTGTTGTCGTAGAAAATATTTATATCAACATTGTACATGCTTGGTTCACCCTACATTCCAAATATTGTTGTTTTTTATTTAATACTAGCATAAAATTAAGATGTAATTGTGAAAGTATAATAAAGTTCCACCATTTTAACAATTTATGTTATTTTGCAGATTAGAGATGGGTCACTAGTAACATATTGACTTTAATAAGGAAAATATATAATGTTTTTTTATGGGATGATGTGGGGTGACTGTCAGCCAGGCCGTCCATCAGCAGGTCTTCCTAGGCCAGATGAGAGGTATACTTGTACTTTTTTCAGTTCTGGGTCTTCCCATGGGGAGATATTCTGATCAGATGTCTGAACCAAAGATTATGATGCTGGGAATTGCAGGGAATAACCTCATATGAAAAGAGGATTAGTGTTGAATTTTCCTGGCCAAGCTTAACAAAGCACCAAAAGCCATGGCTCAGTTACCCAGCACCCACCAGTGAGCTTGGCCCCAAGGACTGCACCGCACTCCATAATCTGTCCATTTCCTGTGGTTTTCACCCTTTTAGATCTTTGAAATGTTTTTGGTCTGACCTCTACTGATATCAGTTTGTTAAGGGAGACCCAACAAAACCCCAGAGAACATAGCCGTCACAGCATCATATGGGTATTCAAAACCCTCCACCACATTAAGGTGTGGAAGGCATAGACTTTTTTGTTTTGACATTAATATTTCTTTTGTAATACATTGAGACATGCAACACATTTTATAGGGAATTTACCCAACCAGTTCAGTTCAACATGTTTCTTCGTGTTTCACAGAAGGTTTTCACTGTGCGTGTTACAAAAGTTATTTCTTTCCAATTCTTCCTACCTAGTAAAAAAGGAGTATATTTGTGAGAGAATTCATATAGGATCCAAGATCTTCCTCTACAGATCAGAGATCAGACACTGACAATCTTACGTGGAATGTAGTACAGCTTCTTCTTATAGTTATACTCGGATTTTGAAGGCATGCACACTCACTGCAAAGCTGCTATTTTTAATTTTACTTACTTTAATGCTTTAATGATCTGAATATGTGTTTATATATAATATAAGTATAAATATAATATAAATATAATATAATATAAGTTTGAAGCTACCTATTATTTTGTTTATATTTGCCTAGTTTATACCGTTAGAACAGAAAAGAACCATTTTGCAGATATGAATGAAATCCAAACAATAGCTGAAAATGATTAGGCACTTTTTACTATAATCCCCTGCTGCTGTGTGTCTTGCTCTATTTTTATCAACAAATTGAGACAAGAAAGGAAACAAGCCTCAATTATCAGATAATGAGCATGTTGATGAAAAGTTACTTAGCAATCAGGGCCCCCTAATAAGTATTTATTGGTAGCTAATAGGCTGTGGGCTCACCAATATGCAACCATTAGCAGGTAATTCATAATTAATTAGCTTCACACACTCGTCCAATAAGAAAAATACAAGGCCATTAAGGAATAACAGGTTGGTCATTAGTGTCAAATATGCAAATACATTTTTACTCATTAGGGAAAAATCCACCCGAGTCAATATTATGGGATGTTGCATGGAGCTTTTGTCCGACTTGGCAGAATTAATAAAGATACGATTGCTATCATAACCCCCAAAAATAAAAAGAAGAAAGATTTTTATTAAATAATTTGTCTTTGAAGCTAACTGAGAATCTGTCTTACAATAATAACAAAACGGTTTTGAATTCAGGTCAGAGTTTTGGTTTCTTACAGTCTTTTATCTGAGGATATCTCAGTTTACAGGAAACCTTTTTCTCTGCCATGAGAGATCCTTCGCAGAGAGGTGCTGCACAGTTTGGCACAAATGTCTAAAGAAAACATTTATACGGTTTTTCCTTCATTAAGCATAAACACAGACAAAAATGATCTGACTGGGACACAGAGAGAAAAGAGAAAGCAGGAACTGCTTCAGTGAGAGTGTGACAGAAGATGACAGACCAAAAAGTTTTTCTACCAGTAAACTACTCCGACACAGCTTTTTACAGTTTTTTTTATTAAAAATAGGCATTCTGTGTTACATATTTCCAGTACTTTGTATTCATGCGTGGCATTTGCAGTTCATATAGCCACAAACTCTGACAATAATCACTTTATTTGATATGCTGAAAACTCATCAGTCTTTGCTCACTGACAGGAGGACAGACATTATTATGGTATCAACTAACACCTGAAATCAAACATAAAAGCAGTTGAAAGCTGGAGTGAAAAAAGAATAAAGTCTTACAAAAAATAAAAAGACTTAAACTATTGTGAAAGACCATACATTTGTTTGATTTCTGAGCTTTAAAAGCCTAACTAAGAGGCCACTTTACATTGAATTGAAACAAATGATGCAGCAGTCACCCAGTAATAGAAAATTACCACATTCTCTTTATAAGCTCCAACCTGGGATTAGAAGGTTAAATACTGAAAAATATTTTTTCTCCATCAAAACAAAAATGTTAACTTCTACAGTCTGTAAATGCATCAACAAATTGCATGTTTTAAAGCACTTTGTTTTGAGTTTAGTAAAGACGAGATGAGGCCTTCATCCATATGTCGTGCTTTCTGATAACCCTTTTATTTTCTGTTGGACTCAAAGCCATTTCAAAAATATCTAAAAACTTCACTATAAACAAACCTGCAGCAAATTTCTTTGTTTTATTATAGATATATGTTACATCTAAATGGTAAATTTTGTCATATGGTTTCCTTCTTTGACCCAACTGCATAAATGCACCAAAAACCCTGCAGGTAGGTTTTCAGAAAAGGTTTATTGGATAACTGTTAATCAGTGCAGCTCTGTCACTGTGCTTTGAACCCAAAAGTGAATGTTGAGGGTACGATGCACTCAGGTTTGCAAAGTTAGATTGCAAGAAAACTATGGAAAAACACGTATAGTGATGAAAAAAATATAACTAAAAGGCTTGGTTACCTCAAACTAACATGTAATAATTTGGCGGCACTGGAGAATCCTGGTGGTCCCTGAGGATCCCTCAGAATCCTAGCATGTTTACACAACTGAATTTGTATGTAGTACGTCCTTTCAAAATTTATAATTTTGGCGAGTCAGACCCAACATCAAACCAGATATCAGTACTAGCCTGTAAAAGCCTGATCAGTGCATCACTAAGGAAGAATGTAGATGGTCTTTGCAGGTTTGGGTAGAAGGTTACAGGGAAATAAATTAATACAGTGCTCTTGGTGGTACGGCAATACTGTACCATCCCCAACTATCCTTGACTTTGGTTAAAGATGTTAAGCAAACTCTTGGTTTACATCCTCATTGTCAGGAACGAGGAAGGCTAGATGTGATCGCGGTTCTGCCAAGGAAACCCCATTCACCTTCATTCTCTCATCCTGCTGATGGCTTGATTATTCATACTCTAGTAAGTTTTTTTTAATAATCGTTGCCCTTGAAGAACACCTTTTTTGTTTTCTGAATGTTGTGATTACAGATTTTCTAGAATGCCTCCTTGAGAGACATAATGGACCCTTACTCAAGGGCCCTCCATAGATGAATGCTGATGGAACTGGAGAATCCTGATCAATTAGTGTCGTAACTTGAATTCAAAACCTTTTTCTCATTTTTCTCTATTAGCTCCTTTTACTGTAAAGTGTGCTTTGGTTATAACACTTTGTTCCGCTTTTAAGCTTTTGATTGATTAATATATGTTCTACATTAAATCACTTGTCAAAAATAAACCAGGTTTTCAAGTAAAATGTGACACAAAACACAATGAGAAATGTCAATTATTTCATTAAATATCAAACAGCAAGGTTCCTAAACCATTTATCCAACCAGCTATGGTTTATGTTCAGCAGTAACAAAGTTTCCATCAAAGCAAGGTCAGCAAAATGCTCTGTAAAAGAACCGACTACAAAAGTTTTCTTCTCAAGGTGAAAGCTCTTCATACAGATGCTGTTTTATGACATCCGTTTGTGTTTACAGAGATAAAAGGCAAAAGGAGTAAGACAGACTCTTTCATAGAAGGCTGAGTGTGAGATGTGAGAAGATGATGACGGAGGCAGACTCTTCTACTCTCCTGTGAACATGATTAATCAAACTGATGGTATAAAGGAATATAGGCTAATTAAAAATAAATATATAAATTAAGATTTTGAGGAGGGATCGAAGTTGTTCCACAAGTAGCCACAACAGGGCTACAATTTCGTTCACATACACTCATCATTGCTTTGAATATTTATTCAACAGTTAATAAATTTTTTAGCTTTAAGTTAAACATTTGAATCGTTTACTTTCAGGGTGGAATGATAATATACTGTATAAAAACAAGAATCTGATGCATAAGTCTAAATTTTTCATCAATTTGGGCTAATCCAAGAGTTGGACCGTTGCATTTCTACATACCCTGCTAGCATTTGGATAAAAGTTGCTTAGCAAGTTTCAGAGAAAAATATGCCTTTTTTAAAACCTAACCTAAAACTTTTGTGTGTTGTGGATGGAGCCTCTCAAGAAGACACACAGTTTCATGTGTCCTGTTGGAACATCTATTTGTGTCAAAGATTTAATGATCTGGCTGTCAATTTAAGGTGAAATAGAAGAAACTGGGGATAGTTTCCCTCATTCATTATTCCATCCACCTCGGGCAGTGTATCAGAATCTCTATAGATAACATAGACCCACAGCGTAATAGCTTGAAAGCCTAACCCTGACTGCTCCAAACATTATTTTAGTTATTGTAGCCAAATTGCCTAATAATTGTTCTGTCTGACCATAAAACATCTTTACAGAAGGAATTTAGCTTGTTCATGTAGGTAGGGACATATTTCAGCTGAGCTCAAAGATGTTGGCTTAGAATCAGGCGTGTCTTTCTCTGTTGGCAATTTTTTGGTCCATGGCGATGTAAACTGGCTGCCCTGTGAACAGTGACACTGTTGTTCCAGCAACTTTCTGATGAACATCAGCTTTGACAGTTCTTCTTATATTCCTGAACTGGCTTTCATATGAGAATGACTTTTTGTTCAGACAGTTAAAATCTGAACCCAACTGAATGTTCCAACCTGACAATGATCCCAAACACGCATCAAAACTGGCATTGGAATGAATAAAGTAGGCTAACATTAAGCTTCTTCAATGGCCCTAACCCCAATTATATTAAAAATCTGTGGACTATACAGAAACGTTGAATCCTTTCTAGGCAAGAAATTTAAATGAGTTGTACAATATCCCAGCCAACATATTTATGTTGACCTCATATGGCTTTTTGTATGGGACCCATTTGGGTTGACTAAATACCACCCTGAACAGCAAAACCGGTAGGGTGCTCAATGTAGGTCCTAACTATACTGTACAACCTCCACAGGAAATCGACATGTGGACAGTACAATCTGGAGCCCATTTTGTTTCTATCGTTCCATCGGGACTTATAATCTTATGTTTGCCGGGATCTGATAACAAAATTGGTTAAAATTGGTCATCTATCCAGCCAGAATTATTCCTAAAGCTTGTTCATTGCCCATGACTTTGAGGTATTTAACCAAATAATGGTGGGGATGTATGTCTGAGGATGAATGTGTGAGTTTAAACCTGTATTGATTGCAGTAATTGTACATTACTGGAAATACAAATTTGTGCTCTTAATTCTGTTTTTTTATTCATTAATATTTTACATTGTATATTTAGGCAACACTCACAAAAAACAGTTCAAATAGATCTTTAAAGACCCAAAATTGACATGACATTCATGCCTTTAATATATCATGTTATTGTTTTTAGTGTGTATGTTAGTATCAGTTTTTCTGTAGTGTATTTTAAGACACTGGTCTAAACAGATTACCTTGGTTTTTTTTATGTAATCCAAAGTCTAATATTACCACTTTGGAGCTTTAAACAGTCCTTTAAATGAAGCATGTGACTTTACTGTGACAAAAACATAAAGACTGTCTTTTTATATTTTTTTCTCTATTCAAATTCTTGCAAGAAATGAAGAGAATTAAAAGATGGAACAAGAACCCTCTTATTAAACTGATGCAAACAAAAACAAAGAATTGTATTCTTTCATCAAAGCAATATGTAAATGGAGGCACACCAAGGATATTATTCCTCGTGGACTCACAATTGCAACACATTTGGGTGTTTGCTGTTTATTTCCTTTCTTCATCACTGCTGTCTTCATAAAGGCTATGTCAAGCCAAATGAAAAAAAGTAAAAATGTCCTGCAGTTTGGTCACAGATAAGAAATATGCCTTTAATTGAGGTTGTGTGGCCTTTGAGGGAAGTTACTGTGTTTGAGTCGTGGGAGCTTGTAAGTCCTGTCCCATGCACAGAACAGCATGTGTGGTGGTTGGTTGCACGTATTTATTGTGGTCTTGGGTGTATTCCGTGGAAGAAGCAAATGGAAGATGTAAACAGAAGAATGCTGTAAACTTCCCTGGAAATGAAGAAGAAGTGGTACTTGGAGTGGGCCCATGTGCAGACAGGCTGACAGAGACGCGGTGAATAAAAAAGGTCTTAATAAAAAAGAAAAAACTCATAACAGGCAGGAGGTAGCAGATGCAGGCATGAGCATAGGCTTGCTTGGCACGGTAACAGTCAAGGACATGGACTGGCTTGGCTCGGCATAAACGAACAGTTGTCTGTAGGCATGAAAGACTGGATGAATGGATGACTGGCTGACATTATGGTGATTACATGCAATCATTATATAAAACAGTGTAAAAAGTACATTGGTTACGAAATTTTGAATTTTAACAATTTCTGCAGAAAGTCTAGAAATACAATACTTGTCTAGAAAATACCAAAGTCTAAATACAGACTGGTTCTAACATTATTCTGACTGCTACCAGTTTGTTTAATGTGGAAACGCACTTTGTCATGTTGTCAGGTTGTATACAAAACTTTGTTTTCTGAGGTACTGAGCCCATGGAACATTGTTCTTTAGCCTTTTTCAAAAGTATGTTTTTTCCAATAACCTCTGGTTAGCTCATTGTCAATAACTGAGAAGGTAGTCATGACTTTGGTACCTGAGGGTTCCCTGAAAAACAGAAAAGGTACAGATTAGAGCATTTCTGACCTTTTCACAGAGGTAGTAGTGTTGACATAAACTGCTCAGGGATTGTTTTTTAACTAATACAATGGCAGAAGTGATTTGTCACTTTCCCCTATCCCCAAATGTCATCTTAGCAGAGTGTTACTTCAGAGTGTTATGTGTTACCGCTTTTTCTGCCTCTACTTTTGAATGCCATACTAAGGCTGTCTTAATTCCATGGTTAGAAATTTTAGCGTCTCACATGCAACCCTGTGCTTCTTCACAGCTTCAAGGACCAGCTGTAAAGCAAAAACCTGCCTACCTGTACTTTGCATTTAATAAAGCATGATGTTACCTTACAATTACTTATATGCTGTAAACAGTTAGTAATCTAATTTAGCAGTTCATTTTGGCTAGAATGGAGAAACAATCTATCCACTGTTTCTGCAAATCGTGGTAAATGACAACACCATAACAAGATGGTACAAGACCATTTATATGAAACTTTAGTTTCACCTCTTGGCGGTTGTGACTAATGTGACTCAGACCTGGCTTCATGTGTCACCTCAAATTTCAATTTGTTTACACAGGTTAAAAAAATATGTAAAAAGATTCAAGTTGGGCTGCTTTTATGTTAAACTGACAAAAGGTTAGAATTCAACATTAGACATATTAAGTGGAGTAAAACATGTTCTCACCGGAAAAAAAGGTTCATTAAAAGTAATATTGGGAAGAATGTCTAACTTTCTTTCCAATATTTCTACATTTTGCAGCCCTGCATTAGAATGTGTTAGAATAAACTAACTTTGAAACCTACACGAACCTATCCGCTACAGACAGTTGAGGAGTGTTTTCTGTTGTCCTTCCACTATAAAAGACATATTTTTAGTTGCCAGGGGACCCATCAAAGTATGGTGAATATATGATTAAGTAACAATTTGAACAAGGCTTCTTCAGAGAGTTAGGAATATTTAAAGTGTAATACTCTGGGAGATCCTCCCTGCAAAGCGTCATGTCTGTGTATATCTGTTGATACCTGTGGGACAGCTGCAGGCATTTTAAAGGCAAATAAAAAGAAGCTGACCTGCAAGTCAACTATTAGTTAGTTGTCTATCAGATGCTTTCACCATAAATTAAAATATGGCAATTGCTATACTGCTGAATACTCTGGTTTCAGGGGAGAAAGGATGAATTTATGGTGTATTCTGTGTGTTCATCTTTGCCAAAGTCTGTGTGGGGAAGAAGTAGAGCCCACCAGCCTGTTTTTACTGAGTTTATCCTGCATTAGTTTGTCTGTTGTTGTTAATACTAAAGTCATTTGAAAAATGTCAGGTCAATATAGAATGAAATTTCTATTCAAACATAATAAAAAATTTGTTTTTTTTTATTTAGATTGTGACATAAACTTGTTATATTGTTTGTTGTGTGTTTTGTAATTTGCCATAGATGTTTATGTAAAAAAAAAACTGGTGACACAGTGAGGCAGTACTATGATTACACTGAAAGCTGTGTCTTAAGTAATTTAATTTAAAGATTTAATTTACAGCACCTTTATGTAAGATCCTTGTTTTTCTTACAATTTCAGAAATCCTTAAAAACCAAATATTTAATTTCTCAATATGTTTATCAAGGTGTGGTAATGCATTTTATAAAATGATATATGAATAGACACAAAGTGAGATGGAAGTACAGAACCAGGATGATCTCATCACTGTATATCTTTGTAGCCTTTGTATATGTGGGTGTTTCCTGGAGGGAGAGTCTGGGGAGGCCAGTCATTGGAGGAGGGGAGTTACCCTCTCTTTTCTTTCCCACAGAGACTTTATATATGCTTCCAATAGGTCAAATTATCAGGCAGCATAAGATAAATTTTCACTGTTACGCTGATGATACTCAGCTTTACTTGTCCATAAATCCTGATGAGCCCAACCAGTTAGATAGACTACAAGGATGTCTTGAAGACAAAAAAATGTGGATGACTTTAAATTTTCTGCTTCCAAATTCAGAATTCAGACAAGACAGAAGTTGTCGTCTTTGGACCGGAGTCTTTTAAAAAGAAACTGCTTAGTCAATCACTTAACCTGGATGGCATTAAACTGACTTCCGATAATAAAGTAAAAAACCTTGGTGTTATTTTTGACCAGGACATGTCATTTAAATCCCATATTAAACAGGTTTCTAGGATTTCCTTCTTTCATCTCCAGAACATTGCCAAAATTAGAAATATCCTATCCAGGAGTGATGCTGAAAAACTAGTCCATGCATGTGTTACTTCAAGGCTGGACTATTGTAATTCTTTACTATCAGGACGTCCACAAAATGCAGTTAAAAGCCTTCAGCTGATTCAAAATGCTGCAGCAAGAGTTCTGATGAAAATTAAAAAGAGAGATCATATTTCTCCTATTTTAGCTTCCCTTCATTGGCTCCCTGTTAAATCCAGAATAGAATTTAAAATTCTCTTCCTCACATATAAAGCCCTTAATGATCTAGCTCCATCATACATCAGAGATCTCATTGGTCCATATGTTCCTAACAGAGCACTTCGTTCTCAGACTGCAGGTTTATTGGTGGTTCCTAGAGTCTCTAAAAGTAGAATGGGAGGCAGATCCTTTAGTTATCAGGCTCCTCTCCTGTGGAACCAGCTCCCAGTTTTAGTTTGTGACGCAGACACCCTGTCTACTTTTAAGGCTAGGCTTAAAACCTTCCTTTTTGATAAAGCTTATAGTTAGAGTGGCTTAGGTTATCCTGAGCTATCTCTGTAGTTATGATGCTATAGGCTTAGGCTGCTGGAGGACATACTGACCACTTTCACTCTCTTCGCTACATTCTCACACTACTCTCCAATTTAGCATTTTTTGCTGTTATTTCAGCTTTTAACTTTATGTTCTCTCTCTTTTCTCTTCCTAGAAGCTACATCTGGCCTGACTTTGTGTCTACCTGTGACACCTTTCTGGAGAGGGGCATCGTCCAAGCTTCTGCTGGCAACAACTTAATGCTCACCTTCTACTGATGACCCACATGGCCCTGACTTTCAGTGTTTAACCCTTTCTCTCTCCTAGACATAGCAATTGACTGAGCTTTTAGTGTAACTAATTATATGTGCTCTCTTTCAGACTCTAACCTTGAAAACTGGCTCAGAGTTTATCTGTTCTTTCTTTCTAGATGAAACGACTAAAGGAGCTACATCCATTAACATTTACTTGCTTTACGTGCTTCTGTGTTCTTTTTGTGTCTCTGCTCTGTTCTCTCAAACCCCCAGTCGGTCGTGGCAGATGGCCGCTCACATTGAGCCTGGTTCTGCTGGAGGTTTCTTCCTGTTAAAAGGGAGTTTTTCCTCTCCATTGTCGCTACATGCATGCTCAGTATGAGGGATTGCTGCATAGTCAACACCAGTGACTGTCCACTGTCTCTACATGCTCATCCAGGAGGAGTGAATGCTACAAATCTCTGACTCGATGCAATCTGCTGGGTTTCCTTAGATAAAAACATTTTTTATCCAATTTGAATAAATAATTGAATCTGACTGCACTGTTCAATGATTAGGATTAATTGGAATGTATGTACCTGACTTGTGAAGTGCCTTGAGACAACATGTGTTGTGAATTGGCGCTATATAAATAAACTGAATTGAATAGATAAATCACTCTTGCTTGAAATAAACACAATCGCTTCTTTTAAATATATATGTGATGATTTATTAAAGCCATATAGCCCTGATATACCACCATTCTGGTCCAAAAACCTTCACCTAACTAACAAAAGGGATAAAAATGACTACTTAACAATGATAATAAAAGAAAATATATGCGCATTGAGTGTCTATGAAGATCAAACCAGCGGTTTTATAGACAAAATGTGCAATTTGGGTTAACTTGGACAGAGAAGCCCTTCTGGTGTGCTGATGTCTCGATTTTCGGCGATCAGCTGGTAGATGGTGGGCTGTGCCCTTAGCCACTAGCAGCTGATTGCCCAAAATCTTCAACAAAGGGTCATAAAACTCTGAGGTGGGAACTCAGTGGAAAAACTCCAGTAACAAAACTGGGACAAAGGAGTGGTCAGGCCATAGTTCCTTTGAATGGAAAAACTTTAAAAGTCCAACTTCTAACTCCTGGCTGATTTGAGATCAGCCAGACAAAAACATGAACACGCACCTTGCGGATCGCATCCGCACTCCACAATTCAACACACTTGCACAGCAAATCAAAATAGCTCAGTTTAAAACACTTTAATCAGTATTGCATGCAACAAATTGATACCTTGGATTAATTACTGGTGATTCTAAATCACCTTAACTTTGCCTCACCCTGCCCTAAATGCACCTATTCAATTTAATATAAAAAGAACAAAGTTACTTTGACATTGATTTCTTCTCTCCGCTAGTTGAGGATGGGTCAGGTCTGAAGAAAATGAGGGGGGGAGGGATCAAGCGTCCGTGATCAACTAAAAAAAATGGTAAACTTCTCATCCTTTTTAAAACGGGGAAAAAATGAAGAACCGTGCAGTCGACTGAATCACAAAGGGGTCTCCTTGGACAAAAAACCTCTGTGGGTTTCTCACATGTGCCGGCTGTTGGCGGGGTCTTCGATCGGTATATGAATCATCTGACCTTACTGTATCAGACAGATTTTCAGCTTCCAATCTTTTCCGGGAATGGCTGTGAGGACGAAAATTTCAGCTGCAAGCTTTTGTCTCTCCAGATATGCGCCTCCGTTGCGTCGTCCAGTGAGACACGCTGCAAATGGCAACGAAACTTTATTTTCCGCGGGTTTTATAATCCAGGGTGACGTCAGAGCAGTGACGTCTGTTGAGCTGCACATTTCAAACTGCGCAGCCCAGCCAGTCTATGCCCTAAAATGGATGACCCCCACAGAAGAAAATCCACACTAAGAAAAACCTTTATCTTGACCTTTGTTTTTAACAAAAACTAAGGTCAAGCATTTATTAATACAAGAACTTTAAAATAAATGTAATTGTAGCATTTTTTTAAAGTTGTTTTAAGTTGATCAGCATTTTAAGGAACTTGTAATTAGTAATTCATATTGTTCTAGGTTTGTTTGCAAAGGCTCCGGGAACCTTGCTACAGTGCAACTCTGTGAAATACCAGAGCAGTAGGATGTGGCTTTTTAGGCCTTATTAACTTTGCCTTAAATTTGATAATTTCCACAACAGAATGTCACTGACTTTTTATATTCAATGAAAATGGAATTCTAAACTGTCTAAACTTGTTTTTTTTCTTTATATTAAAACCTAAAATATAGATAAAATTAGGGGGTTGTATCCATGATTTTAGGTAATAAGTACCTATATGTGTTTTTTCAGAGAATAATGTAGATTTTGTGACTCAAGAAAATAATTATTTTGGCGGGTTCTTGCTTCTTTCCAATTTCGAAGGGTAGCTATAAGAAATTGGCCATTGTTTATTTAAGAGTAAATTAAATGATCCAGAAAAGCAACATCTTGAATGTCAGATTGACAATCTCTCTTATGGTATAGGAAACATGATTAAATGTAAGGCAGCCCATGCAGTTGCAGTACAAGAGACAACATAATGCACACAGTAATAATAAAATTACATTTAATAATACACAGTAAAACAAAAGCAAAACAATGTTCTTTATGTTTTGAACAGTTAGATTTATATGACAGGGGCTGAAACTACAGAGCAGTCTTTGTCTAAGGCTTCACTTTGAAGTAAAGTGAGGTTTTTTTTTTTTCTTACATCTCCTTTGTGCTGAATGCTGCAGAGGAAATCAAGGACATTTCTCAGAACTTTACCTCTTTCCTTTGTAAGCCGCTGAAGCTGACTCATTTCAGTGCAGATAACTCTCTTCAAATGCTAACTTCTGCAAATTACATTTAAACGCCGTGAAACCTTTCACTCATTTCGATTAAACAAACTCAAATACACAAGTGAAGGTTACCGAAATATGATGTGTATGCGTTGATGTGTTTCCTTGGACTGCCAGTTCCCTAAATTACTTCAAAACCACTATGGGAAAGTTGTTCTTGAACTGAAAAATCAACAATTTTAAGTTTTCAAATAAAAAGACGTGGAATAAAACAAGTGATTCCTACAAATGTTAGGTTCACAATGTTAAGCAGATATGCAATAATTATATACCTTCCACATCCTTCACAGTTAAAGGCACCCTAGTAAAGAGAAGCCTATAAAGAAATGGATTCATTATCAGCTGGATCTAATAGTGAAGAAGTCATCATTTTTGAGTCTTAGATCTACTTTGAAAACAAATATGTAAATTAAAAACGCTTTAATGACATTCATTAAAATGAAATGTGATGAATACTAATGTGTGGGAAACTGTTTCATAAGGTGGCAATTTATCCTACTGAAAATTGTATGTTATTTAAACATGGACTATTTAAAGTTTTTTTTTTATTTGTCTTTAGCACAGGTGCCAATAACGCAAAGTTCATTTCTTAGATTTGTTCTACAAGTGCTTTTCGAACTATTTAGAGAATGTACAGTCATGTTTAATAAATTTAAATTTGATGATGTTCGTTTGTTATATTAAAAGTACCTTTTTAAATAACAACCTTTAAGCAGGTACTAAACATACTTTTAATTAAGCCCGCATTTTGATATTAAAAATGTTTTTTATTAGTCTGGTGGGATATTCTGATCTCAAATGTCATGTTTTAATTAGCAGTAGGCAGAAAATCATCATATTTAACAGAAATAGAATAAAGTCTTAAATATCAATCTGTATCTAATTAATCTATTTCAATTAGTAAATTGAGTTTCTGAAATAAAATAACTTTTCATTAATATTCCAATTTATTGAATATGACTTTATAAAGATCAGTTTAGTTGCAACCCTTAACAACTGATAGTGAAACTGCAGTATTTAGAATATGTATGACATTAGATAAATGTGTAAAAGAAAAGTGTACATTTGTGAGATTTCCTAGCACTTCACAGTGGGAAATGGTGTTTGTCATGATTCCCCTGTTAGGTATTTAAGTTTGAGTTTTTTTGTGGATCAGTTTCCTCCCTGTTGTTCTCTAGTTGCTGTTAAGTATGTATTTTTCTGTATTCCTGTGCATTTAGAGTCCTGTTAAATTATTTCCTATGCTTCTGTGTTCCTGCTCATTAGCCTCCCTCCTTCAGTTGCCCTGCATTTTCTCTGCCACCCACTGCTCCACATTTCTCCTGATTAGCTCTTCTTGTTCATTGGTCATCTCTCCACCCTGTCTCTGTATTTCTACTGTCTGGTTTTCATTGCTCTCTACTGGTTCCTACTGTCTGTGTGCCTGCCTGCTCCATGCCAGTAACTCAGCTCTTGTTCCATGTTCTATGTCCCGTGTCCTGTGTCCTGTAAGTTTTCTCAGTTCTGGTATTAAAAACTACTTCAATTCACCATGCCGCTCCGACATTCCTGCAAAGCCCCCGTGTTACATGAGTATGGTGACCAGAAGCAAAGTTGAAGTAGTGCAATTTAAAGTCTTTAAGGTTGTTTCTTCATTTATCTTGTTCTTGTTGTCTGTGTAGTAGGACTCCACAATGTTAGAAAATCTTGCAATTGGGATGTTAAATATTGCACTGACAATATAAGTTGCAATATATGTCTATTTTCTTGATTTCCTCTCTTTGTCATTTTTGCTGCCTACACTCTGACCTTCAGCATTTTGGGCAATGTCATTTGTGTCAAGTGTGAGCATCTGAGACTCATAGAATATATTAGCCAACACATGCACTCCAAATTTTTGCGATATGAGTATTGCCTTACTGATATTTCGTAGACAATCTATTCATAATAAATTGTGCAACCCTACAGTCTAGAGCATTTCCCAAGGTCATCAGGGGTTTTATGGTATCAAGAAAGCTATGTTATGGAGTTTAAACGAAAATTCAGAATGAAAGACTCACCTTCACCGCCTCCACCTTCCAATGACTCTTCTGTGCGTCTCCCAGCCTTCCAATCAGCATCCTGTCCGTCTGATTCTCCATCCAATCACCTTCTGACACCTTGTTTTTAAAGGACCTTCAGCTGTGTTCATCCTCGCCTGTCAGCTGAGTCCATCCCTTCTCCACCCCACGTCCACCATCTTCCCTCACATCTACTCCTGGCTTCCTCGCTCCCTGGACGCCGATCCACCACCAGTGTTGGATCAGGGGGAAGACATCTCTAAATCTAAGCCTTTCAAATGTTCATCTTAGCTCATATAATTCTCAGCATTCATGTCTTCCTCCCAGGTCCGAGCACCAAAGAAATAACCATGTAATTTCTCATCATTAAAACTTTTCTAATTGCCATTTCTTTCTTTGTGAGTCTTTTCAGATTGAATTCATGAAGAATGTTTAAAATGTTTATGTTATGCTCCAATTAATCATCTTTAAGGACAGGGTTTGTTCATCAGTAATCAAAACATAATGCTGGTAATATCTTTATACTCAGGAATATAATTTAGCTATGACTCCAATGTGTGGGTGCCAGTGCTGCAGGAATATGCATTTCTCAGACAAAATGGTAAAATATGACATACTGGGAATGATTTGAGGCAAACCTAAGGAGCATTACCTTTCCTTTTAGAAAAGGAAGCAACCACACCACAGTCAGGGTTAGATTTAGTCACACTGATTTGGAGGCTTGTGTTCAAACATAACTGCTCCTTCAGGTGATCATTTCTTGATGGCAAAATATGAGTTAAAGTGGTTTGCTTTTTCCTTCCCGCCGTTTAGGACTAAAGCAGGTTTGTTCAGTAGAGCCAGATTTCTTTTTTAATGACTTCCAATTTTTCAATCTCACTTAGGATTACCATGAACTGGATGAATGAGAATTTACACAGATGAATGCTTAGAACAAATTTATAAAGTTTAAGCCAAATAACTGGATTAATCCAATTTTACATTCTCGCTGATTGTGATATATTTGTTGGAACTGAAGGCTGAAAATGTAAAACAAGGATGTTAAATAATGCAAAGTGATCAGTACAGTACAAAACATCAGTATAAAAGTTCATATTTCACTTGTTTTTGAGAGCTTAGAAAATATGTTGGTATCAAAACATTGAACTGAATATTTCAACATGTGTACTATTTTTCAGTGATGTCTTATAAATATAAATTGAGTTTTACATTTATTTTGCTGCAGGAATGTTAGTTTCAGACAAAGTCTGAAAGAAAACAACATGGAAAAAGTAGGCGAATACGAAAGGCCAGATTTGCGATTGGAATTATTTTTATAAAGTATATTTAATAAAAAATTAAGGGGGAAAAGCTAAGCAGTATCCAGACACAAGTATACACAAAAGTGCTTGTGTGTATCGTTATTCTGAAATTTATTTTATGTTGCAGTGGAGTCATTAAAGACACTTAAAAGTATAATATTTGGAAAAGTGATAATTTTGTCTTTAAATATGATATAATTTTTAACATTACATTTGTCATTGTCATCCAGTATATATCATAGAAGTTGACTTACCACTTACTTTTTTTCTTTGAGCCTTGAGCTGTGGACAAACACATGCACAACAGTGTGTGAATGATCAAAATAGGGAATGAGGTCTGTGACATTGTACACCTGACCTCACAGTTGAGCCTTGTAACAATATGGTGCCCTGTGCTGTTGTATAATGTCAAATGACTAGCGTTCTATACTGCTCCTCTGGGGATGTAGATGACTGATGTATTATTTTATTTTTCCACAGGCTGAATGTGTCATTTTTGTTTTGATTAATGTTGTTGCTTCTGGCAAAAAGACCAAATATTCAACAGAAACGATTTGATGTTTTGGCAACATACTGTTTAAAGGTCTACAAAATGCCAAATATCAAAATGTTATCTATTAAAGGAAAAAGCAAGAAGATGTGCATCACCATGGGTACAACAAATAGCCTTTATAACTTGCCTAATACAAAATATACACTTGTATAAAATATTGTCAAACAAATCCACTTTTCTGTCTTCACACATATGAACTTCAGAGACACCCTATTCATTACACATATGGCTTAATATAAACCCTGCCCACAATTTGCAGCTATAAGAGCTTCAACTCTTAGGAGAAGGTATTCCAAAATGTTTAGAAGTGTGTTCATGGGAATTTTTTATTATTCTTCTAGAGGCGCATTTGTGAAGTCAGACACCGATGTTGGATGAGAAGGCCAGGTTTGCAGTATCTGCTATAATTCATCCCAAAGGCCCTCCATCAGGTTATGGTCAGGATTATGTGAAGACCCATCAAGGTATTCTATAGCAAAATCCCCAAACCATATCTTTATGGACTTCGCTTTGCACAATGTGGCAATGTACCCCAAACTGTTCCCATAAAGTTGGGAGTGTGATCATGACCAAAATGTCTTGGTGTGCGGAAGATGAAGGAGTTCACTGGAACTAGTGGACCAAGCTCAACTCCTAAGATACATCACATAATAATGCCTTCTGCACCAAATTTTACCATGACACTGTATAGTCAGCCAAGTGCTCTCTTGGTAACCCCAGACTTGTCCATTGGATTGCCAGACAGAAGTGCATAATTCATAACTCCAGAGAGCATGTCTCCACTGGTCTAAAGTCTACTGAACTCTAGGCTATGTATCCAGCTCTTTTCATTGCATTCTGGGACGTAAGGCTTGAATGCAGCCGCTCTGCTTTGGAAACAAATTCTGTAAAGCTCTCTATGCACTGTTCTTGTGCTAGTCTGAAGGCCACGTGTAGTTTGTAGGCCTGTAGCGATTGACTCTGTGGGGAACTGTCTATGCACTATGCACCTCAACATCTGCTAACCACCCTCTGTGATTTTACAAGGTCTACCACCCCATTCCTGAGTTATCGTCATTCTCATTGGCTTCCACTTTGTGATAATACCATTAACAGTTGAATGTGGAATATTTAGTGCCGAGGAAATTTCACAAATGCACAGTTGACTAAATGCACAGTTAGCATCTTATCACAGAATAATGCTAGATTACACTGAGCTCCTGATAGAGACCCATTCTTTAACAAAGGTTTTTAGAAGCAGTCTGCATGGCTGCATGGATTTTAAAACACCTTCAGCCATGGAAGTGATCTAAAACATGCAGGACACTGACTTTGGACACCCCTGTCATAGACTAAAAACTCTAGTTTTTAGTCAGTAATGTTTTTTTCCTAAAAATGTCAAAATTATTTTGGGAAGATGTACTGTCACTTCTACTGCTTCCTTGTTCAAACTAACTAAACAGAAGCAACCCAGCTTTGTATCCGTGTGAGCTGTCAAAGAGACTGTCAGCTATACAAAGTCAGAAGACTGACAAAGGCAGTGTGTAGAAAAGCAATTCTCGACACGCCAGTTCTTGCTTCCACACATGCATTCATTAAATGCTTTGAAAACCTGATGGAGGGGCATCCCTCTATTTCCATTACCAAACCATATTGACAGAAGAGGTAAAATGATTCTGCATTGAGTGGCAAACATTAAAAGGACCATATATAGTTAGAGTTTATAGCAATTATGACAAACCAGAGATCCCAGCAACACTGATTATTCAGAATTTATATAAGTGTTCAAATGGGTCATAAAATTATCCTTTGCAAATCTAAATACAGGTCCTTCTCAAAATATTAGCATATTGTGATAAAGTTCATTATTTTCCATAATGTCATGATGAAAATTCAACATTCATATATTTTAGATTCATTGCACACTAACTGAAATATTTCAGGTCTTTTATTGTCTTAATACGGATGATTTTGGCATACAGCTCATGAAAACCCAAAATTCCTATCTCACAAAATTAGCATATCATTAAAAGGGTCTCTAAACGAGCTATGAACCTAATCATCTGAATCAACGAGTTAACTCTAAACACCTGCAAAAGATTCCTGAGGCCTTTAAAACTCCCAGCCTGGTTCATCACTCAAAACCCCAATCATGGGTAAGACTGCCGACCTGACTGCTGTCCAGAAGGCCACTATTGACACCCTCAAGCAAGAGGGTAAGACACAGAAAGGAATTTCTGAACGAATAGGCTGTTCCCAGAGTGCTGTATCAAGGCACCTCAGTGGGAAGTCTGTGGGAAGGAAAAAGTGTGGCAGAAAACGCTGCACAACGAGAAGAGGTGACCGGACCCTGAGGAAGATTTTGGAGAAGGGCCGATTCCAGACCTTGGGGGACCTGCGGAAGCAGTGGACTGAGTCTGGAGTAGAAACATCCAGAGCCACCGTGCACAGGCGTGTGCAGGAAATGGGCTACAGGTGCCGCATTCCCCAGACCTGGGCTACAGAGAAGCAGCACTGGACTGTTGCTCAGTGGTCCAAAGTACTTTTTTCGGATGAAAGCAAATTCTGCATGTCATTTGGAAATCAAGGTGCCAGAGTCTGGAGGAAGACTGGGGAGAAGGAAATGCCAAAATGCCAGAAGTCCAGTGTCAAGTACCCACAGTCAGTGATGGTCTGGGGTGCCGTGTCAGCTGCTGGTGTTGGTCCACTGTGTTTTATCAAGGGCGGGGTCAATGCAGCTAGCTATCAGGAGATTTTGGAGCACTTCATGCTTCCATCTGCTGAAAAGCTTTTTGGAGATGAAGATTTCATTTTGCAGCACGACCTGGCACCTGCTCACAGTGCCAAAACCACTGGTAAATGGTTTACTGACCATGGTATCACTGTGCTCAATTGGCCTGCACACTCTCCTGACCTGAACCCCATAGAGAATCTGTGGGATATTGTGAAGAGAACGTTGAGAGACTCAAGACCCAACACTCTGGATGAGCTAAAGGCCGCTATTGAAGCATCCTGGGCCTCCATAACACCTCAGCAGTGCCACAGGCTGATTGCCTCCATGCCACGCTGCATTGAAGCAGTCATTTCTGCAAAAGGATTCCCGACCAAGTATTGAGTGCATAACTGTACATGATTATTTGAAGGTTGACGTTTTTTGTATTAAAAACACCTTTCTTTTATTGGTCGGATGAAATATGCTAATTTTGTGAGATAGGAATTTTGGGTTTTCATGAGCTGTATGCCAAAATCATCCGTATTAAGACAATAAAAGACCTGAAATATTTCAGTTAGTGTGCAATGAATCTAAAATATATGAATGTTAAATTTTCATCATGACATTATGGAAAATAATGAACTTTATCACAATATGCTAATATTTTGAGAAGGACCTGTACATAGCGTATAATACACTCCTGGACTGAAGTTTTAAACCAAAACGACTGATTCCTTTCTACTTGGGGGTGTGTAAAGAAGAATGGGCAAAAATGTGGTTCTAGATGGGTAAAGCTAGGAAAGACATGCTCCAAAAGACCTTCAACATCAAATGTAGGGAAATCTAGTAGTACAAATTATTTACTGAACACACATACACACCACCATCTTTACAATTTCTGTTAAAAACATTTTGAAAAACAAATTTTCCTACCATTTTACAGATTTTCTTCAATTTGTATTGATCTATAAATCCCCAACTTCAGTCTGACATTTTTTATTCTAATGTGACAAAATGGGAAAAAGATCAATGGGTGTATATATACTTAGCAAGGCATTGTGCAATATAAATAAAATTGATACAAAACCTACAGTTGTCAAAGAGGTATTTCTTTTCTCACTTGCTCGTCCTTCCATTCTTTAAGTTATCATTTCACCATCAGTAAAAGCAAAACACAATCCTTTACATTTCTTAAAGCTACTGACTGAAGTGAGTTTAAATCTGACACAAAGTAGAACAAGTGGAGATTTCTCTTTCCTTCCATCTAAAGCCCTGTGAAGAGATAAATCTCCCCGGGCTCTCTGCAGCCTAAAGTCAAATATATGTTGGGTTAAAAACTCAGATGAAGAAAGCGTAAAGAGACCCTAATTTTAAGTGAAAATGAGGGGGAGGGTATATGGACTTCCAGGCATTCTTGGCTTCTCCATCCACTTTTGTTGGCAGCTAACTGGAGTAATTGGGATGTGGGTAAGACAGTGATCAAACAAACCTTTGCACCTCCATCACTGTTAATGAAAGCTCAACAAGCAGATACAGAACTGCCACGCACTTTGTAGTCACACAAGTATATGTGTTTGAATGTGTGTCGAAGCTTGCCTGTTTGACTGTGTGTACTGTAAGTGTGGTTGCACAGATCCACTGTGATTGCTGTGGTTATTTTTAAGGCAATTATTTTGGTTTTTGGCAGCGTCAGTCAATCCGGTATTATTCAGACTGACGCAGTCTGCATTCAGATAAGTCGTCTAACAGCACAGATACAATAAGTCAAGATTTCTCACTGTCTGTGTTTGCTTATCGCTTTGGAGGCAATGTAACACCTCAGGGGGATTGAATTCAATTATCAACAAAATTATAGAGAAAAACAAAATTCACAATATGTTTATTTCATGGAAAAGTAATTATTTCAGACTCTGGGGGGTTTAGATAAAGAACAATACTCTGTGCCTTCTAACATTGTTACTGCTGGGGTGTGTCAGTCTGCGTAACACTCTTGAGAGATGAGAAGTGGATTTGGGAAGAGGGAATAAAAAACTTAGTTGACTGGATTATCTCAGCTCTAGTACATGTTTGTCATGTATTAATAGTTTCTACACTTGAAACTCTTGTTTGTTTTTTTTCTTGACTGAAACATACATAGCCAAACATGTAGTGAACAGATTTTGGGTTCCTACACACTTTTTCAATAGTAAATTCAGTTCAATTTTTTGCAGTCTTACATTTCACAGTCCTTTGTTGTCATTTGTTAAATATAAAACTTTGTAATTAATTTATGGCAGATATTATTTCTAAAGTGGCTGGCTGGCTAGACGGATGGAAAGACAGATGGATGGATGATAGATAGTATAGTGGCTCTCGAAATCTAAACACCTGATTAAAATGCCAAGTGTTTGTTACAAAACATGATATATTTAAAACTTTTTCAATTCAATTCAGTTTATTTATAAAGCGCCAATTCACAACACGTCGTCTCAAGGCACTTTACAAAGTCAATTCAATAGAATCATACATATTTCAAGGTACATACATTCCAATTGATCCTAATTATCAATTTCCCCAAAACTGTTTATCTGGAAATCAAACATATTGGTCAGAACAAAAAAATGTAAGAACTGAAAAACCTGCTATATCAGGTTGTATATTTTGAGCCCTCTGAAACTATTTGTTCTTTAACTAACTCTTTTTTAAGTCATTTCCAGGGCTCAGTCATTTGAATCTTACATTCACCATCAGTTATGGTGAATCTGATCAACCAGAAAGAATGTTTAACTGACCTCTCTTCACATTTGTATCCTTTAGCTAAGGCCATAGTTTGCAAAAAGGTTTTGAAGGGATCAAACTGGTTTTATTTCACCAAAGTTTAAATTAGGATGTGATGTAGTCACATTCCTTGCACAGAGATTGGCTTGAAGTGTGCAGACCTGTGATGTGCAATTGCAGGCAGATTGTGAAGAAGACAACACAAGGCATACATTTTTCTGGCAGTAGCTCAAATGGAAAGTGTAGCTGTCTCGAGAGTTCCGGGTTCTTATTCAGGGACGAAGAGGAAGGAATTGGAGGATACAGTACAACATGGTTCATAGGTTTTACAATATAATTTAAAGTAGTTGCAGCTCTTAAAATACTACTGCAGGGTTCAGAGCCCTGGTGTGATCAGTTTAGAGTGATCGATGAAAAAAACAGATTCTTATAATAGTGCAAAATGGCACAGAGCAGTATGCTGCACTCTGCACAGAAAACCCCGTCCATCTGCCTCCTTTTGGTACCCTTGTGAAATTACTGAAGCTCGAACCTCCTCCACAACTCTCAAACTGAGGGTAGAAATGTCAAACTTTCTGCAAATTGTGAGGAAACATCATGTGATTACCCATGTGATCACTGTGGCGGTATCACTGTGATGGTAAAGAACACACCAGAGAAAACCTGTGTCCGGTACTGAAAGAACAGTAAGGTCATGTTTTCATTTATACTAAGGCAACAATATGAAAAAATATAATAAATTTAGGAAAAGCTGATAAAATAAGAAAAAAAACTAATAGAACCATAGGGAGTATGTTTTTAAAAGGCATTTAAAGAATGTGCAAACTATGTAAATAGATGGATACATTTTGCATGTAACTATACAGTTAATACAAATTTAACTGTATAGTGAAGAGTTTTATAGATGTTTGAAATTAGCCATCGAACCAAAAAACATTGACAATACAACTCGTACTGCTTTTTTTCCGGACACCTGCTATACCCACTGCCCACTATCTGCAGGCCAGCTCTCACTCAAGTCTCAACACAAAGGTCTGGGTCCCAATAAAAACATGCATGTCATTACCTACTGAAAATAAGCACCAGCGACCCTGTAAGGATCCAGTTGGTATAGTCAGTGGATGGATTGACGGGGCTGCATCAAAAGCACCTTCATCGATGTGAAAAGGTGATGTTTGCAAAACTGAGCTTAATTGCATTACTTTATACCTTTTATAAGATGCATTTCTAGATATACTCATATATGTGACAAGATAATAAGCAATGAGACAGCAGTTTTAGTTTCAAAAAAAGTTTTCTTGGGAATCTTAGGTTCTCATCTGTGTTTTGTTATGACGAGCAAAAAGTTTGCAGAACAATCAAATTACTTTGAAAACCCAAGTTTTGTGTTCAGCTTTCTTCAGTATTGTATCCGTGTCCCTGAAAGTTCAAGATATTTTTTTGAAAAGTAGGTCTAAGGTGTGTTATGCTTTTATTCATGAGAGCTAGAAAACCTAAAATGACTTGAAATTTATTTTCTTAGTTGCTCTATGCCATACTAAACTGGATTAAAATATTCTGCCACTGGAACTAGCTGGCCTCAGTCAGTGATTAACACTAATGTTTAAATTAATTAAACCCTTAGGGAGGCAAATCTGACAGCAGTAATTATGACTGACTGAAAAGATCCCTTTGCCATGCCCTTTGATAAATGTGATAAGAAAACAATCTAATGTTTTAGATTGTTTACTGTTAATGTTTTTCATGTAAATGTTTCTATTGTTTATTTTATATGGCGTTTATATGGTGTTTTAATGCAGCACCTTACACAGAAATTCTCAAAGTTCTTCACAAAATAAAGCATAAATAAAAACATGACAAACATGCTTTTGAATTCTCAAGTCTGCAAGTTTTTATGCACCATTCTCATAATCCTGTGTTACAAGGCAAAGTACTTTTAGACTTGAGCAGACAGCTTGTTCTATCAGTTTTTGGATAAATAGTAATCATCCTTTCAAACAAATAGCTGTGAGCCAAATCCAACAGCTAAATAATAAAAAAAACATATCTAATAAAAAAATCAGTACCAGCAACACAGCAATGTAATTATCGTTGTAATGAGTTTTAACATTGTAACTACAGGAAACGGATCTACTTAAACAATTTAAGAAACAGTGTAATAGGCTACTGATAAATTCTAAATGGTATTGAAGCAGTTATAGGAGAAAGCAGATGAAATGTGATGTATTGCCCATAAGCAATGCAATAGACCTAATTCCATCAATATAGACTGTTTTTTATACCTATCAAAGGCTGACAATTTTGTTTCTGTGAACAGCCTCCTTGGTTTGACTGTTTAGATTTTACACAACCTAAATTCAATCACCTCTGAGAACCTTTTTGTTACACACACTGTAGCTCCTCAACTCATTTGACCTGTATCTCTCCACAATATAACTCTATCAGCACTCCCACAGGGAGGCTAAAGGCAGTAATAACCAGTGTGATGTCTCAGCTGTCACTCAGTGTTTGTTCAAGTGTGTCTGAGTTTCTTTCTCTATGTATTATTTCATATGTTTGTCTTGGCATATTTGATCTTTCACTTAAGTGACAAGGAGAAACACTTCTGTCACATACAGCCGGGGCATTAACTCTTTCCTGCCATGCTGCACAACCATGTGTTTTTCAAAATAACCCCCAGTGGCAACATGTGTCAGAAACTGTCTCTGCCACTGTAATGAAATCTTTCAGAAACCCATTGTGCAGACAATATTTAGTGGACTTTATTGTGTCACAAAATACTAAAACAAAGAAACCACACAATAGCTGATTAGTTATTTTGCATTTGTTAAGTATGTTAAGTAATGTATATTGAAAATGTTTGAGCACACCGTTGTAAAGACATTTTAATTCAGTTAAATTTCACATTATTTATAGAACACCAGTTAACAACCAATGTCATCTGAAGGCAAACAGGTTCATCCATCCATCCATCTTCTATACCCACTTCTTCCGTACAGGGTCGCAGGGGGCTGGTGCCTATCTCCAGTGGTATATGGGCGAAAGGCAGGGTTAACCCCGGACAGGTTGCCAGTCCATCACAGAGCAACACAGAGACACACAACCATGCACACGCCCATTCACACCAAAGGGTAATTGAGAGAAACCAATTAACCTAATAGTCATTTCTTTTGTCGTGTTTTTGTCATGTTTTTGGACTGTGAGAGGAAGCCAGAGCATGCACAGGAAGAACATGCAAATTCCATACTGAAAGACCCACAAAAACCCTGGACCCTCTTGCTGCAAGGCAACAGTGTTATCAACTGCGTCACCGTGCAGCCCAAACAGGTCCAATTCATTTTTAATTTTATATTAAATCCAATTTGGTCCCAGCTCAGTTCAAATCAGTTCAATTCATTCCAATACACTTTAAACATATAATCAAATTTGGATACAATTACATACAGAGTATTTTCAAACCAATTGTATTACAATAGAATCAAATTTAGTTGGTAGTATATTGCTGATGGGTAAAAGGTTAGCTAAGGAAGCTTACCATTTAACCCATCGACTGGAAGTTGAAAAACCATGAAGGAGAAACAGGAAAATAGACAGAAGACTGGACCCTGAGCACGTTTTACTTCAAAAACATGAGAACAGAGATGTCAAAACACAAAAGCACAGAGGAAAGAGTAATGTCTATGAGAAAGAAAAACCAGAGTACATAAAAGTAAAGTGAACTATTTTGTCAGTGTTCCTATATACAGTTAACAAAAGACAAATGTTTGTGCATCTATTGTGTTTTTCATACACTTTAGTGTAAGAAAGAAGAGAAAATCCAAAACATTTTCCTTTTTCTGTTTAATTGTGTTTTATTAAAAGAATATTCTTAAGAGGTTTAGGACGAACATGATACAGAAATGCCTTCTGCAATATTACACCCTGATCTCAATGAAAAATGTGTAATGAATCTGATCTATTGTGCCTCTAATGGTTCAAATAGTGCAGCAAGAAATGCTTATTTTTCTAATTCCTCCACCAGCTCAGAATCAACCTGTAGGCTCTCAGAGAGATGTAATCTTCACTCCATCACATGCTGACAGAGCATTTTCATAAGGAGTGATGGGATTGCAGGGCAGATGCCAAATTGAATCTGAATTCATTCATGAGCATTTAAAGCATGAGCTATCTGAGAGAAGTCAAGCAAATCAGTAGCAACCATATATTAATAGTTATTAATGGTTCTCAATTTTATCCTATATTGAAGTTATTGTGTTATAACAAGTACAAAGTCACCACAGTGCATTCATGATGTAATATTTAAGAAAGAACTTTATGATGGATGGAGGACTAAAACAGTCAGAGTGTGTGGTACACATTATTTGTGCATGTGTGTGTGTGTGTGTGTGTGTGTGTGTGTGTGTGTGTGTGTGTGTGTGTGTGTGTGTGTGTGTGTGAGAGAGAGAGAGAGAGAGAGAGAGAGAAAGAGAGAGAGAGGTGCCTCTGGGGAGTTTCCCTCCTCACTCAGCAGTAATGAGCTGTGCAGGCAACATTTTGCTTATAGGCCTATAAACAACGCACTTATGAAGATGGAAGTCACCTCGGGCAACTAAGGCTAATTCAGATATATATGCAAGGACTGAGTGCTTTCGGAGGATAGTGTGTGTGTGTCTGTGTGTGTCTGTGTGTGCGTGCATGCATGCGTGCGTGCGTGCGTGCGTGCGTGTGTGTATGTGTGAAGGCTGGATCCGGGTCAATCAGGTTGTACGTAGTTAAAGAACAATGACAGACACAACAGTCTGCAGAGCTTTTTCACCCATATATGGATTGATGTGTACAGACAGAGTTGGAGATAATGACATGGGGGATGTTTGTGAAGGTAAAGGGGCAACCAAAAGTGAGTTCTACAGAATAATAACGACAGAAGGAAAGCCACCAAACAAGAGGGACTGACAAGAGTCAGACAGAACTGGTAAGTTAGAAAAGAAAGGATGGATACAAACAGAAAGATTTGGACACTGTGACAGAAAAAGAAAAGGCAAAGCAGCCACAGATGGAGATTAAAATAGAGAGCCGGTGAGTCAGAAGTGGAAAGAGGGGCAGAAGGAAAGAGTGAGTCACACAGATAAAGAGAATATGGAGAGAATAAGTTAAACTTACAGAGGGTTCAAATTGAGAGAAAACAGACATAAGGACAGAAAAGTGAAAGAAAAGAGACAAACTCAATAAGAGTCAGGGGGGGGACTTCAAGTAGAAGGCGAGGAGGTCAGAGATGGAGAGGGAATAGAAATTACTTTGGATGGTAGGAGTGTCAGACTCAAAATCAGAAGTATTTTTTTATTCCCAAGTTTTCCTTTCTAAGCTTGTTTAATAGAGAATATTGTCCAGAAGTCTTGAGTCATCCTTTGTTTCTTCATATTTAGCTTGAAATAAGCAGATTTCCGTCCAATTGTTTCAGCTTGATCTTTTTATGAGTTTAAATGTATGGCAACTAAAATATTATTTCCTTCCAAATATTGTGTCTAAGCAGTCCTTTGCTTTTGTGATATTGCACAAAATGAAATTGTGATTATGGGAATGGTTCTATATATTGCACAGTTCTACTCTGGCCTAGGAATCATTCATCCTCAGGAATTAACATTATCCTAAACTCAGTGGATGTGCAGTGATGGGTCTACAAGTAACAAGTAACAAGTAATATACCTATTTTCAATTAGATTTTAAGACCTTTGGTAACAGGCAGCCATTTTTTGCAAATTTCTTTAGATGAATGCAATAAAAAACACTAGATAACATCAGCAGAGCCTACAAAGCTGCACAAGCTCCACACATTGGTCTGTTGCATCATCAACAGAAGGATGATTCTTCTCTCAGGTCCTTTGGCAGGGCTTTTTTGTGTTTCAAAATGTATTCATTTATTAAGGGGAAAGAACTGAACTGGAAATGAGCGAAAAATAAATGGGCCTCAACTGAAGACTTGTACAGTACTGTATATGGTTAGATTGATATGTTTAACATTTTATGTTTATGGTCATTGCCTATTCAAATGTTGACAATGGAATAGTGGATGATGTTTCACTAAATCTTGCACGAGATGCATGGGTAGCATCAGCATTTATCAAAAGTTGTATCAGTCTCATAAAAAAAATATATATTATTTTTATCTGTCCTAAATTTTTAAAGATCTGTCTGATTCTCTTTTTTAGGGAGTCTAAATTGCACACTTTGAGGAATATATTAAGGACATATACCTATTCTCAGATTTGCAATATCACTAAATAAATGTACAATTTATTTAGTGATGTTGCAGTTAAAGTAACTAAAGCCTAATGTAAAAGCATAACCCTGCCCCCAGACTAAATTTGAAAAATGCCACCTGACTGGGCAGTTCCAAGAGACAAGAGACACTGAGGGGACCGGCCAAGTGTGGGGATGAGAAGAGTGGGCGTGTGTGAACAAAAGTTAATTTGGGGTTCAGCTACTTCTTAATTTCATCACCAGAGGTTGAGGAAGGCTTTGTGGAGCCCAGAAGGCCTGAGCCTTGTCAGTTAGAGCCACTGGCTCAAGTCGTTGACTCAGCGATCCCACCTACTAATCTATAAATTTACAAAACGACAACACTAGCGCTAATTACGGCAATTTGATATGACTAAATAATCTGAGTACCTAATTTAAAACGGTATGCTAAGTAATGGGTAATAAAATGGTAACCTGAAGAAGCTATCGATCAAGGATCGCAATGCCAAATATTGTAGAATTAAACAGGTTTAAACAAAAATGTCCAAAATTGCACAGTAACATAAATATAGCACCCTTAAGGCCCAATTTAAACAACTTATCTATATAAAAAAAGTTGATTTGGAGATTAGCTGCTCTTTAAAGGGAATTCTGAAAGTGTTTGTGTTTGTTGGAAATGTTTTTATTCACACCTTTCTGCTGTGGCTCTACCATCAAATCTCTTGTTCATTCTTTTTTCTTTTTCCTTGCAACCTTGAGTAAATGAACATTTCCTGACAGAGTATACAGATTTCTAAACTGAACAACAGCCAATGGATACCTTGACATTTTACATATGTGTATTGTGGAGACGCCAACACACATTGCCAATAAAACCGGTTTGGGTGAAAGCAAAGAGCTGTCCACATTTAGCCAGACTAGAATTCTGTAATGCAGTGGCTTTCAAACTTTAAAGGATTAAAGGTTAAACTGTTATTAACTTCTATTACTCTAAACTGGAAAACATTTAAGTTGAATTGGATGCCATTCTCAGATCTGTGGAAGTTCTAACTTCAGAAGAAAAAGGATCACAGCAAACGTAGCCTCCAGCACTTGTCTGCATCATCTGTTTTATTTTGTATTGCGAGTTCCCAAAATTGTCTCCACTGCACATCTTTTATAAAAGATTTTTGATGAGGCAAAGGTAAAATTGATTGAACAGTTCTTCTTTCTAGATGTTACTGCTTATTATCTCAACATCACAGCTATTTGTTTGTCTTTAACGTATAAATAACTGATACCACTGATACCAACCATTTTTCTGAGTCTCACTAAAGGCATGGCTTGTGAACCATGGCTGTATTGAATACTGAATTAGAGTTTTGTTTATTAAGTAGATTTTCTGTCATGTCTTCCCAGTGGTAAAGACCCAGTTTTGCATTCAGGTATGACTCTACATGGATGATGTAAGACTGATCTGCTAGCTGTCATCAAAGGATGCCTGACTCCAGAGAAAAAGGCCAGATTATTGTGAATTAAAGCAGTCGGAGATCAAATTAAGAAAAGTATAAAAGAAGATCAAAACTCAAAATAAATACATGTGTGTTAAAGAAGTGGACATTAATACATACAGTGTCTTGCGAAAGTACTCGTCCCCCTTGAACTGGTCAACCTTTGCCACATTTCAGGCTTCAAACATAAAGATATAAAATTCTAATTTTTTGTGAAGAATCAACAACAAGTGGGACACAATCGTGAAATTGAATTAAATTTCTTGGATGTGTCAAACTTTTTTAACAAATAAAAAACAGAAAAGTGGGGCCTGTAATATTATTCGGCCCCTTTACTTTCAGTGCAGCAAACTCACTCCAGAGGTTCAGTGAGGATCTCTGAATGATCCAGTGTTGTCCCAAA
The DNA here is from genome assembly GCF_021462225.1 of Girardinichthys multiradiatus. Taxonomy (NCBI): domain Eukaryota; kingdom Metazoa; phylum Chordata; class Actinopteri; order Cyprinodontiformes; family Goodeidae; genus Girardinichthys; species Girardinichthys multiradiatus. The sequence goes on from NC_061799.1 coordinate 41,120,721, forward strand.
TGACTGATGATGATAAATAGAATCCACCTGTGTGTAATCAAGTCTCCGTATAAATGCACCTGCTCTGTGATAGTCTCAGTGGTTCTGTTCAAAGTGCAGAGAGCATCATGAAGACCAAGGAACAAACCAGGCAGCTCCGAGATACTGTTGTGGAGAAGTTTAAAGCCGGATTTGGATACAAAAAGATTTCCCAAGCTTTAAACATCCCAAGGAGCACTGTGCAAGCAATCATATTGAAATGGAAGGAGTATCAGACCACTGCAAATCTACCAAGACCCGGCCGTCCCTCTAAACATTCATCTCGAACAAGGAAAAGACCGATCAGAGATGCAACCAAGAGGCCCATGATCACTCTGGATGAACTGCAGAGATCTACAGCTGAGGTGGGAGAGTCTGTCCATAGGACAACAATCAGTTGTACACTGCACAAATCTGGCCTTTATGGAAGACTGGTAAGAAGAAAGCCATTTCTCATAGATATCCATAAAAAGTCTCGTTTAAAGTTTGCCACAAGCCACCTGGGAGACACACCAAACATGTGGAAGAAGGTGCTCTGGTCAGATGAAACCAAAATCTAACTGTTTGGCCACAATGCAAAACGATATGTTTGGCATAAAAGCAACACAGCTCATCACCCTGAACACACCATCCCCACTGTCAAACATGGTGGTGGCAGCATCATGGTTTGGGCCTGCTTTTCGTCAGCAGGGACAGGAAGATGGTCAAAATTGATGGGAAGATGGAAGGGGCCAAATACAGGACCATTCTGGAAGAAAACCTGTTGGAGTCTGCAAGAAACCTGAGACTGGGACAGAGATTTATCCTCCAACAAGACAATGATCCAAAACATAAAGCCAAATCTACACTGGAATGGTTCACAAATAAACGTATCCAGGTGTTGGAATGGCCAAGTCAAAGTCCAGACATAAATCCAATCGAGAATCTGTGGAAAGAGCTGAAGACTGCTGTTCACGAACGCTCTCCATCCAACCTCACTGAGCTCCAGCTGTTTTGCAAGGAAGAATGGGCAAGAATTTCAGTCTCTCGATGTGCAAAACTGATAGAGACAAACCCCAAGTTACTTGCAGCTGTAATTGCAGCAAAGGGTGGCGCTACAAAGAATTAACGCAAGGGGGCCGAATAATATTGCACGCCCCATTTTTCAGTTTTTTATTTGTTAAAAACGTTTGACACATCCAAGAAATTTCATTCCACTTCACGATTGTGTCCCACTTGTTGTTGATCCTTCACAAAAAATTTGAATTTTATATTTTTATGTTTGAAGCCTGAAATGTGGCAAAGGTTGACCAGTTTAAGGGGGCCGAGTACTTTCGCAAGACACTGTAATACAGCCAAGATCAAAGCTGGCACAAATGAGTATGTATTTAAAGTCCTCGGATTCTCTTCAGGTCCCATTAGTTTCAGATTTTTGCCTTTTTCCACTCCATCAGGGCAGAGCTCAAGTGGAGTTTATGGTTTCAAGTGTGTTCTTGCATGTCTGTTTATGTGTTAAATTTTAAACACTGAAATGTCACAAGAGATACATCTTTTGCTTGAGATAGTGAAGCGGTACTCTGCTGACTTTTGACCATTCAAGTCAATGAAAAGACAGAAGTGTAAGTGTGTGTGTGTGTGTGTGTGTGTGTGTGTGTGTGTGTCTGTGTGTCTGTGTGTGTGCACATGTATATAACATTGTGTGGACATGTTGCCTGGTCCGCAAAAGGGGAAATGGGTTTTGGGGTTAATGGTTATGTTTAGGACTAAGGTATGAAATGAGTTTAGGTTAGGTTTAGGGTAAGGTATATACTGGTAAAGGATAGGTTTATAGTAAGGGTTAGGGTTAGGATGCATGCGTGCGTGCGTGATGAGGAGGGTGATTGCCTGATGTTTTTAACAGGATCATTTAGCTTTATTAAAATCTGCTTTACATTTACTCTTTTTCTGCATGTTTAGTTGTTAAACTGCAACATTTATGTTCATCCAGATGTACTGCAAGTAGATAATCACATTGAGATCAGTGATCAGAAAAATGAAAGTGCTTGTTAACAATGGTTCTCTTCTTATTTTCCTTTCATAACTGTGCACACCTTCACAGAAACAAAGGAAAGCTGACAAACAGCCTCATAAGCGCGTGCTTGCGTAAACTGTGTACACATCAACACTGCTTCTGTTTGTACATTCATGCTTTCTTGCATAAACAAAATTGTATATGCAAATACATGCACACATGCAAATTAACAAGCGGTCACCCCCTTATACTGTGACACAGACAACGCACACTGTGCACATTTGTTCGTGGCAACGGCAATGAAAATGCATGGGCAAACATATGCAGAAAGTAGACCTAGTCATGCACATGCCGCTGCTGCCATATGCTCTCCTTCGTTCCCCTTTTTTACTCTCTCTCACACACGTAGACACATACACACACACACAAACACACGCACACACAAACACACGCACACACACACACACACACACACACACACAGGGAGAAGACAGACATTTACGTGCGAAGTCACCAAGCTTGTTTCCATGGAAACCTGAGAGGCAAGATGCTAATGAAAAACTGTGATTGTGTAACTATGGGGAAAGATTTACCTGTACACCTGTGCTGCCGAAGCACAGTGTTCAAATCCATGAGTGTGTTTTAAAGTTCACCAGCTGGATTTGTGTTAAATGAACAAAAAAAATGCCTTTTGATTATCAAACCATTAGAGGTAACAACGGTGTTTTCCGTATTATCAGCAGCTGATCTTAAACGTGCCTTGTAATGATTAAACATTTATACTAGATTTTAAAAAAAGATTCGACACCTCAGTGAAAAACAAAGGATTGAGCCTCATATGCCTTGTTATTTTTATAGTACCCTGCAAATGTATTCACATTGTGTCACTTTGTGTATACCTGTGAAGTGAAGGAAAAATGATACATGTTTTATTTTTTAAGAATAGAAAATAAACCTAATTGTATTATCTCTATACAAAAATCACAGTTCACTTTTTTAGACACTGTAGGGTCTAAAAAAGTGAACTGTGATTTCCCCTCTGCCAACCAGTTTCCCTGAACCTGCTGAAAAAAAACGCTCCCCACCAAAACCATCATGTTTCATTGTGGGGATGGTGTTTTCATGATGATGTATGCTGTTTGTCTGCCACACATACTGTTTGCATTTAGGCCAAAAAGTTAAATCATTGATCTGATCTGTGTTCCCTACTTGGCTTTTTGCCTAGTAGGAAAGGAGGAATCACAGCTGGAACAACTGTGACTTCATCTAGTTTCAAAACTCCTGGTGCAGCAGCTTTCTTCCTTTTTGCCACCAGCTCTCCACAGGCTACAATGGGGACGTTGCTCGCTTAAACGACTTCATCCTGCTGGCCGAGTAAAAGTCTGTTTCTTGAATGATACCTTGGATTGAAAGTAAAGTACGGTCCTCTGTTTGTGTATCTGGTGACTGTACCCCGGCCGAAAATAACACTAGCCGCCTCAACCTAGCTGTCTGAGCTCCTGCAGAAAATAATCTGAAAGAATTGTAGATTCCCAAGGAAGAAACAATGTCTCTAATTACATCGACAAAGCATTTTTTTCTCAAGAAGACGGCATTGAAACTGTAGCTCTGCATGCCTGATGCATGCGCCAGTACGAGCAGATGCTAACCCCAACCAAGGGCAGCTGCCACATCGTCTCTCCCCTTGGACCTCATGGACTCCATTGTCTGAGAACGCCACTGAAAGTAATTTCACTCTAAGAGGTTGGTTACAGTTGATTTATGATAAAACTATTTGAAATATTGCTAATTTCATTCTGTTTTGTTTTGTTTTTGTTTTGTTTGTGGTGTTTAACTACCTGAATGCTTACAAGCCACTGATACTATAAAGTTTTTGTAAGGTTGATGACTGGTATTCCATTTTATTATTCCATTATTCCATTTTATCAGTGTTTTTCCTTCATCCCCTCTCAATAACCTGCATAGTCCATTTAAATGTGCTAAATTGTGTCACCATTATTTTAGCTCCTAATGCCAAAGCTAAAACTTTGCTAATGTTAGGACGGTAGCCTCCAATAGTTCTGCTGTGTTTACTACACAGCTCGTTCTGTTTGTGATGCGATCGGCTGTACCATGCAACCAGGGCTCATACACACTAACATTTGTATTAACTGCACTTAAAGGACTTAAGAGAGGTTGCTAAATAACAATGCAGCTGCTGTTTTCTTTGTTGTTAATTTAAATGTGACATCATCATGCTTGCCATATGTCAACCAAATCCAGCGTTTGTATCCATTTTAAACTGACATCTTGGTATTCCATCACTCCAATTCATCAGACACTGTGACAGCAAGCTAGCATGTCATTAAGAATCAATTGTTCAAAAGGATATAGATTTCTAATTCAGCAAATTGCTTTTAAAACATGTCTTATTTACCCTTTCTGATTTGCATTGTGAGCCAGTTGTTGGAACACCTTGCAACTGTTGTTCTTTGTTAGTTTTCAGAGCTAATTTGGCCTCATTCCAATTCGTCAAAACAAACCTTGGTTCTTAAACGTACATATTCACACTGAACTGTAATATCACTGCATTGTTTAATTGGTCATTGGTTTTAAGTTTATTATTATTTGTTCCATTCTGTCCCCCATTGTTTGTCAGCTTTCTTTCTTTTTTTTTCATTTTATTTAGCAGCTTATCTGAATATTACTAGCCTAGTTAAAGAGTATGTTGACTAAAGTATTTTAACTTGAAGTTGAAGTATTTTGTTAATAATAAATTCTTGTATTTTGGAGAGAAGTTGTGTTTATTCTGTATATCTGAGTAGGGCTTGCTTGTTGAGAATGCCAGTGCACAAATTCACTACAACTATTTTTTTCATGTTTGTAGGATTTGAGAAGGAACCAAGCGCAGACATGAACTCATGATGAGTTCTTTAACAACAAAAATGAAAACTCACAAAAAGGTCTAGCACAAGGACAACAGGACAGAAAGCACGGGCAGAGAAGCAAGCAAACTTGACGGAGAACAGGAGGACATGGTAGTTGAAAGGAAGAATCTGTAAACAATGAAAAATTTAGGGTATCAAATACTGAAGCAGGGGTGGAAAATGACAGAACGTGGGTGTGAGTAATCAGGGGAAAATATAGAACAGCTGAGGCAGAGTGAAAGCAGGGAGCTGAAGAACAGAGACTAATTAACCTGAATGGAGCTGAACAGAGATAGAAAGAAACCCAGGGGAAAAAACCTAACTGAGATCTAACAGAAATAATTCTAAATCAACAAAGAACACAAGAATAAACTAGAAAACTAAACCCAAAAGAAACACTTCATATGGAAAAAGTTGAAAAATATATTAAAAAAAAAAAAAAATGGTGAGAACACAAACGAAAACCACAACCTAACATCTAAGGGTTATTACAATTGTTCTATAATAACACACTTCACCAGGCAGGTATTCATAAAACATTAACTGACAGAGACTGGAAGCTGTTTGGCTATTAATTCCGGATGATCAGTGGTTCCCCAACTTGGTCATTTTGATCAAAATCGCAACAGTTTTAATAATTGCCTTTGGTACTTATTATTTATAGTTATTCATAGCCAAGCTAAACCTATTGTTGCTCAATAAATACCTGTGTTCCTTGGTCTTAATAGTGCTCTTTGTTCACTAATGTTCCCTAACAAATGTCTGAGGCACTTAACAACTGTGGTTATAATAAAACTGAATTATACACAGGTGGATTCTCTTAAATAATGAGGTGAGTTCTGAAGGAAACTGGTCACACTGGATGTTATTTGGAGATATCAAATTAAAAGTAGCTAAATACATGTGCACAGCACAGATTATTATTTGCAAAGAATCTTGAAAACTGTTATGGTTTGCGAGATATAGGACCCCAGAATGCAGACTAAAAGGCAGCATGTTGGTAAGTAAAAAGGTTTAATAACAAAAACTCACTCACAACAGGAGGCAGGAACAAAACAACAAACAGGCAGGCAAGACAGGCATGGCATGATCAAAAAAAAAAAACAAGACTTCGTTTGAGAAATGTTTCCGCTATGACTAACTGAACAGGTGTGTATATATAGAGTGAAAACCACGTGGAGCAAGGAGACAGATTAACTTGGAGCAGGTGAACTGAATAAACTTAATTAACAGACAGAACAAAACGTGGCTGCGGCAAAAACAGAGACTCTAATATACAAACAAAACCAAAAATGAACAAGTCTAAAACATGACCAGAAAAATAAACAAAAGCATGATTCAAAACTTGAGCAGTGAAAAACGTATAAGGAAAAAACCCGAAACCAAAAACCAAACAACCCCAAATCATAACAGAAAACCATGTTTAATTTTCCTTCCACTTTACAATTAAGTGTTACTTTGAGTCTGTCGCATAAGATCCCAATAAAATATGTTGAAATCAGTGCCTGTAATGTGATAAATTATTTTAAAAGTTAAGGATGTGCAAAACATTAGTTTTAAGGACTTTGGATGCATTTTTATCATTGTCATCTCACTACAGGAGGCACTGCCATTAATAGGAGATTAATTAACAAATTTTGTTTCCGTTTTGTACCAACAATAAAACGAAGGCTATACAAGGCAATATAGGTTTGTTGGGACCCACAGCCATGGATTTCAACGTTAAAATCCAGTACAAACCTTTCTGGAACTTTCAAAATAAAGTGCATTTAACCTACTTCCGCCACAGCCAAGCAAACTGTAACAGCGGACTTCCCATGATGCCACTGCCCGTACAAAACCCCCACTTCTCCCCCAAGTCGCTCTCTTCCACAATGGTGACGACCGTGACATGGAGGCACAGCGCGCTAATGTCTCTTTAACCCTTTTATTGACGGTATTTTTAAAGGTGTGAGTTTGATTCTGGTGCTAAGCTATCAGCTTCTTTTGTTAGCTTTCACCGCTAACAGCTAAGAACACGTGCTTGCTGCTAAAGAATATTTACCCTGAAAGGTTGTTCGTTTTCAATCCAGTGAATAACAGTTCCCTAAATATTATTTTACTAAACTTGATAACTAAGTAAACACCATTAAGCCCAATTTCTCCAGAAAGATTTGGTTCTTTTCCAAAATATTTCCTTAAATATTTTACCATTTCCTTAATAATATTTATTTTAATAAACAAAGGCAGCCAATGAGACACCGTTGAGAATTAGTCATCCAGAAGGTTGGTTTTATTCAGCAGATCATTCTTTAAAACATTATTTTATTAAAATAATATTTTATCTGATCTTGCATTGTGAATGGTTGTCTTTAAACGTTTGCTGATTATTGCCTAAGTTAGTTCAAAGACTAACTTAACTTAACTAACAGAACTTCAGGTTCTTCGAGATAATCCTTGGTTCTCAAACATAAACATTGCATGGTAATGTTGCATCACTCTTTCGGTCATGATTTCCAATCATCTTTAATCAACTTGTTTATATTGTACATAGCCCATTAGTCTTCGTTATTCTTTAATTCTGCTTGGTAGTTTAGTTGGATTGTTTTAGCAAAGTAAAGAGTTTGTTGATTGAAATATGTTTGACTTTGAGTTGACTTATTTTTGTTAATAAATTTTTGTATTTTAAGAAACTGTGAATTCATTCCATATATGTGCAGAGTTTATGCTGTTCAATAATGTCGGAGCTCGTCTCACACCATCTATTTTGTCCTAATACCATCGCCTTACTGGGCTGGTATTCACAGGACAACCCTTAACAGACCAAAATATTATTTGATAAAATATTAATATTAAATATTAAATAATATTTTCAGTTTCATAGTCACAAGTTTATTTGTATAGCAAACATCAGCAATAAGACAATTCAAAATGCTTTACATGATGAAAAACAAAAAACATTTCAATGACAAAATTGTTTATTTTTTGTACTCAGCTTTTTCATTGCCATGGATAATTCTTCATAACATATTTAGTCATATTCAATAAACTAGAATATGCATTCCAATGAGGCTCATTTGAGAGATTAAACGTTCCTTTTGAAAATAACCTTTTCATTAAGCCCACATTTCTGTATTAAAAATATTTTTTGTGTTCAAATGTGCAAAAAAAACAACCCATAATTAATAGAAATAAAGGCTTAAAACATCACTTTGTATGTGATTAATCTAGAAAACGTTTCACTTAGTGAACTGACTTACTGAAATAAATTAGCTTTTCAATAATATTCTAGTTTATTGAATATGACTGGTGGCTAATACTCAGGCATCGAAGTGCTGGCAGCTTCCAGTCTATATACACCTCCAGGTAATTAGTAAATGTGAAGCACCTGTATCCTCTGCCTCTGTGAACTCCATCACCATCTAGTGACCAAGCAGAGTAAATAGCAGGCACCACAAACACACGGTAAACTCACAGACCCTGACAATGACTGTATGTGCAGTACTATCAAAAAGACATTACAGCCTCTTTTAGATCTAGGGCTTTACCAATGAGAGCATAATGACAATTATCTGGTGTTTAGCAGGTTCTTAAATTACGTATAGTTAATCTCAGGGGTATAAATCACACAGTAGAGTTAACACTGTCAAAATTTATTAAACAAAAGAAAAGCCAGAAGGGAACTTTGTTACTGGCAGTTGCTGGAAGCAACTTTACCCTCCAATGAGAGGGTAAAGAGCGGTAATTTTGTACACATGCAAACCAGTGATGGCTGTGGAAGTTATTTGATTTGTAAGAAACTGGCATGTCTAGAATGGGCACAAAGGGGCATATGTGAAGGCATAATATGCCCAGAGCATCCAAGGTCAACAAGCAGAGACCTTATAGATGCATTAGACTGCATGGCCAGACCTTAAAGGAATTTGGTGAAGTCATATTTTGGATGTAGATCAGGCTGAGTGATTACAGTGAGAGGTTTCAGGGCATCTGGTTAGTACTCTTTGATATGTGGTGCCAGATGACATGAAATATCTGGGTAGCCTAGTGTAAACAATGTATATTAAATGCTTTCTAGTGCATCTACTCTGAATCTTTGAATCTGGTGACCATCACTCACACTCATATTTTTTAATGGCTGTCAGATGGTCCAGCAACTGCCTGCAACACAATCATTTTACTCATTATGCTTCCTTTTCTGCCCTCTTGTGTCCTTTCTAGACATGCAACCCCAACCGTGTCAAATAACATATCCATCACTTGTCTATATTTGTAACAAATGACTCCAAAATTGAACAATTCATTATGAGTGCTCAACTTTTTATTTTCAGTGTTGAAATTTGTAAAATTAGTTTTATATCACCCTGTAATTAGAGATAAAGAAATGTTGCATCTCAACAAGTGAAAGCCTTCTTTTTACTCTATAACAGTAGTATTAGTTTTAATTTAAAATCTGTTATTTGCTTTTGAAATCAACAGAGATATTAGAAATAACTATGTTCATTCTAATTTGGTTCATCTCCCGACCACTAACACTTCTCACCAGACAAACCCAGTCCTCAATGCAACAAATTCTTGAAAATGGACAATTTAACTGTGTGGGTTGCAGCTCTTGAACAAGTCTCTCAGAGAAGCTGTGAAATAGTTTTCTCTATTTCTCCAGGTGAGTGAGCATTGGGGAAGATAAGCCTGTCACAGTTTCCCTGCAGACTGAAGCACAGGGATCCCATCTCAAACTGCAGGACAACTGGCCAGCAGCGATAGCCAGCCAACATCACCGTGAGAGGACTGGGGAGAAGGTGGTGTGTGTGTGAGTGGGGGGAAGGGGGATGCATCAAAAACTGGGCTTGCTTTCAGAGGATCTAAGCCACTCAGCAGCAGCAGTATCTGTGACAGAGCAGGCCTAATTGTTTTTGCTTCCAAACAAGATTCACTTTGTTTTCAAAGCAGAGAAGGAAATGGATGATTGATGGAACTGAGCAGTGGGTGATGATGCTTTTGAGGTTTTACTAGAGGGTGGGAGGTTGAAAAATTGCATTAAAAGCATTTGTATTCACAATCTAACGACTTGCATTGGCAACATTTGAATCGACAAAACCATTATGTTAGTATGCAATACTCTGGTATTTTATTTAGTTTGGTTGCAGTGAAAATGGTTTTGGTTCCTGTACAGATTTGTTTTGTGCTTGTTTTCTCTACTTAGTTGTTTCAGATCATCAAACCAATTTTAATATCCAAAAATAATGATTTGGAAAAATACAGAATGCAGTTTTCAAACACTGATTTTATATACAGTACAGACCAAAAGTTTGGACACACCTTCTCATTCAAAGAGTTGTCTTTATTTTCATGTCTATGAATATTGTAGCTTTACACTGAAGGCATCAAAAGTATGAATCAAGGGCTGCACGGTGGTGCAGTTGGTAGCACTGTTGCCTTGCAGCAAGAAGGTCCTGGGTTCGTTTCCTGTCCGAGGGTCTTTCTGCATGGAGTTTGCATGTTCTTCTTGTGCATGCGTGGGTTCTCACCAGGTACTCTGGCTTCCTCCCACAGTCCAAAGAGATGCCTGTTAGATTAATTGGTCTCTCTAAATTGCTCTTAGGTGGATGAATGAATGAGTGTGTGCATGGTTGTTTGTGTGTTGCCCTGCAATGGATTGGTGACCTGTCCAGGGTGTACCCTGCCTCTTGCCCATAGACTGCTGGAGAGAGGCACCAGCTTCCCTGTGACCCACTATGGAATAAGTGGTAGAAAATGACTGACTGACAAAAAAGTGTGAAACAACAATATGTCTTATATTCTAGGTTCTTCAAAGTAGCCACCTTTTGCTTTGATTACTGCTCCACACACTCTTGGCATTCTGTTGATGAGCTTCAAGAGGTAGTCACCTGAAATGGTTTTCACTTCACAGGTGTGCCCTGTCAGGTTTAATAAGTGGGATTTCAAGCTTTATAAATGGGGTTGTGACCATCAGTTGTGTTGTGCAGGAGGTGGATACAGTACACAGCTGATAGTCCTACTAAATAGACTGTTAGAATTTGTATTATGGCAAGAAAAAAACAGCTAAGTAAAGAAAAACGAGTGGCCGTCATAACTTTAAGAAATGAAGGTCAGTCAGTCCAAACAATTGGGAAAACTTTGAAAGTGTCCCCAAGTGCAGTCGCAAAAATCTAGCGCTACAAAGAAACTGGCTCACATGAGGACCGCCCCAGGAAAGGAAGACCAAGAGTCACCTCTGCTGCGGATGATAAGTTCATCCGAGTCACCAGCTTCAGAAATCGCAGGTTAACAGCAGCTCAGATTAGAGAACAGGTCAATGCCACACAGAGGTCTAGCAGCAGACACATCTCTAGAACAACTGCTAGGAGGAGACTGTGTGAATCAGGACTTCGTGGTAAAATAGCTGCTAGGAAACCACTGCTGAGGACAGGCAACAAGCAGAAGAGACTTGTTTGGGCTAAAGAACACAAGGAATGGACATTAGACCAGTGGAAATCTGTGCTTTGGTCTGATGAGTCCAAGTTTGAGATCTTTGGTTCCAACCACCATGTCTTTGTGCGATGCAGAAGAGGTGAACGGATGGACTCTACCTGCCTGGTTCCCACCATGAAGCATGGAGGAGGAGGTGTGATGTTGTGGGGGTGCTTTGCTGCTGACACTGTTGGGGATTTATTCAGAATTGAAGGCATACTGAACCAGCATGGCTACCACAGCATCTTGCAGCAGCATGCTATTCCATCCGGTTTGCGTTTACTTGGACCATCATTTATTTTTCAACAGGACAATGACCTCAAACAGTCCTCCAGGCTGTGTAATGGCTATTTTACCAAGAAGGAGAGTGATGGGGTGCTGCACCAGATGACCTGGCCTCCACAGTCACCGGACCTGAACCCAATCGAGATGGTAAGGGTTGAGCTGGACCGTAGAGTGAAGGCAAAAGGGCCAACAAGTGCTAAGCATCTCTGGGAACTCCTTCAAGACTGTTGGAAACCATTTCAGGTGACTACCTCTTGAAGCTCATCAACAGAATGCCAAGAGTGTGTGGAGCAGTAATCAAAGCAAAAGGTGGCTACTTTGAAGAACCTAGAATATAAGAAATATTTTCAGTTGTTTCACACTTTTTTGTTCAGTATATAATTCTACATGTGTTAATTCATAGTTTTGATGCCTTCAGTGTGAAGCTACAATATTCATAGACATGAAATAAAGACAACTCTTTGAATGAGAAGGTGTGTCCAAACCTTTGGTCTGTACTGTATTAAAGGAGAGAAACTATCAAACAACCACGTCCTGTATAAAAAACACAGGAACATACCAACTTACACACATACAAACACATAAATACAAACAGACTGACAATTAAATCTGGCTTATGCCATTTCACAACAAATTTGATCTCAAATAAATATAATTAATATTACACTGTTTTTGACTTTTTGTAAATCCAGGAGAATGCTCCACTACCTCCCCTGTAACAGTTTCACCGCATCTGAATTACCATCAGCTTTCAGGAAATATTTTGACCCTAACACTATGTCACAAATAGTGCTGCTCATTAAGACACTCTTTACTCTGCCTTTATTTTCCATAATTAAGGGCAGATTTTGTCTCCAAATGCATACATAACATTGAAATTTATGTGAGCAGTGCAAAGTGATTTTTTACAATGCCATCTATTACCCCATATTAGCTTGGGGTTTGTAAACTAAACTGATGTGCAAAGTCTGGTTTGTATGTGCAAAATTAATAACAAATACAAGATGAGAACAGCAACCACCTTAATTATCTTAGCACGAGGTTTATCAAGAGTTTTTTCTATTACTTCTAAAACATTAATTGTAAAGGGAAACCTTTCAAACAATGAAATTTAATATTCCTTTTCTTAGTAATTTTTCTATCAATCTGAAAAAATCCTGAATACACACAGTGTAACTTTTAAATAACTAAATGTGGATAGAGTCTTCTAAGTCCATTATGAATTCAAACCAGGATCAGCCATAAAATCAAGAATAGAACACTGGAGCAGGTAATAAATATATATATATATATATATATATATATTCATTTAAAAATGAAAAAATGTATTTAACTGCTCCGCTTAATTTCTTTTAAATTATATATATATTTTTCTTTAATGCCAAGTTTTATCTTTTATTGAGCTCAATAGCTGGATTCATTAATTGGTCATATCCATCCACTATTGGATCCATCCAGCTACGGCTGTTTCAGAATATTTTACAGCATTTAATATCACATGAGAAACATTTTAAAAGAGGTGGCATTGAAAAAGCAAACAATACACCAGCACAAGTGGTTTATTATTTATTTCCACCATCTGTTTGCAAAACCGTGTTCTCCCAAGTTTTGTTAAAAAAACTCTTCTTTGCAGTATTGTTCTGTTTTTCAGTTGCACAAAATCTACTTTAACAGGGGTTAAAATCCTTTAATCTGTGTCTATATTTATGCCAGTTTAACTTTTGGTAAAGTTCACTTCAGCTAAGCTGCTTCAGATGTACTTTTTAAATACTTCGCAAATACTTTCAAACCTTTCTGCTTTTGATCCATAACATAAAAGTAGCTGAGCCTTGACTGCCGCAGGTTATCAAAAGTGATCAAAATGTTTTGCAATGGTTTGTTGAGTGCCACAGTTTTGGGTTCAAAGTTTGTGGTTTGATTTGGCTCTTTTCCATTTTGTCATACATCTAAACACTTTATAGTTTTTAAACAAGCTGATATTTTCAAGAACATGACGTAGTTTTATGGCATGTAGTTTTACATTAGATATGGCTAACTTAGTTTGCAAACACCAAAGAAAAATACTTGGTGAAGACTGTCAAAAATAGCTTACCCCATTTAAAATCTACAGCCGAAGGACTTTGAAATAAATTTGTTTAAATGTTCTGTGTGTGATTTCATTGATGGTGGGTGTGTCTGGTTAAGTAGGTTGAGCAACTGGTCGGGGTGTGGGGGGTGGTATGCACGGAAGCCATCAATAGCTGACATAAATCACCAGTAGAGTGAGGCGTCAGACAGTACAGTTATTGCATAAAAGTAAATGATGTAGCTGCACACAGACACTAGAAATTTAGTTGTCCTATTTTGTTATTTTTCTTAAGGGTAAGATGATCATAAATTCCAACCATAATGACATATAAAATTCATACAGTGTGTGTAAAAGGTTTCATTCTCATTGTGTCAGATTGTTCTGTGAATGTGACTTGGAATGCTACAAGTGTGGTGTGGTATTATGAGATGTTAATACTCCTGTAAAAACTCATATGAAGTGAGGGACTGCACGGTAAACACAATTACAAAGGTGATAATGGGTTGAAGTCAGCTCATAACGATGCACAGTCCGGGAAGGTCTGGATAGATTTTCTTTGGGTGAATAAGCAAAGGCTAATGGAACGAATGCTAAGCACACTGAACCAGATCTGGTGCCAACCAATCATTGCCCAAGGCGGTAGTAAGTAATTTTCGGTTGGACTGTCAGAGCTCAAAAGCTACTTTGAGAAAAAGTTTCCTATTGCATTTTCAAAGAAAAAGTCTGCATTCAGAATTTAAGTTTATTATTGCATTTATTTATTGTGTTTAAGATTTACAGTGATCAGATGAAGGAAATGCAAAATACTGATGATATCAAGGTGTAGCTAATAAGTCACTGTTGGTGGAAATAAGACAATTGATTAATGCAAACAAGAGATTGCAGGATTAATTAAATTAAGGTAAAAATGTTTGGTACTCGTACTTGTACTCGGACTCGTCGTCTTCCACTTTATCTGGGACTGGGTTGCGGGGACAGCAGACTCAGTAGAGACACCCAGACTTCCCTCTCCCCAGACACCTCCTTCAGCTCCTCCGGAGGGAGCCCGGGGCCAGCTGAGAGACATACAGGTCCTTCTCAAAATATTAGCATATTGTGATAAAGTTCATTATTTTCCATAATGTAATGATGAAAATTTAACATTCATATATTTTAGATTCATTGCACACTAACTGAAATATTTCAGATCTTTTATTGTCTTAATACGGATGATTTTGGCATACAGCTCATGAAAACCCAAAATTCCTATCTCACAAAATTAGCATATCATTAAAAGGGTCTCTAAACGAGCTATGAATCTAATCATCTGAATCAACGAGTTAACTCTAAACACCTGCAAAAGATTCCTGAGGCCTTTAAAACTCCCAGCCTGGTTCATCACTCAAAACCCCAATCATGGGTAAGACTGCCGACCTGACTGCTGTCCAGAAGGCCACTATTGACACCCTCAAGCAAGAGGGTAAGACACAGAAAGAAATTTCTGAACGAATAGGCTGTTCCCAGAGTGCTGTATCAAGGCACCTCAGTGGGAAGTCTGTGGGAAGGAAAAAGTGTGGCAGAAAACGCTGCACAACGAGAAGAGGTGACCGGACCCTGAGGAAGATTGTGGAGAAGGGCCGATTCCAGACCTTGGGGGACCTGCGGAAGCAGTGGACTGAGTCTGGAGTAGAAACATCCACAGCCACCGTGCACAGGCGTGTGCAGGAAATGGGCTACAGGTGCCGCATTCCCCAGGTCAAGCCACTTTTGAACCAGAAACAGCGGCAGAAGCGCCTGACCTGGGCTACAGAGAAGCAGCACTGGACTGTTGCTCAGTGGTCCAAAGTACTTTTTTTGGATGAAAGCAAATTCTGCATGTCATTCGGAAATCAAGGTGCCAGAGTCTGGAGGAAGACTGGGGAGAAGGAAATGCCAAAATGCCAGAAGTCCAGTGTCAAGTACCCACAGTCAGTGATGGTCTGGGGTGCCGTGTCAGCTGCTGGTGTTGGTCCACTGTGTTTTATCAAGGGCAGGGTCAATGCAGCTAGCTATCAGGAGATTTTGGAGCACTTCATGCTTCCATCTGCTGAAAAGCTTTATGGAGATGAAGATTTCATTTTTCAGCACGACCTGGCACCTGCTCACAGTGCCAAAACCACTGGTAAATGGTTTACTGACCATGGTATCACTGTGCTCAATTGGCCTGCCAACTCTCCTGACCTGAACCCCATAGAGAAACTGTGGGATATTGTGAAGAGAACGTTGAGAGACTCAAGACCCAACACTCTGGATGAGCTAAAGGCCGCTATCGAAGCATCCTGGGCCGCCATAAGACCTCAGCAGTGCCACAGGCTGATTGCCTTCATGCCACGCCGCATTGAAGCAGTCATTTCTGCAAAAGGATTCCCGACCAAGTATTGAGTGCATAACTGTACATGATTATTTGAAGGTTGACGTTTTTTGTATTAAAAACACTTTTCTTTTATTGGTCGGATGAAATATGCTAATTTTGTGAGATAGGAATTTTGGGTTTTCATGAGCTGTATGCCAAAATCATCCGTATTAAGACAATAAAAGACGTTAAATATTTCAGTTAGTGTGCAATGAATCTAAAATATATGAATGTTAAATTTTCATCATGACATTATGGAAAATAATGAACTTTATCACAATATGCTAATATTTTGAGAAGGACCTGTAGTCCTTCAATGTGTCCTGGGCAATCCCCTGGGCCTCCCGAGGGAGGCGTCCAAGAGGCATCCGGTATAGATGCCCGAGCCACCACAACTGGCTCTTCTCGATGTGGAGGAACAGTGACTCTACTCCGAGTTCCCGCCCTATCTCTATGGGAGTCCCCGGCCACCCTACGGAGGAAGCTAATTTCAGCTGCTTGTATCCGGAATCTCAAAGAATGAGATCCCGGATACAATGACCCAAAGTTCATGGCCATAGGTGAGGGTAGAAACGTAGACCGACCAGTAACTCAAGAGCTTTGCTTTTCGGATCAGCTCTCTCTTCACCACAGCATTCCCATTACTGCGGCAGCCGCACCGATCTGTTTGTTGACCTCCCGCTCTATTCTCCCCTCCCTTGTGAACAAGACCCCAAGATACTTGAACTGCTCCACTTGAGGCCAGAACTCCCCTCTAACCTGAAGAGGGCAAGCCACCCCTTTCCGATCGAGACTTGGAGGAGCTTCATCCCAGCCACTTCACATTCGGCTGTGAACCGCCCCAGCGCATGCTGTAGGTTTTGGCTAGAGGGGGCCAGCAGGACCACGTCATCTGCAAAAAGAAGAAGGTCCCCAAACCAGACCCCCAAACAAGACATCTCAGAAATCCTGTCCATAAAAGTTATGAACAGGACTGGAGACAAAGGGTAGCCTTGCCGGAGTCAGACATGCACCGGGAACAGGTCCGACTTAGTGCCGGCAATGCGGACCAAACTCCTGCTCTGCTTGTACAGGGACCGGATGGTCCTAATAAAGGGTACTCCTGGAACAGCCCCCACAGGACACCACGAGGGACAGTCAAATACCTTCTACAGGTCCACAAAACATGTGGACTGGTGGGGCAAACTCTCATGAATCCATGAGCACCCTGCAGAAGGTGTAGAGCTGATCCAGTGATCCACGGCCGGGACGAAAACCACACTGCTCCTCCTAAAGCAGAGGTTCAAATATCGGCCGGACTCTCCTATCCAATACCCTGGCATAGGGTTTGAAGGCTTAATGTTTGGTTAAAAGATATCATTTCATGTTTACTGCACTGTAAGTCAAATGTTGTGATTTGTCCAAAGTGTAATACTGTCTGTGTTTTCAAAGACATAAATCACATGCAGAGTGAGTTGTCAGACATCCCAGAAATAGAATTCAGTTATAGCAAGTGATGCAGCTGCACACAGACACCAGAAATTAAGTTGTCCTAAAAATAAAATAAATGTGTTACACCAAGGATCAGTTACAGCATCATTCTTATAAGTGTAACATAGGCACATCCCTGTGACAGTCTGTATCTGTGATATGGCCAGTGAACCCTGTACCCATATTTTGTACAGTAACTGGGAAGTCATTGTTGAAAAGCTTTAAGAAAACGGCTTGCCTCAAATTGTTACTCAAAATATATTTTTAAAGGTTTTCTCGACACATATTCATATTCGTTACTGCTATATTAGAAAGATTATGTTAATGTCCAGATGCAAAGACGAACTAACAAAAATGTATAGATTTACAGCATTATCGGGGAAATTAAAGCTAAATAGTGGAAGATGTTATTTCCTGCTGGGATCTCTCTTGCGCGTTCAGCATTGATGTGAGGATGATCAAACATATTGGTCATGTTGCTGCTAGCATGAGCTTGCACACAGTCACAAGTTAATCCACAACCTTCTTACTGCCATTTGCATCCTTCACATCAGATCAAACACTGCTATGCTCCTGCTAATATATTCTTTACGCAGCTTGCATAATACTTTTGCATGTGGATTAAATCAAACAATAAACACATATCCTGAATCGAGGCAAAATAATTCAAACTGGACATATGTTAATAAGCTTTAGTGACATTTGTGGCAAATATATGCCACTTGTAATCATTTAAAAACTTTATAAACTTCATGTGTTGATCATCTCAACAACACAGTGTGATCCCAACCCTACATATAAGGACAACTGGTCTTGCTAAATCAACTCTGACAAACCTTTTGTGGAAGGAACACCATGCAACTAGGGATGTCTCAATCATGGCATTTTTAATGATGAATGTTTTGGAGTCCCTGTCAAAACTTGATTTCCAGTGAGTAAGATTATTGATTATAAATATTTATCAAAATGATAATTAAAAATCATAATTCAGAAATTATACATTCTAACTAAAAATCCTTTCATTTACGAATAGAGATCAGAGATACACTCTGGTGGTGTGATTATTGGGCTCACAGCACTTAATGATTACAATTTGTTAATTATCATTAATAATCAATAATTATTAACCAAAACCACGCTAAATGTCAGTGTGTTATCAACTGTTTGGTGTGGAACACTAACCTTATTTTAACAGCTAATCAATTTTACACAAAATAAACACAAACGCTGTGTCTTTATCTGTGTGAAAATTTAGTAAACCAAAAGCTTCACTTACAGCCAACTATTTATGTTCAACAACTTTTCACCTAATTAAGCACGCACTATTCTACAAAAATGGCATAATAATAACCAAAAATAAGGATGCGTGCTGAGGGTAGATGGAGATCGAACCAGGAGTTTATGGACTGAGCGGGAATGCATCAAAGCTTCGGATTGACTTGGAATATGGGAAAACAATCAGTGGGAGGCAGTGAGTTTCCACATAGGCAGTGCCTTCAGGAGCAGCTAAGCTTTTTACCTGCTAACAAAGCTACTCCAGCTTGCAATAATAAAAACACCAAGGTGGGAACTTAGTGGAAAAACACAAAGGCCATAAACGGTGAAACAATGGAGATGAACACGATGCTCATTTCGCAACCTCAGTCTGCTTTAAAGTTCACTTTAACGCCTAACTGGGTCAGAGCTCAGTTGATCAAAACACCGTACACACACACCGGCATTCAAGCTTGTTGAGCGCAGCCACACTTTGCAGTCCAAGAATATTAAAAAGAATATTAACCAAAACAAAATTGCATGCAACAAGTTAATACCTTGGATTAACTAATGGTGATCCTAGATCACCTTAACTATGTCTCATCCTGCTCTTCCAAGAATGGGAATGGCCAGTGTGGTGGAAATGTAAACCCACTCATGAGCTTCTATTACTCCAGAGATCGCCCCTGAGCGCAGTATCTGCAAGATACAACGGCTGGAAATGGCAACAGCGGAGCATTTCGCAAGCTCTTCTATAACCCACCTCCAGTGACATTAGAGCCGTGACACCTGAGCTGCGATTCATGATGGGAGGTGTAGTAGCAGTTAGCTTCCGGTCAAAATGGACAATGACCCAACAAGTGTCATGTCTTCGTGAGTGAGACTGTACTGACTTTTGTCTTTTTAACTTAACTCGTTCAGGGTGCAGCTGAAACACTATTCCTAAATTTGACTACACTTAAAGCAAAGTGCCAATTTTACAAAGCACTAGAACATATTTTTTTGTAAGGTTTGTCCTTACATGATAAATTGGAACAATTAACTGAAATATGCAATTAACTGAAATATCAAAGAGCCATATACAAGCAGATATGAAATGTTAATGTTAGCCTAGCATGTCCACAAACTGCTTCAATGTGTTTGGGGTGAGAAATCTTTACAAAACAAATTATAGGCTATAGGCCTCTCCTTTGATGTGTTTTTAGAACATTGTAGAAAAATTTACGAAGTTAACCCATGTTGGAGCAACATATTAAGGCTGACCTGCTAAAACTGAGATTTGGGACAAAATATTGGAAAGGAGAAACCATAGAATCACTGGTAAGTGAATTAATGATACACAATTACAATGCTAATGTAAAATATGTAATACTATTGAAATGCAGTGAGTTATTTTCCATCTCTTTAAAGCTACTCATGTAATCACATATATTCACTACTGCCAAATGCCTAATCTTAAATGTCTTGGATTATATCAAGGAAAAAAAGAATTCTGATCCATGGGTCACTTTCTTTTTTGTCGTTGCTATTTAACTTCAAAAGTTTACCTTCTCACAACTTCTATTGCATTTCACAAATCTTTTTAACTGCAAATAAAGTGCTAAATGCAGGAGGTTTGTTTCAGTTTTGTATTGTAAAATTAAAAATGTATAAAAAACAGAAAAATCCTTTTTCTAACTTAATGCTTTTATTTTACTTATGTTTTCATAAATGTTCATGCTCTTGCTCAAACACTTAAATCAACTTTTATTATAAAGCATTAGGGGTTTATACATTCGCATCAAATGTGGGCCATTAATCTCTATCACACAGAAAAACTCCTTCTTTCTTATTATCACCCACACACATTTTTCCCATTTACTCTTACATCATGCTCACAGTGCCGTTGGGTCTAATAAACATTCACCGGGTTAATTATGCATCCTGCCCGTTACATGGCCATCTAGGTCAAAATCGACACATGTAATTTTTCCAGCACTTATAAATTGAAGCCAACAGCTCACCAGAGGCTTGTGGGAAGCAGGTGACTGCTGGACGCCAGCCACCCCAGAAGGCTACAGGGGCTTGTTCATATTTTGAAGTGGTCAGATAGAAGAGCAAGAAGCTCAAACATTAAATCTGAAGGGATATTTCTCAAAGTCATCTTCAGGAATGCAGTTAAGTAAACTCTGGGGTGGCATATAGTTTTAAAGGATCTGATTTAATTGAGTAAAAGGGACACATTTAAAGTTATTCCACAGCTGTTTTGAACATCCCAGCTGTGGCATGACCAGCTCTGACTGGGAAGTATTTATTTCAATATGACTTTGTGCAGTCAAGTATACAAAGATAAGTTTTCTGCCCAGTTATTTAAAAAGTAGGATCTGCAGTCAGTAAACAAAAGAAACGTCAGATATGTGAGCTATAAATGTGTACATGAAAAAGGCTTGGTCTCTGAAACCTGCAGCACAATTTATTAGAGCTGTTTCTTCTATACCTTACTGCCCAAGCTGTTAGCAGTTCAGGCATGCTAACAAACTGGTATACTGTGGTATGTCAAACTATCTAACTCTTCACAATGATGATTTTAAAAGTAGGCGGTATATATTTAATAATGACTAATCAAAGCCGGAGAGCTATTCTTATTATAAGAAGCTTTGAAGTAAGTTTTGGTGCTGTCATCTTTGCAATTTTCTCTTTATGAAGAATTCTCTTCATTGTGTATTACAGTGAAATCTGGACGATGGCCTTTTAATGAACTATATCAGTATATGTCAACATGGCTAACTGTACAACTATGGAAATGAGCAGGTTAACCAAGACAGAACATTAGTTGAAGAGGTATGTTACCTTGTGATTAAACTAAGCTACAGGCCAAAAGTTTTAAATTAACATTACAATTGCACAAAAGTATCATAGTTTCATTGGTATATCTTACAACAAAATAAATATTATTACTATAAAAACAGTCTTATGTGACAATATGTTTATTTTAATTATCAGGTATTTGGGATTTCTTTGCTTAGACTTTGCTTTCTTTAAAGTAATATCTTCTGGCTTGGTAACAATGGCATGGCATATGCAGAATATGCCCTCCTTTTTGTTGTTAACATTTACTCGGCAATGGTCTGTTATCATTAATGTACACCTAAAAGTGAATTAAGGAAAATGTTGCATATCAATGAAAGCAAATTCTGTAAGTGCATTGAAAATCCCCTGAAACCATACAGACTTTTAAGAAAGGCATTGTGAACACAAGCTTGAAGTTGCTTACAACGGTTTGGCCTGCATTGGCTTTGTCCTACTTTACTATCTCACAAATACATTTAAGATGCTGCCTTATCTGTTTTTCTTGTTAGCGACAGATATTTTGTCCCAACTGATGTTTCTGCATGATACTGTGAATACGCAGCTCCAACACAGTGCTAGCTGGGTGAGCACAGCTACTCTATTGCGCTGACGATGCATCACCTAAAGCCCACAGATATTTATCAGGTATTTCTAAAGTTATATTTGACTTGATCCATACAGGCTTACAGTCCTAAATGAACACACATCTTCCCCCTGCAGACAATGTATCATCTTCAGTTTCCTGAAGTGTTAGGCCAATGTTAGCCTGTGTCCTCTCCGTTTTGATGTGACTCATTAATATTTTAGTTTGTAACGCTTTTTGATGCAGTTCAAGTTAATCACATGCACACAAAGCTTACAAAAGAATTGTTTTGTGGCATCATAATCTTTTTGCTTGAATGTCATGTAGCTGTCTGAGCAGGTCACATCACACAGATAGTGAGGAAGCGGCAGCAGCCTATACATTCGCTCTTTTATAGTCAATGCCAACTTAGATTTTTAGGGCAAAGCCATTTTTTTTTAATCAAGGATGATTTTTCCCTCCATATCACATAAGCTGTCGAGGTTGCATTATATATTTTTGGTAAGGACTATACTTTAAGAAAGTGTAACTATATATTTTTATTGTTTTCTTACAACAACAGACATTCTAAATAAACAATAAAATGTAACCAATGGCACTCACAACAGAAACTTTAAATTTACACGATTCCATTAATGGAAAATTTTATTTTTGATGGATGTTACTATTCCCTAGTAGACTCAAAGATCAGCAGCAACATTAATTCTGATGAGTCTTTATTTCTTGTGCATGGTAGTCATAAAAATGGCTAAATTAAAATTCCGATTTAAGTGAATTGGTAAATTTACAGTAAATGAATAAATGTCTTGATATGAATTCATAAATTAAGCAATAAAACCTGGAAATTTGTAAGGATTTCAACACCAGGGATTAAAAAAAAGTAGAACTCAAATTGCAACAATAACATAGTCAAAAATGCATTTTAAATGGCAGTCAATGGCACAAAATATGACAAAGGGACACAAATTGGATTATTTAGTTTAAAAGGAACATAAACATGGCCAAATGTTATCCAATTGGAATCAACACAGTCAAAATTATTCATGAATTAAGCCCAAATAACTATCTGGCAAATCTTACCTTTTCCCAAACAATTGTCAAAAAATAATTATTTCACTGTATTTTTAGTCTGATAATATAAAATCCAGTTGTTATTTGTGGGAAAGTGTTATACTCTTTATTTCATAAACTGAACACACCCCTTTCACATATGTAAATAAATGATGAGGTCTATGTCTTAATAAAATACATTCTGCACCAATCATTTGATGTTTATAAACTGAAATTGCTTAGAGTAGTTCATACCTCTCTGTTTTTAGGCGTAATGTCTGGTGTTCTTCTGGAAACTAGAGACTTTGCGTTCAAAATAAAAGCCAGTATATTCAGATTAACAAAAATACCACTTTATGCATGCTTGAATTCCAGTTTTCATGCTGGCTGTTCAAGTAATTATAAATGGCTTCAACTCTTTAGCTAGCAAACATTACCAGCTCAACTTACATTAAACCACAAATATGAATTCGACCTAAACTCACAAAAGCACACAAAACAAAGAAACAAGGAAAAACACTGTCGTTTACCCCAATAAAAAATTCCCCCCACATTTTCATGAACTACTATTGTTGCACCTGTCCATGAAGATCTTCATTTATTAAACACTTGCTGCAACACATTTTTTGATCCCTTTTATATTCTGGGGACACATCTCCAAATAAAAACATTAAGTAACTTGTCTCTGTATATTTCCATTTAAGGACTTTTTTTAAGTCCTTAATAAAATAATAAAATAAAATAAAAGTTGCTTGTTCTTTATCACCTCCAAAGTAATGAGGTTTCAGACATGGATAAAATAAACTATGTTGAGGATTCAGAGATGCAACAGGATAAGATGCTTTACCCAAGCATCACCCTCAACAACCCTGCAACAAAGGCCGAAATGGGATAGAGAGGACTAAATTTATGCACAAAAAGAGACAGAGAAAATAAAAAAGAGAAGTAAAGTTTGTGAGTAGGTTGTGTGTGCACGTGCTAGAGAGAAGCTGTGGTTTTTGACTTTAGAAACCATATTTGGTAGCTGGAAACCAGAACCTCTTCCAAAGAGGTGCACTGTGGCAGAATTACTGCATATAGCTTATGTCAGTGATAACGACTTGGTGCATATTGGGATTATACTGCTGTGTGAAGTCTTTGCACCCAGCCTATTAAATATGCATGAATGTTTGAAATGAATTTTGGAAGATTTTCACCCCCACTTCCCCCTACCCCCCTTTCCTTTTATTGTCAGACTATATAATCATATTCCTGTCTATTAAAATTCAAATGCATAATTTAAACATATGACAACAACAGACTGAGAAAAGGAAGGTTTGTGTTCAGCAGCTGGCAGCAAGGTTGCTTTTGATGAGCGCCGTATGTTAAATTGACATTGTTGTGGTGGAAGAAAAGAAGTGAAACAAAACATTAAAAGGAAAATAAAAAAAAACAATAATCCACCCAAAAAGTCACCCTTGTGAAATCCAGTGGCACCACTTCAAAAGTGTGACACAGAAACATATTGGCAGATATAAAATATTCAGCAAGGTTACAGCAAGGCTGCAGCAGGTGGAAGCATTCTGTAGTTCAGATGCTGGTTGTTTTATACAGTTTCATTTAGACTCAATGACTTTATCAGCACAGCTGCTTTCAACCAATTCCACCAAGGTGAGAATATACAGCGGCGTGCAAAGGTTTTAAACCTACTGTAAATGATACTCTTAAAATGGTTTTGATCAATAGTTCTCCATACTTTCTGAAAGCATTTCAGATTTTTAAATTGAAGTCTGAATATTTGTGGAATTTATCTTGTTTTCTTTATCCATTCCTTGTATCTATGCAGTGTAATTATTTTAAATATGCATTTCACATTTCTTAAATTTTTATTCCTGTCTTTTTTGTGTGATTTATTTTATGTATGCAGCATATATTTTGGTCCTTTAAAAAATTTTCTATTGTCTTCCACAATTTTGCTGTTAAATGTTCTCTTTATTTATTTATTGTTTTTTTTTTAGTTTGTTAATTATTTATTTTAAATTTCTGTTTTAGGGCAGGAACTACTTTTTACCTGTGCAACTAGGTTTCATTGTGTAATTATGAAATGCTAACACAGGAATCCTGAATAGATTTTATAAAACAAGAACAACTTCAGAAGACTAATTAGGATTTTAGCAACCAAATATTTTGCTGTACTCACTAACTGTTTGTTGGTGTTGCTCGGAACCATAATGTTTCCAACTCCCATCTGTATATTACCTTTTTTTTCCCATTACAGCAAATGCAGCCAGGAAAGATGTGCAAACTCATGTAAAGGTGTAGAGGGAATAACACACGTACAGATGTGGAGGGAGATGTGCTGGGTGCTCTCACACCAAGATTTACCATCTAAGAGAGTGAGTGCATAGAAGAGAGAATTCAGTTGGAATGGAAAAGCGCAAGCTTGAAAGGGAATGCAGAAATTGGAGATATAGCTGTGGGTGAAGGGCAAACTAACTTTGAACATTCATTGCTGTGAAGTTATTATCCGTCCTCTCTAGAGGTCACAGTCAGGGCTGGTGGGAAGGCTTCTCAAACAGAGGAAAAACCTCTCACGTACTGCGCTCAGAGGGCATAAAATTAGCTTTTTCTTATTCCTCTGACTTAAAAAATGTTCTTTAAACATATAGATGAATAGATATGTGCATGCTGAATATAGGACCAAAGTTTTATTAAAATGGAATTGTGTTTCTAAAAACACTAACCCTGCTTAAATAATAACTAACTAACTAACTAACCAACTTACACCCACACCGAGGACCAAACTTCTATAATAAAAATCCACCAAGATTTAGAGGATCTTCAGAGGGTCTTAAAATTGTCTTTGGGGATGCCCATTCTTTGTGATAGAGAGTCAGAGTTCCACTGAATGTTTTGAGCGTGGACAAAAGTTTCACAAGGAGGCTGGAGTTGTTTGGTATTCACAATACTGTTTCATGCTTGCTCCTGTCAAACATAGAAATTGCTGGCAGATTTATATTCAAAGTATTCTTACATTTTGGAGGGTAAGTTTATTGATATTGTAGCATGGGAGTTGGGATCAATCCCATTTGAAAACCAGCATGGTGGCAGCAGACAAGCTCACTGTGGAGCTTTTAAGAGCCAAAAAACAGCTCAATAATGAAGCTAAAACACCTAAACAAGAGAACTCACAGCAGAACGGTTTTAAACTCAGAGGCATCACTTGGTATTGATTTCTGTTTCCGTGCAGTCACCATGTGTGGAGTGCCTATGCTCAGGTGGATGCATCGTCTTCGCGTTTGATGTTCTACTTTTTAATTATTGTTTTGCCCCAGTCCAAATAAAATCCACAGAAGCCCCAGGCTGTGTGTCCAGGAAGCCATCTCACTCTACGGTAAGGCAGGGAAACGGCTGTCTGCAAAATTCATTCAGATTAGCATCAGAATGCCTTGAATTTAACAGGCAGATTTGTAGGTTTAAAGTGATAAATGCAAAGTTAAGATGCTTTCAGAAAATAATGTCATCAATGGAATAATTTATTACCTAAAATTAGACTTAACTTGCTGAGGAGCAAAAATCTTGAATTTAATCAATAATTGATTGAGTCATGCTTAATTTTCAAAGCAACAAATCCTCTATAGGTACTTTTACTCAGGGCTTCTCAAGGTACTTGCCAAGTAATACAGTATGTGCTTCTCTTAATTTAAGTCTCCTCTGCTTTTTCTGTTGTACCCCAGATGGACTCCATGTTATTAAGATCTGTTCTTTGTGGGGGTAAGGCCATTTGTTGGAACATTCAACACTCTTCATGTTGACTTCTTCAAATTATATGTTTGTTATTCTTCAGTCATCACATTCTTATTACAAGTTTGTCAATCTGTCACTTATCAACTTAATGTTCACCCTCTACCAATGATCCACATAGCCCTGTCTTTTAGTGTTTAACCCTTTCTCTCTCCTAGACATGGAAATTGACTGAGCTTTTACTGTAACTAATTATATATGCTCTCTTTCAGACTCTAACCTGGAAAACTGGCTCAGAGTTTATCTGTTCTTTCATTCTAGATGAAACGACTAAAGGAGCTACATCCATTAACATTTACTTTTCCTTCCCATAGAAAGTACTCCTGGATCAGTGCTTCTGTATTCTTTGTGTGTCTCTGCTCTGTTCTGTCAAACCCCCAGTCGGTCGTGGCAGATGGTCGCTCACACTGAGCCTGGTTCTGCTGGAGGTTTCTTCCTGTTAAAAGGGAGTTTTTCCTCTCCACTGTCGCTACATGCATGCTCAGTATGAGGGATTGCTGCAAAGTCAACGCCAGTGACTGTCCACTGTCTCTACATGCTCATCCAGGAGGAGTGACTGCTGCAAGTCACTGACTGGATGCAATCTGCTGGGTTTCCTTAGATAGAACAACTTTTTATCCAATTTGAATAAATAACTGAATCTGACTGCACTGTTCAATGATTAGGATTAATTGGAATTTATGTACCTGACTTTGTGAAATGCCTTGAGACAACATGTGTTGTGAATTGGCGCTATATAAATAAACTGAATTGAAACTGAATTGAATAGTCTTCTACTTATCTGAGATTGGTTTTAGTTGAATAGCAGGTCCAGGATAGAATCCTCGACACCCCTTTCCCCAGCAACAATCTCCAGCTCATTTTTCAGAGATTGCAAGGTATTCCAAGACCCTCACACTAGCTCTGCATTTTGTTCCAGAGCCTCCTCCCAGATGCACATGACATATTTTGCAGTGGAGGGAAGTTGTACAAACACCCACACCTCCTCCAGGTCACCTTCATGTCAGCTCACATGATTCTCTCTTTCTGCTCCTTCTTCATTGTGGACTTTCTGACTTGGCAACCACACTGACAGACGCAAATGGATGTGGGTTGATACGAAACAACCCATAGACTGCAATTGGCCCACAGCCTGGTAGTAATGGGGACCAATATTATTTAAATTTTATTCCTTGTCTCCTATGGTAAAGTTTTCAAATAGATTGTTTTTATTTATGAAAGGACAATAACCTACGATAACAAAATATATACAAAGTTACATGGATGAAGTAGACATGTGATGCTGATTAATCAGGGCATGATTTTCTTTAGATAAATATGTATTTAAATCCCACCATGCTTAGTAGGTAGTATTTAAAGTATATTAAAGTGTATTATTTTACACTGTGTACAATGCAGACACCCCAAGAGTTTTTGTTTGTGGACTTAACGCATTTAGTACCAACTGTTCTTTCGCGAGTCTTCACTCAATGGGTTTCAAATGCATATCTCTGCAAGATCAAACGGAATACACCCTCTAATTCCCCTTCAGATCTGAGAGGAGTCTGCAAATTAAGTGTGAGGTTTTGAAGTAAATGCTGTTTTGCTACCACGTTTCATTTATTTTCAGCTCCAACACTCTAATTGGCCCCAGAGGTAAGGAGGAAAATGGATGGGATGCAGGCATAGACTAGGGGCCAACTACTCACCTAATATATACACTTATGGGGAAATTTGTGAAGACACTGGCATTTTGATGCAGAAATTCCTTATCAGATGGGCAAGTATTCAACAAAAAGCTCAGCAAGACTCTGTATCTCAAATCATTGGTATTAATCTGTTAAACTCTAAGGGTTTTAGAAGCAGTTTCCACCTGAAATTACATAACTGAAATAAATAAAGTATAGCTCCACAGTTATAAAGTCTAAATGAAAACTTTTGGTAGCTGTATATATGTAAGAATATTTTTCCATTGAAACCATTATTGCAACTGTTACTATGTCCGATTTAACAAAGAACAAATCAAAGTTTTCAAGCTTCCCCAAGAATGTTTTCTTAATGAACATTGCAAAATACCATGAAAATCCTTTTTGAAATCATAGGAGAAGCCTCTGGTTCATAAACATGTTAAATATAACTGCAGCAAATTTGGACTGAATCAGCTGAAGCATATTTGTCTACAAACATTTTAGTAGGAAATGTACCAGACGGAGTTGGCATTTTGACACAGTTTAGCCAGATGTGTCAAAACTGTGCCAAATGTGTTTTTCACCTCATAAAAGGGAATCTGGTCAAATAAAAGGTCTGATTTCGATTGTGTATATACTGTATATATATATGTATATATACAGTGCAGACCAAAAGTTTGGACACACCTTCTCATTCAAAGAGTTGTCTTTATTTTGTCTATTATTATTATTATTATGTCTATGAATATTGTAGCTTTACACTGAAGGCATCAAAACTATGAATTAACACATGTGGAATTATATACTGAACAGAAAATTGTGAAACAACTGAAAATATTTCTTATATTCTAGGTTCTTCAAAGTAGCCACATTTTGCTTTGATTACTGCTCCACACACTCTTGGCATTCTGTTGATGAGCTTCAAGAGGTAGTCACCTGAAATGGTTTCCAACAGTCTTGAAGGAGTTCCCAGAGATGCTTAGCACTTGTTGGCCCTTTTGCCTTCACTCTGCGGTCCAGCTCACCCCAAACCATCTCGATTGGGTTCAGGTCCGGTGACTGTGGAGGCCAGATCATCTGGCGCAGCACCTCATCACTCTCCTTCTTGGTCAAATAGCCCTTACAGAGCCTGGAGGTGTGTTTGAGGTCATTGTCCTGTTGAAAAATAAATGATGGTCCAAGTAAACGCAAACCGGATGGAATAGCATGCTGCTGCAAGATGCTGTGGTAGCCTTGCTGGTTCAGTATGCCTTCAATTTTGAATAAATCCCCAACAGTGTCAGCAGCAAAGCACCCCCACACCATCACACCTCCTCCTCCATGCTTCACGGTGGGAACCAGGCAGGTAGAGTCCATCCGTTCACCTCTTCTGCGTCGCACAAAGACACGGTGGTTGGAACCAAAGATCTCAAACGTGGACTCATCAGACCAAAGCACAGATTTCCACTGGTTTAATGTCCATTCCTTGTGTTCTTTAGCCCAAACAAGTCTCTTCTGCTTGTTGCCTGTCCTCAGCAGTGGTTTCCTAGCAGCTATTTTACCATGAAGGCCTGATTCACACAGTCTCCTCTTAACAGTTGTTCTAGAGATGTGTCTGCTGCTAGAACTCTGTGTGGCATTGACCTGTTCTCTAATCTGAGCTACTGTTAACCTGCGATTTCTGAGGCTGGTGACTCGGATGAACTTATCGTCCGCAGCAGAGGTAACTCTTGGTCTTCCTTTCCTGGGGCGGTCCTCATGTGAGCCAGTTTCTTTGTAGCCCTCGATGGTTTTTGTGACTGCACTTGGGGACACTTTCAAAGTTTTCCCTATTGTTCGAACTGACTGACCTTCATTTCTTAAAGTTATGATGGCCACTCGTTTTTCTTTACTTAGCTGTTTTTTTCTTGCCATAATACAAACTCTAACAGTCTATTCAGTAGGACTATCAGCTGTGTACTGTATCCACCTCCTGCACAACACAACTGATGATCCCAACCCCATTTATAAGGCTTGAAATCCCACTTATTAAACCTGACAGGGCACACCTATGAAGTGAAAACCATTTCAGGTGACTACCTCTTGAAGCTCATCAACAGAATGCCAAGAATGTGAGGAGCAGTAATTAAAGCAAAAGGTGGTTACTTTGAAGAACCTATAATATAAGACATATTTTCAGTTGTTTCACACTTTTTTGAACAGTATATAATTCCACATGTGTTAATTCATACTTTTGATGCCTTCAGTGTGAAGCTACAATATTCATAGTCATGAAAATAAAGAATAAAGACAACTATATATATATATATATATATATATATATATATATATATATATATATATATATATATATATATATGTGTGTGTGTGTGTGTGTGTATAAACACACACTCCTGGTCAAAGGTTTTAGATACACTTTCTCACTTAATGAGTCTCTTGATTGTCATGTCTATTTACATTGGAGATTCTCACTAAAGGCGACAAAACTGTGAATAAACAAAAAGTGTTAAATAACTCTAAACCTTTTTATATTTTAGTTTCCTCAAAATAGCACCTTTTGCTTTGATTACTGTCTTGTTCTCTTAGCATTCTCTCCATGAGCTTCATGAGGTGGTCACCTGAAATGGTTTTCCAAAGAGCCTTGAAAGAACTTCCCAGAGCTGCATTGAGAGTTGACCAAAAGTTAATATTTCATCATTCGTCATTACAGCAAAAGGGCGGCTACTTTAAGAAATCTAAAATAAAAAAACATATTTAAAGTTCTTTGGCATTTTTTGCTTTGCTATATAATTCCTTATCTGATCATTCACAGTTTTGAGGGTCACAGACAGAAAAACGTTGAAGACCCCTGCCTTGGGAAAACAGCTGGGTTACAGTTTGGATCCGACAGCTAGATTTTCTTTCCAGGAATTGGTTGCCCAAAGTGACGCAAAAGCTGCATTGACATTCACAGCAACCTTTCTAGTTATGTGGGTTGTTCTTATAATGCCGTTGTTTGTGCAATTAATTGTAATACAGCTGACATTCAGGAGTTATCATAGTTTATAACTTAAGATGGGTCAGGAAAGGATAATTATCTGCTGTAGATTGAAAGGTAAGCTACACAACCAAAAGTATAATGACCCATTGACATTGTACCCATTTGGGAAAGGGAACATCTAATTCCAAACCCACAGGGTTTAATTCATTCTTCACTCTCCAGGTTGTCAGTGACATGATAAAGCTGTCTGTCTGATGGGATTCATTTCCATTCAGTCACAATGGGGAATATTAGTGAGTGGTTGGCAGAGCTTGGCTCTTGGTTTCCATTTAAACCCAAACGCACTGTTTGGAAATCTGATGGTGAAAGCTGGAATTTGCTGGTAGAATACAGCATTTGAAAGATGCTGTAAGGATCTTTCAAATGCTGTTTTCCAAGTTTTATTTGCCTCGACCTTCACAGTTTGTATTTTATTGGGATTCCATGTGATAAACCAACACACCTAATTGTTAAATGGAAGGACAAGGATACATTTTTCTCAATTTTTTTATAAATTAAAATCTGAAAAGCGTAATGCTCCCCTGAGTCAATACTCATTCAATTCAATTCAGGTTTTGTATATAGTGCCAATACACAACACATGTTGTCTCAAGGCACTTCACAAAAGTCAGGTACATACATTCCAATTAGTCCTAACCATTGAACAGTGCAGTCAGATTCAGTTATTTATTCAAATTGGATAAAACGTTTTTCTATCTAAGGAAACCCAGCAGATTGCATCCAGTCAGTGACTTGCAGCATTCACTCCTCCTGGATGAGCATGTAGAGACAGTGGACAGTCACTGGCGTTGACTTTGCAGCAATCCCTCATACTGAGCATGCATGTAGCGACAGCGGAGAGGAAAAACTCCCTTTTAACAGGAAGAAACCTTCAGCAGAACCAGGCTCAGTGTGAGCGGCCATCTGCCACGACCGACTGGGAGTTTGACAGAACAGAGCAGAGACACACAAAGAATACAGAAGCACTGATCCAGGAGTACTTTCTATGGGAAGGAAAAGTAAATGTTAATGGATGTAGCTCCCTTAGTCGTTTCATCTAGAAAGAAAGAACAGATAAACTCTGAGCCAATTTTCAAGGTTAGAGTCTGAAAGAGAGCACATAGAGTTAGTCACAGTTAAACTCAGTCAATCACCATGTCTAGGAGAGAGAAAGGGTTAAACACTAAAAGACAGGGCTATGTGGATCATTGGTAGAGGGTGAACATTAAGTTGTTGCCAGCAGCAGCTTGGACGATGCCCCACTCCAGAAAGGTGTCACAGGTAGACACAGAGTCAGGTCAGGTGTAGCTTCAAGGAAGAGAAAAGAGAGAGAACATAAAGTTAAAAACTGAAATAACAGCAAATAATGCAAAATTGGAGAGTAGTGTGAGAATGTAGCGAAGAGGGTGAAAGTGGTCATTATGTCCTCCAGCAGCCTAAGCCTATAGCAGCATAACTACAGAGATAGTTTCAGTTCAGTTTATTTATTTATATAGCGCTTATTTACAACAATGTCGTCCCAAGGCATTTCACAAAGGGTCCCAGTGATGGTCATTGTTATACTAAAAACCACAATGATTGGGATACCTCTATCTGTCAGACTGATTATAACCATTGGAAAAGAGAAGGGGTCATACAGGTAGCAGAAATGGAGGATGTGTTTGCACCTCAACCATAACTGAGCCGGTTTAGGCTAAACCTGACTCCACTTTACTCCATCCAACAGGGATAAAATTATAGCTGCGTGTTTTTTTTTACATATACTTCTACCAGCTTTGAATATATAGAAACTGAAAGTTTGTCCATTCTTTGCTAAATAGCTTAAGCTCAATCAGATTGGATGGGGAACATCTGTGAACATCATTTTTCAAATCTTGCCTAAGGAACTCAATTGGATTTAGGTCTGGGCTTTAACTGGGCCATTCCATTATATGTTTTGAATTAAACCATTTAGGTGTAGCTCTTGCTCTAGGTTTGTCATTATCCTGCTGAAAGGTGAAAGTCTGACCCAATCTGAAGCCTTTCGCAGCCTCTAACCAGATTCCCTGTTCCTGCTGAAGAAAATGATTTACACAGCATGATGCCACCACCACCATATTTCACCATGGGGACAGTGTATTCATAGTGATGTGCATTGTTCGTTTTTATTGCCACACATAGCGGTTTGCATTAAAGCCAAAAAGTCCATTTTTGCTCTCATGTGGCCAGAACGTGTTGATTTATTTATTAATGATGTGACTTCTGAAGGCAATTGATTGCCCTTTTATTTTGGGTTATCAAAGTAAGGGGCGCTGAATACATAAATTCACCAGAGATATCAGATTTTTCCATCCATCCTTTTCCTGCCACTATAAAATTGTGCCCTACTTTGTGCTGTTAGAAATCCACTAAATTACATTGAATTTTATGGTTGTAATTTAAGGAGAATTTTGAAAAGGTTTTAGGGGCATGAATGTTATTTAAGGTTCAGTATTGTTATATCTGAAAATAAACAGACTGAGCTGTAACCTTTGAACAAAGTCGACTAACGTACTGTCATCTTTGTCTATAAATCTTGCCTGATTGTAAATATGAAGGGAATTGTTGCTCACCAAAGAAACACAGACTCGTAGCAAACTGCTGATGGATGGCGAAGCAGTAAAAGACGAAAGGAGGCAGAAGAGCCAGGGGTTTTGTTTTCTATTTGACACTGATGGATCGCCCGAGCCTAGATGAACCAGTGTCTGGACAGTTCAGACGTTTATAGAATCCCATGGATTACAGAGAGGAAAGATGAACAGCAAAGCACCGTCCACTTACATCCCTGCCAATATCATATACACTGTCTGAATAGTGCAATTTGTTGCATTATGTGTACTTGCATTCAGTTTGAAGACTGTTCTTGGTTGTTTCCGTTGTTTGCTGACTTAATCCTGTTCCTTTCAGCTTTGCAAAAATCTAATTTATAGCTTGACCAGAATCTATTAAATGTTTTTTTTAAATAGCAGCTTTCAAAAGCAGCAGGTGTGTAGTATTTGGTCACCCTAAAAGAGGTCTACATAATCCTTCTGCCAACCTTAAAGTCACCATGAAATGAAAAATGACTGTAAAATTGTTTGTTAATTTTCCACCCCACAGTTTTATCCTTCTTATGCAAAACCTGGAAAATATGAGCACTATTTTCATTTTCCCAACACCAAAATATCTAAAGGTTTTGTCTGTTTGCTTTTTCATTGATTCATTCCAACGTAAGCCCAGACTCAAGACTTAAATATTACCAATTAATCCAAATCATGTTTTATCATGGATAGTTTCTGTCATTGTTTTTCTAGCTGCTTTGACCCACATGCAGAAATACACTCAGGGAAACAGGAAAAGTTATAACAAGTTAAGAAATATTTTGTTTGCTGGAGAAACAGGAACTTGCTGCTGTATGGAGAAGGGATCAATGGTAAGTGACAGGTAATATTCTGTGTTGTTGATCTATGTTGATCTACAGGGGTTGGACACTGAAACTGAAACAGCTGTCATTTTAGTGTGGGAGGTTTCATGGCTAAATTGGACCAGCCTGGTAGCCAGTCTTCATTGATTGCACATTGCACCAGTAAGAGCAGAGTGTGAATGTTCAATTAGCAGGGTAAGAGCACAGTTTTGCTCAAAATATTGAAATGCACACAACATTATGGGTGACATACCAGAGTTCAAAAGAGGACAAATTGTTGGTGCACGTCTTCCTGGCGCATCTGTGACCAAGACAGCAAGTCTTTGTGATGTATCAAGAGCCACGGTATCCAGGGTAATGTCAGCATACCACCAAGAAGGATGAACCACATCCAACAGGATTAACTGTGGACGCAAGAGGAAGCTGTCTGAAAGGGATGTTCGGGTGCTAACCCGGATTGTATCCAAAAAACATAAAACCACGGTTTCCCAAATCACGGCAGAATTAAATGTGCACCTCAACTCTCCTGTTTCCACCAGAACTGTCCGTCGGGAGCTCCACAGGGTCAATATACACGGCTGGGCTGCGATAGACAAACCTTTGGTCACTCATGCCAATGCCAAACGTCGGTTTTAATGGTGCAAGGAGCGCAAATCTTGGGCTGTGGACAATGTGAAACATGTATTGTTCTCCGATGAGTCCACCTTTACTGTTTTCCCCACATCCAGGAGAGTTACGGTGTGGAGAAGCCCCAAAGAAGCGTACCACCCAGACTGTTGCATGCCCAGAGTGAAGCATGGGGGTGGATCAGTGATGGTTTGGGCTGCCATATCATGGCATTACCTTGGCCCAATACTTGTGCTAGATGGGCGCGTCACTGCCAAGGACTACCGAACCATTCTTGAGGACCATGTGCATCCAATAGTTCAAACATTGTATCCTGAAGGCGGTGCCGTGTATCAGGATGACAATGCACCAATACACACAGCAAGACTGGTGAAAGATTGGTTTGATGAACATGATTGTGAAGTTGAACATCTCCCATGGCCTGCACAGTCACCAGAAATAAATATAAATATTATTGAGCCACTTTGGGGTGTTTTGGAGGAGCGAGTCAGGAAACGTTTTCCTCCACCAGTATCACGTAGTGACCTGGCCACTATCCTGCAGGAAGAATGGCTTAAAATCCCTCTGACCACTGTGCAGAACTTGTATATGTCATTCCCAAGACGAATTGACGCTGTATTGGCCGCAAAAGGAGGCCCTACACCATACTGATGAATGATTGTGGTCTAGAACCAGATGTTTCAGTTTAATTGTCCAACCCCTGTATTTTTGCATACAGAGGGTGATTAGGAGATCCGCCAGGGGGGAGGAGAAGTGAGATGATGGGAAACTCTGGGAGCGTGTCGGGTAAGTGAAAGGTCCAGGTAATTCTGTTTTACTTGCACTTGAGGTGGAGGTGGCACCAGGTGGATGATCTTGGAGGGAAGCTTGGGGTGGAGGGTGAGTCAGGTTTGTTCACAGGAAGTCTGACGAGACTTGAAACCCGAATGCAGCCAACTGAGAAGATAATGCAGAGAGAGAGTCTGGATCTTCTGCCTACGCAGACTGGATAAGAAGCTCGGAACTGGAGGTAACCTGGCAAGGAGGACACGAGAAGGTAAGTATTCAGAAAATAATCACAAGGCGACTTGGCTTGACCAGCTGGAGTTACCACTGCAGGTTAACACACCGGAGTGTTGGCAACGTTGAGTACTTAAGGTCCTCTCCTGATGAGGCTGATGGAGAACACCTGTGGACTCAGCTCCTACCGTGCGTCTGGTGCTATTTAGAGGTTGGATGGTGTTAGTAGCAGGTAAAACAGCTGAACAGAAAGAAACTCCCAGAACTCCGACAGTTTCTTTTCATGTAATAAAGTTTTTTTAATATATTTTTATCTTTTTCGCCCTCTTTTGTGTGATCTCTTTTCTTTGTTCTGATAATAAACATGCAGTAACTGTGTGAAGTTAGAGTCGGAGGAGTCTGCTGCTCTGTCAAAAAGCCTATTGCCACCTCGCCAAGGCCTCCTATTCATGCTGCTGGAAAGTCTCCCACATGCTGTCAGTGCAAACACAAGGGATGACCGTGGGTGCCTCAAAAGATATTCAGAGAAGAAAATGAAAAGCCAGTCACCATCGCAGTTGTGCACTGTACAGGCGGGCTGATTTTTGCAGGAAGGGTGCATATGGGAAATGACTACTGTTTCTATTCTAGTCTCACAGGATCTCATGGTGGTTCCACAGTTTACAGCCTTTTTATGACATCCCTTTATGATATCCAGTAAGGCTGCGTTCCTTGCATTTCCCCATTTGAAAGTGCAGACGAATGCTGTAATAATAGGGTTTGTGGCTTGATCTGCCATGAAACTGACTTCGCAGCTCCCCCACTGTGAGATTATTGTGTGGAAAGGGTTTGGGCTTTGTCGATTACCCAAAAAGCACAAATATTTACATCTTGTTACATTTTCTCTACACCATGTTTTGTTTTGTTTTTTTACCAGGTCTCTGTTTTTGTTTGTGTTTATGAGAGCTGAAATTGTTATTATTATTACTAATACTACTACTATTATTAATAGTAGTAGTAGTAGTAGTATTAGCAGTAGTAGTGGTGGCTGTAGTATTTTGCATTACAGTCATGGCAATGCAAAACACTACACCTAATGAATTTAGTTTGTGTACTGCTTTGCCAAAGTAGGGAGTTCCCATTCTTCTAAATCATTATTCTCAGACTATTTGGATAGAAAATCATTCTTCAGATTTTCAATTGGATTTAGCTCTGGCCTTTGAATATTCCATTTAAATACACAAATGTGTTTTGTTCTGATCAATTCCGTTGTAGTTCTGGTTGTATGTTTAAGGTCACTGCCCAGCTGGAAGGTAAACATCTTCCTCAGTCTTTTGCAGTCTCTAACAGTTTCTTCCAGGATGGTCTTGGATGGTCCATTCATCTTCCCATTGCATCTTACTAGCTTCCTTGTTCCTGCTGAAGGAAAACATCCCCACTGGATGACACTGCCACCATGTTTTACAGCATGACGCTGGTGTATTCAAGAAGAGAGTACAGTCTTCATTTTGTTTTGTTTTTATCATACACATCCGTTTCCATGTGAAGCAAAGCTTCAGTTTTCTAAAAAAAAATCTTTTTTAAAAATGCTATGATATCAAGCAGTTTTTTTTTTTTTTTGTGAATGTAGCCTTTGTCTTAAGATGATAAATGAAAATAATAATGAAATGTTTCTAATCTTTAAAACAGTTTAGGACTACATAACAAACTACTTTTTTACATATGTTTATACCCATTTCTAAATAAAAAACTGACAGGAATTAAAAATAACATAAATAATTACACGCCAGTGTTAATATTTCTTATTTGTAGGAAAAACACAAAAATGTCAAGGTAAAAATAGAGTGCGCAAAACTTATTCTATATTTAGCTCTGTAAAAACCATTGTAAGTAAACAATAGGTGGAGTTTTAAAAGCAAATATCCTCTCTTGGTAATAAAATACAACGACCAAAATATGTTCACGTGGCGACATCCAGTGGACGTAAATCGTCATTGCATTATTTTCTTTACAGGATTAATGTAAAAGAGAAAAAGCCAAAGCTTTGCAATCGAAATGCGATTTCGATTGCTTTGCTCGTGCTCTTTAAATGAAGCCGATTGGTCAAGCCATAATTTTGTAACTTTACAGAAGTGACGTCTCTCAACCAATCAGATATTGTCTTCTTCACCGACTAACCAGTCAAAACTACAATCATTTCACAGCGATTTGCCCTCTAACTAGTGTGAAATATTGCGCAATATCTCACAGTAGAACACCACTACGGTCGGATAGGTTACAGCGGAACACAGATGGGTTTAAAATCTGCGATGAGTGCAGGTGTTACGTCGAAAACGAATGACGAGGTTTCCATGCGCTGTCGCGGGAGCGCGCGTCGTTGAACAACCTCATATAGATGAAGGTTTGAAACGTGGCCGACGTTGCTGCTTCTTATCAAATTCCTTATCAGAGTATACGTCCTGAAAAAGTGATATTGTTTGGCAGATTGTTTCAAGAAACTACGGTTTGGACATATTTGATCTGAACACGTCACATTCCAACAGCAGAATAGTTAGAGCTTTGTAGTCTCATCCAAAGTTTTTAATGAGTGCATACAGGGTGAAAATAAATTTACATCTGCTGTAGATGATAACGTGCAAAATTGGGTTATCTGAATCAACTCTGGGTTCGTGATAACTCACAGCACTGCAGTTATATGAACAACATTGCATTTAAGCCGTAATATATATTTTAAAGATATTGTTTTGCAGGTCAAAATCAGGGGCTGTTGTCAGTTCTTGGATTCATCTGCCAAATAACATCACTCTTTTACATGGATATAAAAAAAAAAAAAACGTGTCAATATTACGAATATATTTAAAAGTAGCGTCTTCGGACGAATTGAAATCGGTTTTCATCAATATACGGATCTATTTAGCGATGCGCGTTCCCGCGACAGGGCACGCATGCGCTTTTCGGCATAACACCGGTGTGGCGGCCATCTTTACTTGCGCGATTGATCCAACATGTCAGCTACACAACTCACGGCATGAGAGGACACAGACCGGTATGTTGGATTTAAACTCAGTGGATTTGCTCCAAGTATGATAGAACTGTGTCAGTTATAGCTGGACACACACACACACACACACACACACAATAGTTTACTTTAGCAACTGTTAAAAAAGGATGTTTCGACTAACGAAGGCGGTGCTCCAGAAACCTCGGCATGTCTGGTAAGTCGTTTTATAACAGTATTCTTTGTAAGTCCGGTCCGTGTATAAAACCATGGTTTGTTTAGTGTTTCATCTAAATTGAGGTAAAAACCTTTTATGTCATTCATGCTTGTTAGGACTATGCCACTAAAAATCAGTCGACACAGAGTTTGCCATCATGACATTTAAAAATAGGGCTATATTTTTTTTGCTTTCATGTCGTTAGACTTTGTTTAACATGTTTAACCATTATGATTAAAACCCCTTTTCCATTAAATTGTCGGGCCTGACAGGTGTAGACGGAACCCGTTGTAAATACTAAGCATGTCCTTCTAAATTATTTAAAGGAACATCTACCGGTTTTTGCCTTTTAAAACATTCTGTGTTTCACATCTTTTATGACATCCTGCAGATAGTTTTAGGCATGACATTTAGCACATTTGGAAGTGTGACCACCTGAGCATTTTTAATTAACATAGTCCTGAAATATGAAGGCAGACCGATCTACACTGTTCTTACAGATTCAAATAATGCAGGTGAGCCTGAAAAATGTGTTTAAACAGCAAAACAGTCCAGCAACTAGCAGGACCTAATTCTAAACTTAAAATAAATATGTAAAGTAAATTGCCCAGATATTTGTATCAATTTGGGGGGCTCAATGGCCCATCTTCAGGTAATGTTTGCCATTGTATTTACATTTTAAATTGTACAGATGCAGCAGAATATTTGATGGACTGTCAGTCCTGTAACCGAATCAGAATCAGCTTTATTGCCAAGTTTGTACTGAGAAACAAGGAATCTGACTCTGGTACACATCATTTTCCTTAACCTAGAGCTATTGCTTATTTCTGTTGCTTTAAAGGTGATGGAAATGGGAAATATGCACACGTACAATCTTATACCCTGTTCTCAGGGGACCTGACTGAGCATGTATCTCCTTGATCTTCAAGGTATAATGGACAACAGCAAGCATGGAGGCTGAGGAGCTCATCAGCTAGAGAAAAGGCTCTTGAGTACCAGCCGGGGCAGAAAATTCACAGCTTCACTGTCAGAGAGGTAGGAGCACCATTGTTCTAGCTTCAGTACAGCTGATTTAAAACAGAACGTAAGAGCCTGGTTTCTTCATTTGAGGAACATCTCAACACTTAGATCAATGGTGTCAACAATTGAACTTGATAATTCATGCTTTTGTCTCTACACGACTAACCTATTGTAATGATCTGTTTACTTGCTTCGATAAGAAGGGGTTGGCCCGTCTTCCGGTTGTCCAGAACTCTGCTACCAGACTACTGAGTCGTTCCTATATTTCTGATTTGATTCAAATAACCTCCCGTAGTCCGATGTACTTGACTCAAAACGTTAGTGGTGCCTCCTCCGCTTCAGGACTCAAGGAGAAAGATCCAACCTGTTAAACACAGACTAGGGAATGCATTGCCTTTTCTTCCTACGGTGTTTGGACTCTATGGACGCTTTTACAGAGCAGATAATGACATTTTTATTCCATAAAGCTTTTAGTTAAAGTTGAGCTTTTATGATATACTTTTATGATGGTTTGATGTTTTGTTGTCTGTATTAGACATTGCTGAGTATTTTGTTGGGTTACCCTTCTTGTGAAGCACCTTGTAACTTTTGTCTGCAAAAACATGCTATAAAATCTTTTATTCACTTTCAATGATGCAATAATTGATAATCTAACATCATCTGAGTGTTTTCTTCCAGCTCTGATATGTTGTCAAATATTTGTATTTTGTTTCGATGTTTTTCTTATCCAGTATATGGTCTCAAACAACACGATTAAATCAGTAAACTTTGAATGCCTTATTTGCACCCCTCAGATCCCAGTAAAAAAAACCGATATTCTAAATGCTTCCTGTGGTGTGTTAAGTGCCCCTTGTTTCAGTGCACAGAACATGTATTCATTCATTTTCTGTCTGCAACCTTGAAGTTAAACTTTGTGTGGCTTATCCTCGCTGTCCTCAGGTCACGGCTGTCCCTGACCTGTGTCTCACAGCTGTGAAGTTAACCCACGATAAAACTGGAGCTCAGTATCTGCATGCAGCCCGGGATGACTCAAACAACCTCTTCAGGTTGGTTAGGCGTTAGTTTTAAACTGGGTGAACGTCTGCGTAGTCTGTGGAATCTTACGGCTTTGGCATTTTTCGAAGTGGAATTAGAAATAGTTTCTTTCTCATTCTTATTGGCCCCTGCTGTTGTTCAGTGTCCAGTTTAGGACAACCCCCAGGGACAGCACAGGGGTCCCCCACATCCTGGAGCACACAGTGCTGTGTGGATCTAAAAAGTATCCCTGCAGGGATCCCTTCTTCAAGATGCTCAACCGCTCCCTGTCCACCTTCATGAATGCCTTCACAGGTACAGTATTATTATTTGGTTTAAACGTATTGAGAAGCCTGTGCTCAGGTTGAGTTTATACTAACATGAATGCATGTAAAGAATTATTATCGGTTTTATTTTTGTCACATTATTGTAATAGATCTGCTCAAGTTGCTAGGCTAATGTTTGATTCCACCTTCTAAATTTGGGCCATGTGTGGTTTTTATTTGACATGTATGAAAAATGACTTAATACTTCTATCAACTACAATGCTTAACTGATGCACTCTTTTTGTTTCTGTGTGAACAGCCAGTGACTACACTATGTATCCATTCTCTACCCAAAACGAGAAAGACTTCCACAATCTTCTTTCAGTCTACCTGGATGCAGTTTTTTTCCCTTGTTTACGAAAACAAGATTTCTGGTGAGCTTCCGCTGCATCGATGCGCTCTGTACATTATCTATCAGCGACTAGAGGAAAGAACTCTGTTTTTATTCTACCTTTAAGATGAATTAAGCTGTTCTAAATGCACAATTCCCTTTTATTCATAAAGAATACGTTTGGCTATCAGAAGCTGTTGTTATTGTGGAAGCTCTTAAAAGTCTTTATAACAAGCCATAAAGCATGTATCACTAGATCAAACAGCTCTTTTGTATGTGACGTCTATTAAAATGTTTCAATGCTTGTTTGAATTCCATAAGATTCATAATAAACTAAAAACTCCTTTTGTTTGTATGTCTGTTGGGTGTTAGAGATACATTAATATATTCCAAAATACGAGACAGGACATTGTTGTCCTCAGCATTTGATTAGCTTTTGGGCTGCTGGTCTTCTCATTAAGAACCCGCCCCGTTCTTCCGTTAAATACACGGTAGAGATTTTTCCTGTTTCTTTGCATGTAATCATAAATGTACCATGTTGCCTCAGTCTGCTGTATGTTCTGTTCAGACTCTTTATTTTCCCTGATGTATTTATTACTCTTAAAGTAGTTACTCTGAAATGTTTGTTTTCTTGCTTGTATACTAGACTTTCTTTCAGATTTTCTTTGTTTGGTTGCTTTATTGTCACTTTTTACTCACAATATGCTTCATTAACAGCAAAAGCTTATTTTTAATTGATTAAAAATGCACAAAAAACAAAACGTTACTCAAGCCACTTCATGAAGCAGCTGTAGGGGCAAAATATTCAAATAATGACACACTGACAAACTCGGATATAAGACTTCGCTTGACCCACATTTACATTTAGGAAAGTTAGCTGGTATTCTGTCTGTTTTAAGAACTAATTTAGGATCTTGCTTCAAGGTTCCTAATAAACCTTACAGATGAAATTCTTAATCCACTAGAATAATACAAACATTTTGAAAAACAGACTTTCTGGGAAATTGTTGCTCTGTTTTTCTCTTTTTGTTTACTTGGCTGGTTAGTTTTTTCTTTTAATGCACCTAACTGGAGTCTTTATGGTTTAACTCTGCAGGCAGGAAGGCTGGAGGCTGGAGAACGAAGATCCTACTGATCCCAGCTCCCCGCTGGTGTTTAAAGGAGTGGTGTTCAATGAGATGAAAGGAGTCTTTGTAAGTCAGTACACTAATAATCACTACCACGTGCACTTTACGCATGCACGTAACAATTTTATTTTTCAAGCAGGCAGCTCAGAGGTTTTGGTCCATCATCTAGCTAGCAGTCATAATTTGGGATTTGGTTGAACAATTAAAAAAACAACACCGTGTTGTCTGATCTTAAAGTCTTTTCCTTGATCTCATTTAAAAAGAAGATGAGGTTAGGAGGAGATGGTGGAAGACAGGGGTTTGCAGCTCTTAAACAGATGTTTACAAAATATTCT
Source organism: Girardinichthys multiradiatus (assembly GCF_021462225.1). Lineage (NCBI taxonomy): Eukaryota > Metazoa > Chordata > Actinopteri > Cyprinodontiformes > Goodeidae > Girardinichthys > Girardinichthys multiradiatus. The sequence goes on from NC_061799.1 coordinate 41,164,834, forward strand.
AAACAAACATTGCAAAAGAGTGATATATCTGATCATTTCGTATTATATTATGTCACAGTATTGATATACTATCATAACAATCAAAATGTAACCTTATTAAAAGGGTTGGGAAACAAAGACAGATGCTTAACAAACCACTGGAGCTACTTTGATTAGCATTTTAATTATCATTTTTTTACCAGATAATTCTTTGAATTGCTTTGGACCTTTCTTTAACCAAGAAAAATAAAATTTTCCAAAACCAGGTTGCAAAGCAGCGAACTTCACGTTTTCTTTAATATCTTTATATATTTTCTAATTGTTGAATAAAAAAATGCTTTGTAGTGTGTCCATTTCTACAATCAGTGTTAAAAACCACCCATCTTTTCATGTGCTCTAACAGTCGGATAATGAGCGTCTGTACGCGCAGCACCTTCAAAACAAACTGTACCCAGACCACACCTACTCTGTGGTGTCTGGGGGAGAACCACTGGCCATTCCAGACCTGACCTGGGAGCAGCTTCAACAGTTCCACACCACACACTACCATCCAAGTAATGCTAGGTAAGGAAGCACGGGGGGAGTTCCTACCAAGGTTGTATATGGGAAACTGGGAATTAAAGAAATCCTTCATTTTCTTAAATGTCCAGGTTCTTCACATATGGAGATTTGCCTTTGGAAAATCATCTGAAGCAGATTCAAGAAGAGGCTCTTTGCAACTTTGATCGCATCGATCCAAACACAGAAGTCCCTTCTCAGCCTCACTGGAGCAGACCAGTAAGTACACGGCCATGCAGTTTATTTGGGTTGTTGTATTGCCAACAACTTCCATTACACAAGTCAAACATACTTACTATTAACATACAATCATTTAAAAGTTAAGCATGGCTCTGATATCACTGTGGATTTTATTACATTTTTCCCAGAGGGAAGACCATGTGACTTGCAGCCCTGATGCTTTGGCTCCAGATCCAGCCAAGCAGAACACGCTCTGTATGAGCTACCTGCTGGGAGAGTAAGATCAGACTTCAGTCTTTTTTCTTGGAAAGCCAAAGTCCAACTGTGTGATTTCAGTCTTAAGTTGTTGTAGCTGTTTCTCTTCTTAGCATCACAGATGCCTTCGAAGGCTTCATTCTTAGCCTACTATCTTCACTTATGGTGTCTGGACCAAACTCACCCTTCTACAAATCTCTCATCGAACCCAAGATAGGAAGTGACTTCGCCTCTGTTGTTGGGTTTGTATACAGGCTTTAATTAACTGGGTTTTTGTATAAATGATGTGTTCTGAATCTGTGAAAATAGGTTTTTGTTTGGTGTCAATGGCCGTGTCCCACAGGTATGATGGGAGCACCAAAGAGGCGTCCTTCAGCATCGGCCTGCAGGGGATGGCAGAGCAGGACACAGAGAGGGTCAAACAAATCATCAGCCAAACTATTGACCAGATTATAGAGTGAGTCCCATTACTTTGAGTTTTTCTTTTAATCAAGATTAACATGTTTGACAGGCAAAAATGTATCAGAATTAAAAAAGGTGATGATGAACTAAAAGTAAAGGTTAGCTGTCATAGTAACATTTTCCTGCCGTTCTGCTCATTTTAGCTGATGATAGCTGATATATTTTGATTTCAGTGTTTTCCAGGTCTGTAAAGTATGGACAAAAAAAAAATAGGAATACTATTTCTAAACAGTAGTCCCTTTCACATTCTTTAAATGTTTTAAACTTCCTTATGTCCTTCTTCCTTGTGTCCTTTCTTCCTAATTTATTTCCTTCTTTTTGTCCTGGACAAATAAAGGACAAACAGTTCATTCCTGCAACTGCTTTTTGTATGTTGGGCATCCATGCAGCAACAGTGCTACCAACTGGGCCACCGTGCAGCCCAAATTATAAATAGCTTTTCAAATACCAGTCCGTTTTGATTCAAAACATTTTGATGTGTCGTAGCTGAAAACATAAAGGGTGTGTCGTTATTCAGCATTAGCCATAAACAACAAACATAAACCACCAAATAATTACTTTGTTTGAGGACGGTACCGTTTTGGAATGGCTGAGCCAGAGTCCAGAGCTAAACCTAACAGATAATCTGGGGTCACCCCAGAAAGGCTGTGGGAAAGAGATATCCTTACAGTCTTGAGAAATTTGTCAATTCAAGATATGTTACACTGATAGACTCACACCAAAATACTCTGAAAAGCTAAAGTTCAGTGAAAAGGTGCTTTAACAATTTTTCACAAAGGTTGTTTAGACTTCTTAGATTGACTGTATTTTCATTCATAAGGACAACAGAACAACTTGCCAATATCTTCTGTTGTTTTGGGTTTTGTGGCAGGAACGGCTTTGAGGATGTGAGGATTGAGGCTCTCCTTCATAAGATTGAGATCCAGATAAAACATCAGTCCACAAACTTCGGCCTGTCTCTGGCCTCTGTGAGTTTGTGTATCTTTGACCTTTTTTTTTTTTTTCAGAAATCCGAGGACCCGGCATTTAATCATGAGCATCAGTGTGGGCAGTATGTTAACGTTTTCTGTGGTTGAAATCTAGAATTTATTTTCTGTTAACTGTGTATTTCTACACAAGTCAAATATGTAAACGTGTCCCTGGAGACCAAGTTATTTATGTTTTAATTTTACTGTTTAGTTTACACTGCATGTTCTTCTGTTTTTCCAACGACGTTGCTCTTTGCTTTAAACACACAATCACTGGAGTAGCTTTGATTAGATGTTTATATTTCTAGGACATTCCTTCATGACATTTAAATGTCATGAAGGAAAAACTGCATGCTGAATTAGAGCTGTTGCTGTTTGATTGATCTTCAGTTTTTATCTGTCAGGTTTTTCTTCCTTCATTCTGTCCTTGTTTGTTCATGTTTCTAACAGTACATAGCTTCATCCTGGAACCATGATGGAGACCCTGTAGACCTGCTCCGAATCAGCAACAGCTTTGCAAAGTTCAGACATGCTCTGAAAGAAAACCCTCGCTTCCTTCAGGAAAAAGTCAGATACTACTTTAAGGTAAATAAAACCCAAGCTTTCTTTAAAAAACAAACGTTTGCCTAATTTTTATCAATAAAACAAAGTTTTTATGACCAGTGCTTGCCATATACTAATAATTATTGCCTTCAATCAATTATTTGTGCAGGAGAACACACATCGGTTGACCCTGAGGATGAGTCCTGATGAGACGTACCTGGAAAAACAAGCCAAGGCTGAGGAGGAGAAGCTTCAGGAAAAGATCTCTGCTTTGACTGACAGCGATAGAAAGGAAATGTATCTGAAATGTAACCACAGTCACTTCAAAACATTCAAATTCTTGTTCTTTTAAGAGCCTGTTATAGATTTCTAGTTCTGCAGTCAGTGGGTCTCTACTATTTATTTGTTTTTTGTGTTTTATTAAGAATGGAAAAATGTAAGGATAAATGTTCTACAATCTTTTTATATTCTGTGAAACATGGAATTACATTACCTCCAACGTAAGGCTTAACCAGAAGGTATAATGGCCCTTCTGATAAGACCTGAACTATTGAGATATGTTTTTCTTCTTGTAAAGGTCTGGAGTTGCTGGAAGCTCAGAGTAAAAGTCAGGATGCCTCATCTCTACCTGCACTCAAAGTCTCTGACATCCAGCCAACAATACCTATCACTGCAGTTCAGATGAGCACTGCAGGTACTGCATTACACTCTTTATATCATTTAAGGTCAAGAAAATGTGTCTATTTGTGTCTGATGGAGTGTGTTCCCCTTGGCTAAAGGATATGTCCCGGTTCAGTACTGTGAGCAGCCCACAAATGGTTTGGTGTACTTCAGAGCCATGTGCAGTCTTAACACCCTACCAGAGGACCTGCGGGTTTATGTGCCACTGTTCTGCAGCATTATCACCAAGTGAGTTACACCTGATGAGTTCTAAGGCAAGGCCTGGGATTGGAGATTCATTATTTGGGGGAAGATTGAAAAATACTTTGATATAAAATGTTCACTTAAAAGTTTCTTCTTCTGAGGCAACATTGAATTTAAATTAATCTTTTATTAATCTGCTTTGCCATCTGGTAGAAACAGAAAACAGGCACACACACTTACACAAGCAGACACTAACATATACGTAGTAACAGATATAATACAAATATAGCAGAAGGCCAGAAGACTCTGAAGGGGCAAAGCAAACATTGAGACTTTCCCAACCCAAGGCAGACTTTAGTCCTGGTCTGGTCTGGAGTTTTTAAAGCAGTTTTGCTGGAAGATGTCGGAAGGCTAACCTTAGCAGCTTCCGAAACCACAGTAAACTGTCTGAGGTGGAGGTCTTGGTAGTTTACTCTCCAGCTTTAAAGCTGACAGGAAGTGATAAAATAAGTTCAACAAAGTGTCAACCCTTGAGATCTGCAGCACATCTCAAGTCAACAGTTTGCTTGTTGCATAGTCAGTAAACCTTCTGATACAAAGAAAATAAAATGTTTTGTAAATTTTCAACTGTGTTGATACCATATATAAATATATAGTCTCATAGAGACTATATATTTCTTATTAATAACACTTTTGGTATCCACAGACATATGTTTTAGGAAAATGCATTAAGCATATCTTAGACGCAATTTAATTTGATACATTTTGATTTTATTGGAATAAAAACTTATTTTCCTTGAAGTGTAAATAAATGGTAGCTTCTTTTGACGTACATAAACTAATTAGGTCACACATACAAACTACTAAATGAGACTGCTGCACCAAGGCTTTTCATCCGTTTGCATTTACTCAGCCTGTCCAATTCAGTTTGATTGTATAGCATCCATTCACAACAAATGTCATCTCAAGGTGATTTACAAGATTAAAAAATCCAATTTATTTTTAATTATAAACCATCCAATTTGGTCCGGATTTATTACAAATCCATTACAGTCAGATTCATATTCAATTGCATACAGTCCATGTTATTCCCAATTATAATATAATACTGTCAAATTCAGTTGATCAAATACTACTAATTGGTAAAAAGATGTCTTTTTAAGGAAGCCCACCTAATTGAGCCAGCATGAGGTGAAAGTGGAGAGCATCAACTGCCTTTTTAACAGAAAGAAACCCCCTGCAGAACCAGGCTTCATTGGGCATGTATCTGCTGAGAAGGCAGTAAGGAGACATGGAAGCACTGACCTCGGAGAACTTTCCATGTGACAGAAAAACAAATTATTATTTTTAAAAGGGAAAATTGACATATAACTCTTTAGAAAAAAATGCTTTGTGTTTATTGTATAGTAAAATCCTAACTGAATAATATCAACCCAGCAGATTCAAGTAAATAATCAGTCATGTTGCCTGCATGGTGTAGCTCAAACGTGCTGGGAAAACTAATGAACCAGACGCAATATAGATTTTCCACAATTGGCTGCAAATGACTGTTAAATGTTTTTTTGTTTTTTTTTATTAGGATGGGCTGTGGAGCTCTGGATTACAGGCAGCAGGCCCAGCAGATGGAGCTGAGGATAGGGGGGATGTCTGTTTCTGCTCAGGTCATCCCCGACTTCACCCAGTTGGACACTTTTGAGCAGGTTAGTCTCGGCACTAAAACCCAGAAAAACACCCCTAGTCTTCTTTTGCTTTTGCTTATTGGATGGGGTATAAACCTAACCTCTCCATTCAACCCGGTACCAACTCAGAAATTGGAAGTTGGCAAATTAAATGTGATTTATTACTTTTGCTTCTGCTGTCTTTTAAAGGGGATCCTCTTGTTCTCTTCCTGCCTGGAAAGAAACCTTCCCCACATGTTTAAGCTGTGGAGCGACATATTCAACAGGTACGAACCCAAGTCTCCTGCAGCAACTCAGGATGCAAATACACATCCAGTCAGTTTTCTGGTATTGTTCTGGCTGGATAGTCGAACATTGGAACATATCTAAATTGGTTGGTAGATTGGGCCTTGAAACATTGTTCACAATTTTCTATAGGGGTGAGGTCTGGAAGATTAGTTTTGCCTCCTGTATCTATTCCGAAAGCAGTTTCTAAAGAAACATTTTATGGTTAAGACGTACCACATTGGAACAGGGCATTTTGTGGTCTGAAACGGTACACCTGGGAAGTGGCTCTCTATGGGTAAGTTCAGAACAACAGGACACAGTCACTGGGCTTTCCGTGGAGCTAATATTTAAACAGATAGCGTCGGCTTATGTTGTCTGTCTGCTGTTTTACTGTATTTTCACATTGCTCAGATTTACAGGTCCTGTGGAGGTACAAACAACACTAATATTAGTTACAGCAAGATACAAATTGCTACCTTGTAATATTTAAAAAAATAGTCGCTGAACAGGGAGTTATCATTTAAGAGGGCAGTTTAATTGTAATTATTCATACAAGTCGTAAAGGTTTCTGTCTTTCTGTCTGTGGAGTAAAACTACAGAACAGTCTGAAAGTGGAGCTCAAGGAATGTCCAAACATGAAACAGTTAAAATAGAGATACATTAAACACAATTTTCAAAAGATATGTAAATCACAACAGTATGGTTTCATTTTATTTAGGGGTTATTTTCTTTATTTTTGTTCTTTGTTTTAAATGAAGTGCTTAAGTAACTGTTGCAGATAGAGGGACTTTACTGACCTTTCTAAGTTGCTCTTTTTCTGCTCTCGGTGGAGGAGGACGCTTTTTCTCTGTCTCCCACCCCCTCCCATATCTGCCCTGCTTCAGCTCTGTGTCTTGTCTTTGGAGCCTCTTCTTGCATATCTTCCAAATTCTTAGTTATGGATTTGGTCATCTGGTCTCTCAATGCAATTGATAAACTTTTCTCGAGGAGAAGACAGGGTGAAGGAGAGCCCAACTTGTCTGGACTGGACGTTTTTCTCTGGATACACAATGGACTCCTGGCAGAAGTGGAGGATTGTGTGTCTGTCGATAATGTCAGTCGAGGATGTGGAAGATGTGTATTTAATTGGATGTTTGATGTCAGGATTTCTGCTTTTTGGAGTCAGCGGTTACCTGGCATATCGAGAAATTCGGAGAATGTCAGCAGCTGTTCTGGCAATTGTGAGGCTGCCCGGCATGTATGATGGGATCTTCAGAGCGATCAACACTCAGACTGAGATGTTACGTGAGCTGAATCGCAGACTGGATGTGATCCTTACACAGGATCGCAGGCAGGTTGTGGTTCCTGGACTCAGGGGTGAAATGGGATAAATCTTGGAGAAAGTTGTTCCCTCGGATCTGGCAGAAAGACCAGGAATTTGGCTGTTTGGATTCGCATTTGAGAAGCACCAGCGAGACTCTCAAGTCTGACGGAAAATTAAGAGTCAGCCTAACCCAAATAATTGTTGTTTTTCTGAATCTGGCTCCCCTGCACGGCCTTGATGGCTGGCTATCTTCAACTTCTCCTGGAAGTTATGTAAACATGACGCTCTGCACCCTCTGCCCCCTCCCTTCCCTGAGGACATCTGTGGACCTGCTCAGAACTTTGTGGCCGGTTGATGAATACAGGTCCTTCTCAAAAAATTAGCATATTGTGATAAAGTTCATTATTTTCCATAATGTCATGATGAAAATTTAACATTCATATATTTTAGATTCATTGCACACTAACTGAAATATTTCAGGTCTTTTATTGTCTTAATACAGATGACTGTGGCATACAGCTCATGAAAACCTAAAATTCCTATCTCACAAAATTAGCATATCATTAAAAGGGTCTCTAAACGAGCTATGAACCTAATCATCTGAATCAACGAGTTAACTCTAAACACCTGCAAAAGATTCCTGAGGCCTTTAAAACTCCCAGCCTGGTTCATCACTCAAAACCCCAATCATGGGTAAGACTGCCGACCTGACTGCTGTCCAGAAGGCCACTATTGACAGAGGTGCTAGAGTCTGGAGGAAGACTGGGGAGAAGGAAATGCCAAAATGCCAGAAGTCCAGTGTCAAGTACCCACAGTTAGTGATGGTCTGGGTGCCGTGTTAGCTGCTGGTGTTGGTCCACTGTGTTTTATCAAGGGCAGGGTCAATGCAGCTAGCTATCAGGAGATTTTGGAGCACTTCATGCTTCCATCTGCTGAAAAGCTTTATGGAGATGAAGATTTCATTTTTCAGCACGACCTGGCACCTGCTCACAGTGCCAAAACCACTGGTAAATGGTTTACTGACCATGGTATCACTGTGCTCAATTGGCCTGCCAACTCTCCTGACCTGAACCCCATAGAGAATCTGTGAGATATTGTGAAGAGAACGTTGAGAGACTCAAGACCCAACACTCTGGATAAGCTAAAGGCCGCTATCGAAGCATCCTGGGTCTCCATAAGACCTCAGCAGTGCCACAGGCTGATTGCCTCCATGCCACGCCGCATTGAAGCAGTCATTTCTGCAAAAGGATTCCCGACCAAGTATTGAGTGCATAACTGTACATGATTATTTGAAGGTTGACGTTTTTTGTATTAAAAACACTTTTCTTTTATTGGTCGGATGAAATATGCTAATTTTGTGAGATAGGAATTTTGAGTTTTCATGAGCTGTATGCCACAATCATCCGTATTAAGACAATAAAAGACCTGAAATATTTCAGTTAGTGTGCAATGAATCTAAAATATATGAATGTTAAATTTTCATCATGACATTATGGAAAATAATGAACTTTATCACAATATGCTAATATTTTGAGAAGGACCTGTATTCCAACGTACCATCAAGGACAATGGTCTCTGTGACAGTGCTTCATGGATTTACATGCACACACACACATGCTCAAGATAAACACATGCACCCCTCACACCACCTTCACCGTTCCCAGCATGATGTTGTTTTGTAAACGTGTTGCTTCTTTGTGTTGAGGTGTTTTACAATCTCAAACTGTATCCTGCTAAGGATAAAGTGTGAAATATGATTTTTTCCCTCTACTTACCTAATGTGGCCTCTTTTCTCATCTAGCAAGGTCAGCGCCTGTGAGTGGGCAGCAAAGCCTAGGTGACCCGTCCCCCCCTTGTCTTGTGTCATGATGTCTGTTTGGATGGGTTGTACTGGAATTCTAATTTCCCCTCGGGGATCAATAAAGTATCTTTGAATTAAACATCAGTGTTGTAGTGTTAGCTTGTAGCGCTATCCCAGCTAGCATGTAGTGTGTTGCAGCTTTTCCTTTCTGTCTGTCTGCCTCATAGCAAAATTTTCCACAGAACAAGGCTTTTGTGTTTGCCTTGATGGCTAAAGAGGGTCACATATGTTTTACGTTCAGGCTGTGCTCGCCATGTTAACAGAATTTAAATTCTAGCAGTAGCTCATTGTTCTGAATAGGTAAAGGGCTGCAGGGAGGTCAGGGGCTGAGTTTTTCTGTTATTGCAACGCTGCTGCGGGAAGAGGTTTGACAATTTAAGCAAATGTGAATGAGTCAGTTTTTATCAATTTTAAGTAAGTGAGTATATTTGAATATATATATATTTTTTTTGTACCGATATCAAAATATCACTTTTTTTTGACAACCCTACTATAGTACTTGTACATTGCACAAAATGGGTGGAATAATTAGGTTCTACATCCAAATTCTCCAACAACTCCACTTGTGCAGATGAAACTTTCGACCCAATTGGGTGCTCCAGTTGGATATTAATCCCAAACACATACAGGAAAACACCAAACCTTTGTAATAGCCTTCAACTCAACCCTGTAGAATATAACATTGATATGTAAAAGCTGGGTCCATGCCAGGAAACCATTTAATTTACTGAAGATCTACCAATTCTGATAAGAAAAGTGGTCAAATAAGGCAAAATTATGCCAGAACCTTGTTATGGATTCAAAAGCATGTTTTCTATTAAATTTGCCAACCGATGATGGGTCGATGTGAACAAATTGATGTATGATTATTGTCTCAAAAAAATGACAGCTAGTGGTGTTCCTGTTTCTCTTTAAGCCCTCATTTTGACAACGAAGAGCGCCTTCGCGTTTTGGTGATGATGGCAGCGCAGGAGTTGGCAAATGGAATATCCCACTCTGGTCACATGTACGCAATGACCAGAGCAGGCCGACACCTGACACTAGCTGGAGAACTCCAGGAGACCTTTGATGGGATGGAACAGGTGATCTTCATACCTCATTCTGAGATTTATGCTGGATGTTTTGGGTCCACAGAGAAATGCATCTAAACCAGCTGCTTCTTTCTACTTAAGGATTGGGGAAAAAGTCTGAAAGATATAATAGTTTGTTGTATACACTCTTTGTTTTGTTATACTGTCGCTCTGCTGTGGTTACCTGATCAGGTTTTATGTCTTTATTTGAACATTAGGTGAAGTTTATGAAGAGGATCGCTGAGATGCCAGATCTTAGTCAAGTCATCCGAACATTACCCAGGATCAAAAAACACCTTCTGAACCCCCAGAACATGAGGTGGGCGCATGTATAGATGTTCTAGGTTAAAATTAAAGTTTCATTGAATCCTTGAAGTTTAGAAATTTTCTTTCTGGTGGTGTTTGTGATTTTATTGCTTCCTTCAGAATGTTTACCCTTCATTTCCCACTTCTAACGTCCCATATTCTAACAGATGTGCAATCAATGCAACGCCACAGAAAATATCTGACTCGGCAACACAGTTGGAGAGTTTTATTAAAGATGTTGCTGAAAACCGAAAAGAACGCAAGCCCGTCAGAGCAAATATTATTAAGGTGAGGTACTTCTGATGAATTGCTTAGCTGCCCTGCTTAGAAAATCCTCATTATTGACTCACTTTCATGTATTTTTGTTTCTTTGTTACAGGTACCACTTGACCTTCTGGATGATTCCGGCCCGAGTAGAAAATTGATAACAGTGAGTTCAGTATAATAAAACTTATGTTCAGAGTTTAGATGGATAGAATAAGGTTTACTATGAGTTACATCTGGTCTGTAACAGTAAGTGTCAGGGATTTCTTTCACCTCTTTTACCACCCTGCTCACCGTGGGTAAAGACACCATGTAGCAAGAAAGCAAAACTATTCCTGCATACATCATGAAGGCTTATCTGGTCACAAACACAGTTCATTTAAATTCAGTTCAATCCAGTTCAAAAATACTTTATTCATCCCAAAGGGTAATTAAATGTTGTAGCTCATATAATCCAGGTTTCTTCAAAGAGTTGTAGATGCTGATGGCTGTGGGCAGGAAGGATCTCCTGTAGGTCCGTCTTACAGCAGATCTGAAGAAGCCTGACTGAAGACACTGTTGTTGTAGGACAGTCTCATGAAGAGGATGCTCAGGGTTCTCCATGATGTTCTTCATTTTATGAAGAATCCTTGGCACAATGATCCACAGATGTTCCAGGAGTCCCCAGAACAGAGCCAGCCTTCTTTATCAGCTTGTTGAGCTTTTTTAAGTCCATGGCTCTGATGCTGCTTCCCCAGCAGATGATGGTAGAAGAGATCACACTCTCCACAACAGACTTATAGAAGATATGCAGCATCCTGCTGCAAACACTGAAGGACCTAAGCTTCCTCAAGAAGTACAATCCTGCAGCCTTATTTCAGTTCAGTCTGTCCAGTTGTCTCTTCATCTGACTTCTTGAGACACACAGGTGGAAGGGGGAGGCTAAGGGAGCATCAGCATCTTCTGATTTGGCTGAAGGCAAACATGTAGAAGCAGTAGGGTGCGTGACTGAGGTAAAAGATAAAACATTTGAGGTGTAACAGGAAAGCTGTGGGTCAAAGGAGGGTGGACTGCACTGAGGGCAAAAAATGCTCTTATCTAGCAAACTTGTGCACTGCTGTTTTCAAACCCTTGGGGAAATTTACCCCTCTTCACTAGAGGTGCCAATAATTGCAGAAGGTGTTTTTATCATAGACCGTGTACTATAATTTTTACAGTAACACAATAACTAAATGAATTTGGCGACATATTGTTTAAGGAGGGAAAAGCCAGCGCTATAATTAGATACTGAATGCAACACTCTTTATTACCATGTTAAATAAAGTTTCAATGCAAGTTTGTATGCTTCTACAGGAGCCAAATTTCCAGCCATGTCAGATGAAAACATTCTTCCAGATGCCCTTCCCTGTTAATTTTGTCAATAAGAGTATTCGTACCGTGCCGTTCTGCCACCAGGATTTTGCCAGGTAACTAAACTGGACGTACAGAAAACTCCACCGATAAATAATTATTTAAAATAAAAGAATTTGTTTTATGACTTAGACTTTTATTTTAGTTTATTTAATAGAACTACACTGTATACTTTGTTATACTTGTCAGTGTTTTGCAAACAAAATGATCACATTTTAGTTATATTTCCTCATTGTTAACGCTCTGCATTTGCTCATTTTGGTTACCATCTTCCATACGTGTCAGTTTGTGCATCTTGGCAAGAATGATGACTGCAAAATTTCTCCACGGTGAAATTCGGGAAAAGGGTGGAGCCTATGGAGGTGGAGCCAGAATGGGTGGAAGTGGCATGTTCTCCTTTTACTCTTACAGGTAGGCAGCAGTTCAGGTCGCACATTCAGTCAGCCAAACTGAATTTTGTACTACAAAGTTTACATTTTTTTCAATGTAAAAATATTTTTAAAAGTCCTTGCCTACCCTTCTGTAATCATATTGGGTCCTTGTACCTTTCAAAAAAAGTTTTATTTGAAATATTTTCTTCTGGAGGATAGATGCTGCCTCTCTGAGCTTTCTGATGCTTCTCAATACGTTCAATGAAAAAGTTAATTAATGCCAGATATTCAATTCAAAAAGTAAAACTCATGTACACTGCTCAAAAAAATAAAGGGAACACTCAAATAACACATCCTTGATCTGAATGAATGAAATATTCTCATTGAATACTTTGTTCTGTACAAAGTTGAATGAGCTGACAACAAAATCACACAAAAATCATCAAATTTATTGACCAACGGAGGCCTGGATTTGGAGTCACACACAAAATTAAAGTGGAAAAACACACTACAGGCTGATCCAACTTTGATGTAATGTCCTTAAAACAAGTCAAAATGAGGCTCAGTATTGTGTGTGGCCTCCATGTGCCTGTATGACCTCCCTACAATGCCTGGGCATGCTCCTGATGAGACGGTGGATGGTCTCCTGAGGGATCTCCTCCCAGACCTGGACTAAAGCATCCGCCAACTCCTGGACAGTCTGTGGTGCAACGTGACGTTGGTGGATGGAGCGAGACATGATGTCCCAGATGTGCTCAATCAGATTCAGGTCTGGGGAACGGGCGGGCCAGTCCATAGCTTCAATGTCTTCATCTTGCAGGAACTGCTGACACACTCCAGCCACATGAGGTCTAGCATTGTCCTGCATTAGGAGGAACCCAGAACCAACCGCACCAGCATATGGTCTCACAAGGGGTCTGAGGATCTCTTCTCGGAACCTAATGGCAGTTAGGCTACCTCTGGTGAGCACATGGAGGACCATACGGCCCTCCAAAGAAATGCCACCCCACACCATTACTGACCCACTGCCAAACCGGTCATGCTGAAGGATGTTGCAGGCAGCAGATCTCTCTCCACGGTGTCTCCAGACTCTGTCACGTCTGTCACATGTGCTCATCTGTGACAGACGTGACTACTGTGTCTGTACTGGTTCTACAGACACAAGTCCATTATCTGAGGACATAAGAATATCATTAGTGTCTTTCAGCAGAGCTGTTTCAGTGCTATGATGAGCTCTGAAGCCTGACTGAAACTCTTCAAACAGGTCATTGCTGTGTAAATGTTCACACATTTGATTAGCAACAATTTTCTCAAGAATTTTAGATAAGAATGGAAGATTGGATATAGGTCTGTAATTTTTCAAGTCATCTCCATCAAGTGAAGGTTTCTTAAGTAAAGGTTTAATCACAGCTACCTTAAAAGCCTGTGGTACATATCCATTTACTAAAGATAAATTAATCATATCTAAAATGGGGCTGGTAATCAGAGGGAACACTTCCTTAAATAATTTGGTTGGGATTGGGTCTAACATACAAGTTGAAGGTTTAGATGAAGCTAATATTTCTGATAACTCAGGAAGCTTCACAGGATCAAAGCAGTCCAAACACAAATCAGGTTCTACAGTTACTTCCAATGTTGTCTCACTTGCTGAGGATGAAGTAATCATCTTCAGGAGTATGTCAAAGATTTTATTTTTAATACAATCAATTTTATTTAAGAAGAATCCCATAAAGTCACAACTGCTGAGAGCTAAGGGAATGGATGGCTCAACAGAGCTATGACTCTGTGTAAGTTTAGCAACTGTACTAAAGAGAAACCTAGGATTATTCTTGTTCTCTTCTATTAATGATGAGAAATAAGCTGTTCTAGCTTGGTGAAGTGTCTTTTTATACAACAGTAGGCTATTTTTCCAGATTAAGTAGGAATCCTCTAGGTGTGTAGAGCGCCATTTTCTCTCCAATTTTCTAACATTGTGCTTTAAAGTACGCAGCTCTGAATTAAACCAAGGAGCTAGCCTCCTATGAATGATTACCTTCTTTTTCAAGGGGGCTGCATTGTCTAATGCATCTCGCAATGATGAAGAAACACTATGAACAAAAGAATCAATTTGGGAAGGGGCAGAAACAAAATTATTGCCCTCCACTGTGCTTTTCAGTGATAATGAGGAAATTAAAAGTGGAACAGATTCTTTAAACGTTGTTACAGCATCGCCTGATAATGATCTACTATAATGAAATTATCTTTCAGGTGTGGAGTACTCGGTTAAATTAAACTCAAAGGTTATTAAAAAATGGTCAGACAGGACAGGGTTATGAGAAAATATTGTTATGTCTTTACACTCAATGCCATATGTCAGCACAAGGTCCAGAGAATGAAGACAAAGGTGGGTATGTTTGTTAATGTTTTGTGCAAAGGCAATTGAGTCTAAGATAGCATTAAAGGTTATATTTAGACTATCACTTTCAGTGTCAACATGAATGTTAAAATCCCCCACTATAATAACTTTATCTGTATTTAACACTAAATCAGATAAAAGGTCTGAAAACTTATCTAAAAATTGAGAGTAAGGACCTGGTGGACGGTACAAAACAACAAACAGAAGAGGTTTTAGTGCTTTGCAATTTGGATGAGGAAAACTAAGGATTAAATATTCAAAAGAGTTGTAGCTATTGATTGGTCTGGAACTAATCAATAAATCGGACTGAAAGATGGTTGCTACTCCTCCTCGCCCAGTATTTCGAGGAATGTGAAAATTTAAATAATTAGTAGAGATCTTATGTTCAGTAGGCCACATTTAATTGTTTTATTTTTATTTTTGGTCTGAGTTGTTTATTTTTATGAGATTTTCCTGATTTCCTCCTTTTAGATTATTTTTTAACCTATGAATTATTTTCCGTGGGCGAGACACTGTCTTAATAGGGTAATGGGTGGGTAGCAGTACAGAAGCTGCAGAGAGGAGTGTTAAACTACGACCCTGCTTCCTGGTCTCTTAGTGTTGGCAGAGCATGAATGCTCTGCATTTTCAAGCATTATGTTGTTTTCCTTTGCATTGAAAGACTAAAGGAGGTTGTCACGTGGCTCAGTAGTAGAGCAAACACACTATATGCTAAAGTCCTTGATGCAGCTGTCCTGGGTTCAATTCCCGGGCCTGGGCCATTTACTGCATGTCTTTCCCTTCTTTCTCTACCTTACTTCCTGTCCAGCTACTGTGGAACAAAGGCCACTAGGGCCAAATAAAACCTCAAAAAAACAACAGAGAGTAAACAGTAATTTGTTTTCAAATAGTTTGCATTACAAACCATCAGAAGTGCAAAAACAAAAGCCCCAGTCTATTGCTGCGAGTTTTACGATGCCATATTTAGGCTGAACTCTGGGTTGGCTGGCGACATTTGACTTTTCTAGTCAGAATTCTAACTTCATGCTGTATGATTTCTTTTTTCCCTAAATTATTACTCAGAAATCATAAACCATGCTACCCTTAAAGTGACAGGATGTTTATAACACCATTAGGAATGTTTCAGTTTTGACCAAATTTCGTGTCTCTTCTGTGTCCAAGGGATCCAAACTCAGTGCAGACATTATCTGCATTTCAAAAAGGCGTTGACTGGGTAAAATCAGGACAGTTCTCTCAACAGGACATCGATGAAGCCAAGCTTTCTGTGTTCTCAGCTGTCGATTCACCTGTGGCTCCTGCAGACCAAGGTGATGATACTGTACTGGCAGCTTTTTTGGCTCTGTTCACAGAACATTTTGAGATGTCTTTTAACATTATAGTTGTTGTATAGTTGTTTTTTGGTTTATAGTTTTGTTTGTTTTTTCACTTGAAAGCTGATCCCTGTCTCTTTGTGGAGCAGGAATAAGTCGTTTCCTCAGTGGGATCACAGATGAGATGAAGCAGAGTTACAGAGAAAGGCTCTTTGCTGTGGATCATAAAAGCCTAGTGGATGTGGCTGAAAGGTAAAAATGTTAAAGCTGAAATTTGTTTTTATGGCGTAACTGTTTGAATCCTAATTAGCCTTTAAGAAGCTCTTGCAGATCAATTAAAAACCAAGTGTTGCTGTTGTTCTGCAGGTACCTCAGTGTTGGTCAGAGCACGTGTGGAGTTGCCATCCTGGGTCCAGAGAATGATATGATCAGGAAAGATCCGACATGGATATTAAAATGATATACTTTTCATAACGACAAATAACTTGAATGGACTTTACACTGAAAACCAAACAAAAATGTAAGCTTTGTTTTTTTTTTAAACTTCTGATAAGAGAAGCTTAAGACATGGGAATATTGACTGACTTTTAATTTTAAAAACATACAATAGAAACTTTTGTATATTCCATTATGCACATATTAATGGAAATTACTTGTGACACTATCATATTTAATACAAAACTAGATCTGTGTTGTTTAGTGAATGTTGAATCACTAAACATGCTTTGTCATTAAATCATCTTCCATTTGAAGGGGATTTATTGTCATACAGTGGTCTTGGTGGTTCCATTGTGGTTCACAAAGTCATCAAACAAAGCCTTTACATTTCCACAACTAACTTTACTATTAAAGATGAACACTTAAAGAGGAACATTGGGTCAAAACCAAAGGACACCAGGGCTACAAGTACATCTCGTTAAATTAGTGTAATTCTAAATTTAGCTTTCAACACAGGTATATTTCATGTACGTGTGCTGTTAATTTAAATGATTATGGTGCAGAACTCTTAAAAACAGTTATTTTTTTGGAAAATTGGAATATTAAATAAAACAAATAAAAAGCAGGAGATTGAATACATTAATATTGTGTTATGGCCTACTCAATGATGGGGAAGACGTCCAACCCGACTGTTGTCAATCAGCCAGTAAGGGATACCGTCCACAAGGAGAGTAAACGACAAAAGGCAACGCTAAAGAAGCTGGCTGTGCAGAATATTGAATGCAAATATATACCTTCAAACGTATTTACATGTACATGAACTTTGATGACATCCTATTCTTAATCTATAAGGTCCAATTTGTTGATGGACCCACCATCGCCAGCAATAGCAACTTTAACTATTCTATAAACATTTTCCACAAGGTTCCACAAAGACTCTGTGCAGGTCAGTTAAGTTTCTCCACACCAGACTTTATACACCTGCAGTCATGGAAGTGGTTCGAACACCAGAATTCATTGATTTTCTGGTGTGACCCAAAACCTTTGGCAATATAGTGTATTATAGAGAAGTTGGATGATGAAAATGATGAAGAAAAAGTCCGCAAGCAACAAGGTTAACTGCAATCATGAAAGGTTTCAAGCAAATCCCATTCAAGATTCACACAAGAGCCAACACACCCAGATGTTTCAGGGACATGGGCTCCAACTGATGCATTCTTTGTGTTAAGCTTCTCCTGAACCAGAGAAAACATCAGACGCTTTTTTTTCTGGGATAAGAAGAAAAATGACTTTTTCTCATTGGTCCACAGTCCTCTTTTCAGATGAAAGTAAATTTAACATTTTATACAAAAATCAAAGGTCCCGGAGTCTTGTGGAAGTTTCCACAGTCAGGGAGGATTTGGTGGCATATCTTCTGCTGGTGTTGGTCCGCTGGGTTTGGTCCAAAGTCAGTGCGGCTGTCTACCGGGAAGTTTTACAGCACTGCATGCTTCCCTCTGCTGACAAGATTTATGGTGACACTGATGTACACAAATGGTGATTTTTTTTTTACAGTAGTCTCGCTGTTATTGATTGGCCCCAATGTTTCCTGGCCTTTACTTCAAAGTGCAGTATTGCAAGGAGAAAGATGAGAGACAACAGAACGAAAGTATCTCGGGGTCTTGTTCACGAGTGAGGGAAGAATGGAGCGGGAGATCGACAGACAGGATAGGTGCGGCTGCCACAGTAATGGGGGCGCTGTGCCGGTCTGTTGTGGTGAAGAGAGAGCTGATCCGAAAAGCGATGCTCTTGATTTACCGGTCGGTCTACGTTCCTACCCTCACCTATGGCCATGAACTTTAGGTCATGACCGAAAGAATGAGATCCCGGATACAAGCGGCGGAAATGAGCTTCCTCCGTAGGGTGGCCGGGCACTCCCTTAGAGATAGGGTGAGGACCTCGGCCATCCGGGAGGGGCTCGGAGTAGAGCCGCTGCTCCTCCACATCGAGAGGAGCCAGTTGAGGTGGCTCGGGCATCTATACCGGATGCCTCCTGGACGCCTTCCTCGGGAGGTGTTCCAGGCACGTCCCACCGGGAGGAGGCCCAGGGGACGGCCCAGGACACGCTGGAGGGACTATGTCTCTCTGCTGGCCTGGGAACGCCTTGGGCTCCCCCCGGAGCTGGAGGAGGTGTCTGGGGAGAGGGATGTCTGGGCGTCTCTGCTGAGTCTGCTGCCCCCGCGACCCAGTACCGGATAAAGCGGAAGACGACGAGTACGAGTACAACAGAACAAAAGTTACGACTCTAACTACGGTTCTATGAATCCTGGATGACTGCCAGAGGCAGTGCTTCAAGCACTGAATGATCATTCTTGCACATGCGCAGGTCGAGAATTTAATAACATGGTCACGTGACCTATCGGTGGCTCACATGAGTCTATATAGTCACATGACACCGGGAGCCCAGTCCTGACAATCTTCTACGGTCCCTAACCGAGCACTCTGGCGGTCTTCCAGGATTCATAGAACTGTAGTTACAGTCGTAACGTTTGTTCTATTTCATCCCTACTGACCGCCAGAGGCGGTTCTTCGAGTACTGGATGATGCAAAGGGGTCCCGAGGGATCCCATGGAGACCCCAAGGAACACAGCAACACCACCAACCTCAGCGGGACGCAGAAGGCAGCTGGATACAGCATGGCGACGTTCACCCTGTAAAATCTGGCGAAGGTCCTCGGCATCATCCAGGAAGCTGCTTCACAAATGGCCTCCAGAGGCACCCTGGTCATGGCAGCCCATGAGGTGGAGTGACATTGCACGCAGGGGCTGATCCTGCAAGGAGTAAGCCACAGAGATCATCTCCACAATCCAACGTGCCAACCGCTGTCTAGAAAGGGCCTTACCCCTCCGAGAGCCAGCATAACGGATGAAGAGACAGTCAGTCTGACAAATGGGTGCCATAGAGCGGACATACGCCTCGAGCGCTCGGACATGTCAAAGAGGCTCAGACGGGGTACCAGGAATAAAACGGGAAAGCCGGAGCGGCAGAACACTGCCAGCCACTGCAGGCACCTTTGGAACAAAGGAAGCATCAGTCCACAGCGTAACACAGGAGCCATCCGGGTTCCACCGACAACACGGTTCAGACACAGACAGAGCATGCAATTCCCCCACCCATTTAGCAGAAACCATGGCCAACAGGAGGGCCTGGGGAAATGCCGACTGGATTGAGCAGACTGAACTGGACGCAAACCCCGGGCCCCACCATGGTCCTCTTGGGCCCTAGCTGGTCTCGGTCTATGAACCATACTCGTGGACCCCAAGAAAGGGACAGGAGGGGGCAAGGAACCCCGCAACGAGCCCCGTTTTAATAGCCGCATCATCCTCGCGAGGACCTGTTCAGGAGGGGAACTCTCGCCGCGGCCACCATCCGCCCGGAGAGACTGAAGGAGGGCCTTCATCTGGGCCAGCTCCTTCGAGAGCTGATCCACTCTAGTGGACAGTCCCAGGGGCCCGCACCGCTTGGCTCTCCTCACAGGCACCAAAGGCAAATCCTCAGCGGACCGTTTTGTCGAGTCCGCACCCTGTCCAAGCGCCAACGGATCCTGCTGGACAGAGGCAACAGGCTGCTCCACTGAGGACAGCTGGGCCAGCCGCACTGCTCTGGGCAGAATGCTGCAATTAGAGCAGGCATGATCCGAAAGCACCTCCCTGAGATGGTCAACACCAAGGCAGGGAGGGCACATGTCATGGCCGTCCTCAGGCTGCAGAGGAGCCGAACAGGACGCACAACAAAGATCGTCCATGACCTAGGAACGGGCAGGAAAAACGCCATTAAGACCCTATTATGGCCACAACAGCAACAAGCCGTAGGACTCAGCATGAGCAGAAAACGCCACCGGCGAGTCAGACAAACAGAAATAAACAAAAGCGAGCAGTAAACCACTGCTGAGAATTAAACGCACTCAGCACAAGCAGAAAAAAATGCTACCAGTGAGCCAATAGAAAGGGAACAAATCAAACCGAGCAGCAAACCACTGCCGAAGAAAGTAAATAAACTTAATACGAGCAGAAAACACCACCGGCGAGTCAAGCAATCCAAAGCAAAGCGGACAGCAACTACTGCTGAAAAAAAAATGAATGAACACGAGCAGAAAACGCCCACCGGCCAACCAAACAAACCTACTAGAAAACCTGGAAGAAAAAGCAGCTTGCGCAGCCTTTGGAGTGCAGAACCATCCGCAACTCCAACCACAATTGATCACGAGGCTTCAAGCAGCAAGAGGAACAAGGAACAACGAATACAAGTCAACACCTGCATTCATCAACTTGTCCGTGAGAAGAAGGAAGGGACTGGGCTCCCGGTGTCATGTGACTATATATATGTGAGCCACCGGTAGATTACATGTGACAATGTTATTAAATTCTCGACCTGCGCATGCACAAGAATGATCATTCAGTGCTTGAAGCACCGCTTCTGGCGGTCAGTACGGATGAAATAGAACCAACAATGCAGAGGGGCTGAAGACCATTAATAAAGCAACCTGGGCTTCCTGAACACCTCCATGTCACACTGCATTGATGCAGTAATTCATGCAAAAGGTGTCTCACCTCAACTAAGTATTGAGTGCATTTACTGTAGAATCCATGGATATACATGGCTGACAGTAATAATTTACAAACCTTTTGTAATATTTTAGTTTTCTAAAAAGTTCAATTTTGTGTTTTCATTAGCAGAAATACATATTTGAAATATATCAATTTGTGCATAGAACATGTATGTGTTTAAAATATTAAACTGAGTAATTTTACAATCTTTTTTATCTTTACTACATCCGATTTTATCAAGATATAAAATCTAATCTGTAAAAACACCTTTAAATCAAGGTGTCCAATTATTTACCAAATTAACACAACATTCAGCATTTCCACACAATAAATGCTTTATTTACTCCGTACCAGGACACACATCATATTAACACTATCAATGTGTCGTTTCACCCATTCTCCAAACACATTGCTTAACTATTTCTACAGCCTGCACATAAATGACCACGATAAGGTGCACACACAGAAAGCACAGGATGGATGGAAGCAGCAAAGCAACAACATGACATAGATGTGCAATTAGGTTTGACCGTACATGACCTGCTCACTGTGAAGCTATCAGGATTACAGCATTTTACAGCCGACGCGTGGACATTCTCAGGAGTGCGCAAGATCCCCCAGACCAGTGATAACATTAACTATGCAGTTCAGAGTGTGGGTGAAGGTATGATAAAAGTCAAATCTAATCAGCTGCGATATGTTCACACAAAACAGACGCCTCAAGAAATAATTAGACATGGCTACATTTTGGGCACTAAAACCTAAATACAGTACATAATGAGTAGTGCATATATTTATAGTAACTTTGGATATCTAAACACAATGTTAGATGTTAGCTTGCTTAAAATAAATAGAGCTCTTCCCAAATTACCCTCCAGAAATGTAATCTAAAAAATAGAACATTCCTTCTGAAGGTCCCATACTCATACAATAATTCCTCTATCCTTTAAAATCTTTCCTAATATATCTGCAGTCAATCAGTGTGTGAGCAGCTGCCACTGAAAGGTGAAGCCAGTTTCCTGTGGGAGTAATGCTTTTTTCTAGCAGCGGTTCAGATCGCAGCCGCGGTGTCGCTCTCTTTGGGCCGCACCCGGGTCACATGCTCCAGCTGGCCAGCGTCAGAAACATCATAGCTTGTCTTGTACTTGGCCAGGATTTTCATCAGAGGACGGAGTTTGAGCCACCACTGTTCCTTCGGGATCCGGTGGCTGAAAAAACAAAATGTTTTGTGTTTAGGGTTTTTCTTTGGAGTTGTTTCACCTGAGACATGTTTGGTAAACTGATCAAGAGGAAATTCGTTTTGATGGGATTTGTTCAGATCTACATTAGAAACACAGTGTCTTGCAACTACGTACAAAGATGTATTGTTAGTGAACGTTTTTGTTTTTTTTAACAAAAAAGCACAAATATTCAATATGTATTGAGTCACACTGAGGAGGTTCTTTTAAGACTTTCTTGCACTGCAGTTATAGCTGCTGCTTTTTGGTGGAGCTTGCATTTCTAGAGACTTTCAAGCTTTGTTAGATTGGAAGGAAAGCATCTGCCAACACCAATTTTCAATTCTTGTTCCAGATTCTCAAATGGATTTAGGTCTGAACTTTGATTGGGCCATTCTAACACATGAATATGCTTTGATCTAAACCACTCCATTCCAGCTCTGGTATATACTTAAAGCCATTTTACTACTAGAAGGGGAACCTCCACCCCAAGCTCAAGTATTCTGCAGCCTCTAACATATTTTCTTCCAGTAGTGTCCTGTATTTAGCTCTATCTTTCCATAAACTGATCAATTTCCCTGCCCCTGCTGAAGAAAGGTATCCCCACAGCATGATTCTGCCACCTCCTTGTTTCAATTTGTGGGTGGTGTGTTTAGGGAGATGTACTCGTTTGGTTTTCCATTAAACATACTGTTTTGCATAAAGACACAAATATCTTAGTCTTTTCTGACCAGAGCACTTTTTTGTATATGTTTCCCGTGTCACCTACATGGCTTGTGACAAACTACGAAGCGTACTTCTTATGGTTTCTCTCTAAGAACTTCAGAAGATTAATTGAACAGTGCTTAAATTCTGTTTTACAGCCAAACTCAGTTTTTAACTTCTACAACTTATACACGTTTTATTCCTGATCTATTTGATGTTCTTCTTGATCTTTATTGATATTTGTTAACTAGTGTTCTCTAACAAACTCTGAGGCCTTCACAGGACAGCCTAATTTTTACTGAGATTGAATTACACACAGATGATTAATTAGCTGACTCCTGAGGGCAATTGTATTTTATTTATGGGTGTTGGCATAAAGAGGGCTAGATATTAATAAAATTTCTTAAGATAAATATTTGTCAGTCAGTCATTTTCTACCGCTTATTCCATAGTAGGTTGCGGGGGAGCTGGTGCCTATCTCCAGAAGTCTATGGGCGAGAGGCAGGGTAGACCCTGGACAGGTCACCAGTCCATTGCAGGGCAACACACAAACAACCACGCACACACTCATTCATACACCTAAGGGCAATTTAGAGAGACCAATTAACCTAACAGGCATGTCTTTGGACTGTGGGAGGAAGCTGGAGTACCTAGGGAGAACCCACGGGGAGAACATGCAAACTCCATGCAGAAAGATCCCAGGCCAGGAATCGAACCCAGGACCTTCTTGCTGCAAGGCAACAGTGCTACCAACTGCGCCACCGTGCAGCCTCTATTTGTAAAAACAAAAAACAAATAAGGGAAAAACCTGGTAAAATGTTTTAGGACTGCAAATACTTTTGCAAGGACATGTAGATCTGACCTTCTGCACATTACTGGAAGGAGCAAAGTTTGGGACGCAAACTCCTTCTGTTCAGTGTTTGGTAGCACTGATCCAGTTGCAGCTCTAATCAGCTGCAACATTACCCAACGCACACAGCTAGCAGAAAAGGTGGCAATGAACACAGAATCCCTGAGTAACCTCAAATAATATTTCCTTAAACTGAACACAGATATGCTTGATAAAGTTACTGCAATATAGCTTAGCCTCAAGAGTCCTTGCATGGATATTTAAAACTATGACTTAATTAGAAACACTAAAATATGTTCCTCGGGTGATTCCTATGAATGGCTGCGGTATTTAAAATGTTGCAAAAAGGAAACCTGGTGTACAAATAGCTGTAAATAAACTTAGTTGCGGTAGCATCATGCTGTGGGGCTAGTCAAATCCTTATGCAAATTCTGGTTTGATGTATAGAATAAGTTGATTGGTGAAAATTGATTACTACCTCTAAATTGTTTAACTTCACCTCCGGCTAATTGCTGGAAGGACCTGGACAGAACTAGGTGTCCCAAAAAAAACAAACAATGATCCCAAATGGGTCCACCCAGGAACCAACCAATTTAGCCTGTTTGGATCATTTTGATCCTGTGTATTAGAGAAAATACACAATAAATTCAAATTTCTGCATGTTATTCTTGTTTTTTAAAATGAAAGAAGTTGTATATTGTATCATCATTCCAGACTAGAAAATGAAAAGTTTAAATAAATAAATTCATAAGACATTAATGGCTAAGAAAAGAGTACATAGATTTAACCAGGTAAATATTCTCCAGCATGCTAAATTAAACAGCTGACTTTAGGTATGAGCCAACAGGAACATTCAAAGATAAATTCTTGCATAATTTTGCAACAAATGCTTGATGTAGAGCTCTGTTAATTTAGCCAGGAAATCCTAAAAGTATTTTTTATTAGATATAGGTTTTTGGATAACATGACTGGAAAGATAAATACAAAATTGCTATCTTACACAAAGTCGGTCTCTTCCCTGAGCTGTACTACAGGTTGAAAGAGCATCGCCCTGCGACGCATCCCCAACAGGCAGGCAGTGTCCTCTGAGTTGGTGAAGACTCTCCCTGTATTGAAGGAAAACATCAGCTTTTATAACAAGGCCGCAACAGACCAAAAAATGAAAATCCCCCCAAAACTTTAGTGTACTGTATGTAATGAATGCTTGTCAGACTCAAATAACTGGGTTGTTTGAAGCACCTTCTTTGTATGACTCCTTGAGCGTCCGCGTGATCCACTGTATGGCTTTAGCTGCAACCTTGGTGCCAAAGTTTCTGTCGAAAGGAGATGGCGCTCCGCCCTGTTAAAGGGAAGAGTTTAGTCTGCATGAAAAAATATTTTACATTTAAAATAAACATTTAAGTACTGTACAGTAATACGTGTATTAGCTTGTGGGTCCAACCTGCTGCATGTGACCCAGAATGTTCTTCCTGCAGTCGAACACTCCTCGACCTTCCTCGGAGTACAGCTGGTAGATGAAATCGGTGGTGAAGTTTTCGTTGCAGTTCTCGTTTCTGAAAAACACAACAGCTGCAGATGTCAGAGTCAAACGAGGAAAAGGAGAACAAGCTTAACATTTGGGAAATTGTTTGCAAAAGTTCTTAGAATGAAAGTGACTTCTGTATCACCAGAACTCTAGTATATATAAGACATGGGCCAGCTGGCCTCATCAAGGTAAACCAAGATTTAGGAAATTAATTTTAATAAAATTCCAGAGGAAGCACCAGAGTACCAAATTGTTGTTGACTTATGAAGCACAGGAGGATAAAGTGCTCCCCTTCACCCACCTGTTGCTGTGCACTGCTTGTCAAGTGATTGAAAAAAGGCTCCTACGCTTTTCTCTTGGTTACAAGAAAGATCATTTCAGCCTTTATGAATATTTTTGCTCACCAGACGCTGACAGCTATACTGTGAAATCTTAAAAGAGCACACATCACTATTTTTAAGGTAATGCAGGTTATAAACTACAATTCCCAGACTAAAATCTACATGTCTGTTTCTTAGCCAAGTGCAGGAGCTACCAGAGCAGATAGCCTGACTCAGGCTATCTGCTCACAGGGTTCAGCTCACAGCTTACCCTATAAAGAGGGGAAAACTAAAAATGACTGATATTGGGCACAGTTACCATTTAAAACTACTAAATCCAGAACCTGTTTTTTCCTATATTTTTGCTTAGGTCTATGAATCAAAATTGGAATAATAAAGAAATGTCAGATATAACAGTTAGCTGTAGTAATCAATCTGATAAATTGTTTTAGCAGCAATAAGAATAATTATTTGTTTTAAAGAAAAGCATTTACATCATGTTATACATTGTTCTCTTAGATTGTTGTCTGAATGCTGTGAGACTGCAATTATTTAACTCAAGAATATCATACTGTGAGAATCTCAAACCAGTCCATGCCTTGGTTCCTAATCAGCTTCAATAGTGAGGAGGTCCCTTTTTAACCTCTGTGGGATTACTTGTTCTGACTTAAGTTGCTCTTAATGCCATGCATAATTTTACGATCCTGCAGTAATGTATTGAAGTGCAAGTTATTCAAACGGAGAGGGTTTGCATTTATTCCTGTATGAAAGTGGGAGTGAAACTATGCCTTTGCATGTGCCAACCACAATGTACACATAGACCAATAACAGCATTTTGAAGCCTAAAGCAACATATGAGGCATCAGTAATCCGGTGTTAGGAAAGTCTGTCAAATCTGTTCTTTCCTCAGAATTGAGTTTGAAAGGTCTTCCAACAATGTCACCGGGTGAAAATTGTTCCTGCATCTGGGGGCTGTGGTTTACAATGGCCTACATACAGCTTATGGTACTGTGCAAGGGTCTTGATTTTTTGTTTACATGTTGCTTTGGCAGCAGGACTTTCTGTTATTATTTTAAGTCATTTAGATAAAGAAGGTCCAGTACCTCACCAGTTAGTTTTACATCTTACCTTTGACTCATTCAAGACATAAAAAGGAATCCTGCGTCAGTTTTCTGTCTATCTTTGCAAAAGATATTTCAGATAGTGATTCCCTTTTGAACCATGACTGAACAATATGCTATCTGAAATGCTGATTGGAAAAAGCAGCCAGGGTCCAATAAATGTTTGAAAGACCTTTAGAAAACTATTCTATCATGATCATGTTAAAAGATTACAAGAAAGTAGATCAACCTGGAAGCAGATTGCAGAAGATTGCTATATAACAATAACATTAAGTAATATTGTGTTGAATCTGATCAGTTTGTCTTGTTATTAAGTTCATTAAACTTCATTGTACTGTTTTCCAGCCTGCACACATACTCCCTATGCATTGTTCTGTTTCTGGTTGTATAGTAAATAATTATGCAGGTGCAACCCTCAGCACAGCCTTACAATGTCACCTACACTGTTCAAAATATTACATTTGTCCTATTTCCACAGAGCTTCATCCTGCTGGGAGCATTTTAAATGCCGCGCTGGTGCAGTGGACTAAAATAACCGCAATACAGAACATAGCATAAAGTCTAAAGGGTCACTTTGAGGTTTAAAACCCTGGAAAATAACATAACGAGCTTTTCAACAAAGACAAAAATGGAAACCGTTATAAGACAGTTAACATTTCCATTTGTTTGATGTTTGTGTGTTAAATAAGGCTAGACAGACACCAGAAAATTTAAAACATAATCTTTCATCGAAAGAATGAAACTCACCGGAGCACCAAGCCTCTCTGAATGCTCGTCTTCATTTTCTGCGTCAGATGCTCAACGTTGGCCTGAAAATAGAATTAAGTGTTAAAGTGAACCTAAGGAATGAACGCCTGCAGTCTACAACCTGCACAAGCAGCTGCAACTCTGAGACTCCTCAGTGTTTGCTCCACCTGAGACACAGTCACATTGCAACAAATGCAACACCAGAGGGCACCACATCTACACTTTTAACATCTTTGAGAACATGGTGAGCGTTAATGCTGGTGTGTAGGGTTCTAATACTTTTATTTTTTATCATTTAAGGTGTTTTTTAAGTTTCTATTTAAATATTTTACGTTTTTAGCTGCTTTTAGTTCATTTAAATCATTTGTTGGTTATTGTTGTTGTGCTCCCTTTTTTGCACGAAACATTGCTTGACTGGTTGTTTTAAATGAGCAAGGATCAGATCTTAGTGTATACTAGTCCTCCTGTACATGCTGTTCTCATTTACATTGCTGTGTTTGTTGCTGCTGCTGTCTCTTCCAGTCTATTTTAGATACTGTTCCAAATTTTGCTCAGTTTATTCTTATGCTGCCACTTTTTTAACAACATCATGTGATTGAAAGCAGTTAACACAATGTCTTCATCATTTAGTCAAAACCTTACATGGAAAATATTGTTAAATTTTCATGTAACCTTTTTTTTCGTAAATGACTCAACTTCCACCTAATCCTACCAATTAACATATTCTTTGATTCTTGCCACTTCAAATAAGACAATTTGAAAACAAAAAGTTTATCAGCTGAAGTGAAATTAAAACAAAAAATTTCCAGTTTGTGGAACAATGTAAGAGTAAGAGCAAACACTGACAGTCCTGCCACCTCTAATCCTCTAAATGTATCTGACTGTTGTGGAAAGAATGATGCAGCTCAGAGGTTATTAATAAATCCCCTTATATGCATGGCTTTAATCTAGCTCACGTGCACATTCCTGACACATCCTGACTTCAGCAGCAGCACGATGCCTATGAACTGAAGTCTAACATTTGAAGTTGCCATAAAGCAAATAAAATTTTTTTTTACTTGATATGGAAACAGCTACTGTATATAATGTATTTTAACCTGACCTGCAGGTCACGGATGTCGAATGGCTCCTCGTAGATGTAGACCGTGTCAGCACCTGCAGCTAGACCGCCCACAGTGGCCAAATAGCCGCAGTAGCCCCCCATAGTCTCAATGATGAAGACCCGCCGCTTGGTGCCGCTGGCAGACTGCTTGATGCGATCGCAGGTCTGATTCATACAGAAGTTATGCAATATTAAAGAAGCAAAACAGTTATGTCTCTGTTTGGGCATGCAGCTGCGGAGAACACACTTTAAAGCAGAGCTCAAACAAGTCAAACTGGATCATTTCAGGTACTATTAAGAAAATATGATGAAATTTTGTGATAATGATACATTACCAAGGCCATTAAAGTTTGGAAATCAGGGTGTAATATATGGGACAATTCTAATAGACTAAAAGATGACTAAAAATAAAAGAAAAAAAACGAGCAGCAACTCTACTTTAAAGTAAATATGATCCCCGCATGTTATAATGAGTAATGGATCCACAGGTTGACTCCTCATTGGTTGCTGCAGTAATATTAACTATGCGAACTTTATCTTTCAGTGTTAGTAATTTATTTTAGATGTCACAAAAAATGTAAATAAATCATAATCAGGAAGAGCCTAAACCTTAAAAATGACTTCAAATGGCTTTGATTTATCTCAATTTGCATAAAGCTTTTTCTTAAATCCTCCTTTTGGTAAATAATCTCAGTCAATCTTACTATGTCAAAGCACATTGACTTGAAAAGGTTATTTTTCTAAAATAATTATGGAAAGTGAAGAGAATTTTTACTATTAAATTATACAAATGTAGGCACCTGCAAAGTCAACCTGTGCATCTCGCTCTAATAGGATGAGTGAATGAACTCTCAAATGACAATACTTCAGTGGACCATTCCAAATTAATTTGCATAAGGTCTTGGTGCTCACTGAACCTTCCTTTTGGCAAAATTCAACCCATCGCTGACCTCATGTAAAGCATATGAGCAGCACATTAATATACAGTTACACTGGCCACCAGCAGTAAACAGCATATCAAGAAAACACAAGCACTCACTGACATGCAAGTAGTCAAAATTGCACCATGCATACTCACAAGCTTGGATTCTACTTATGTTTGTCCATTCATACTTGAGGTACAAACTTTCTGTAGACATATTACCAGCTTAATTTTGGACCCTGTATGCATTTTTAAGGCGGTTGTACATGAAAACCTTATGAATTCTACATTTAAATTCTATAAAATTGTGTGGATTCCCAGTATGATCCTGAAAGCCATGAAACTGCATCCTTTAGAAAACCAAGCAGTGTCTATTACCAAGTCTTTTTTACTGAATAAACATATCAAACTAAGCCTGAGTTCTGTTGCACCACTGTTAAATGTCTGTCACTGTGGGCACACTAATGCACTGTGTTATAAAAGCTTTGAGAAGCACGGGGCTAAATTATGAATATATGTCATTTATAACTGGATAATATGCTTCACCAAAGAAAGAAACCTTTAAGTAATAGTTTGATAGTATTTATTAGAACTTCTTTATAAAAAAAATGTAAAGCCTTGAATTCTGCAAAAAGGCCCATTAGTTCTTTAATCTAAAAAATGTTTGCCTAAACTCTATATATAGTGTCTGATATCAACTTACCCATTACAGGATCATTCTAGTAACAATTTGACACATTCAGATAGTTTCTTCTCCTTATGTTTTGTCTTAAGTCATTACTAAATCACACACCCTCATAAGGTGTATATTTGTCTTTTGCCCTTACCTCCACAATGGCGTTGAGCGATGTGTCGGCTCCCAGACTGTGGTCAGTGCCCGGCACATTGTTACTTATGGTGGCAGGCAGTATGCACATGGGGATGCAAAACTCCTTGTAGTTGGCGCGGGCCTCATACAGCTCCAGCAAGGACTCAAAGGCCTGGTGAGGTTGGCCGTAATATGTAGTTAAACCACTAGGTGGACAAGCCTACATCTCTATGAGTCTTTACAGACTGCATCATGGTGCCCTGGGGCTCCTTCATTCTGTATCCTTCATTTCTATCGTGATGTGTTGGGGTAAACCTGAACTCTGTTTTGTTTGCAAAATATGCTATGCCTAAACCACTTTAATGTTTTAGACTAACTAGAATCAGAGCATTACCTTAGAAAACAATGGAAAATAAAGGATACATGAATGAGGCAGCCGCTTTACTTTAACTGGGACCATGACCCTTCAGCTCTGTAATGGGTGGCTGCTTAGCTGGCTCTCTCCAGGACGTCAGGGATGGGGCTTTGGCTTCTCACTGCCTATGAGGGGACGGAATGGTGTGTTGGGGTGGGATCATCGCAGCTGACAAGTTACGGTGTTGACGCAATGAGATAAAGACCAAGGTGGGACTGCAGAGGCTCTGAACTCTGCCTCCATTTAGTCTTGAAACAAAAGGGCATCAAAATGTAACCTGCCTATCAGAGGAAACTTACTGTCTCTGTGTCATTTGAAGGAGAAATCAGGACACCTTGCAAGAACTGAGTCAGACTGCTGCCAACTCACTGACTGTTTACCAACACACAAACAGCAAACTGCACTGACACATCACAGTGAGACGCATGCCACAAACATGCAACACGTCACTGGGACCTCTGCAGTCCAGCTCGCCTCCAACAACCAACAGCAGTAAAGTGTTTTCTAACACATAAACTCCATTAAGGGAAACTTAAACCTATCAGTTGTATTAAGAGAAATGTGTACTATATACTGCTTTTTCTTACTTTCTTTTCTTAATGTGTACAGTGCTACTTTTATCTATCACTTTTTCTACATGAGATCAGATCTGTTTCTTCCATTAAAGTCAGTCAAGGGTAAGCTAAAGGTCAACAAGTTTACGATATATTTTTCCAACGCTGAGGCATTTTTAACAACCATTTAGCAAAGAGGGAGGACTGAAGAGTTTCACATCAGAAATATACAGTTTAATACACTGATTGCTTCTGGGGTAAATATTTCAAGTAGCCAAACTACTTTCCATTCATAAAGACAAAAAATAGGGTGTACCAGAAGTAATATGTTGGCCCTAATCAATAATTAATACTTAATAATATCTGGCCAAGTACACCTGCCTCCGTCTGGGCGGTAGATCACAGATGTATCTTTCTAAAATTTAGGTCACCATGCATAATTCATGGCTCATAATGTCAAACCATACACTTAAAACAGAACATAACATTGCATGCCATAGTAACTAATTGTAGATGTTCTCATTTTTTTCTGTTTTAACATTTAATCTTGTTTGAACCCTGTTACAAATGTGAGATTATATTGTTCTATCCAGCTCAAATAAGCAGTAAGTATAGGTTTTACTATTTAACCTGCATTTACAAAAGCAGCTAACACACAATGTCTTATTTACAGTGATTGTGCTCAAAGGTTTAATTGCTAACTGTGAAAAGAAATGTTGTGATTTATGGCCTTATTTTGAATGAACAAAAATCTGGATATGTATTAAGGTAACAAAACTTTAGTACAAAAAACTCCTGCTTAAGGGAAGCACTTCAGATGTCCTTGGGAAGATCCACCATTAGTTCAGAAACACTGGTTGCAATAAATCTGTAAAGACTTAGAAGTTTCAAACAATTGTAACACAAACAGATGGGTGACTTTAAAGTAGCTACACTCTATTTTGTACAGTTTATGACTGAGATGTAGCTAAATTTTGCCATTCAGACCAAAAAGTCAAAACTTATAAATGTGCTTTCTTCCCCATGGAAAGTACTCATGGCTCTGTTTCTGTCCTGGACACTGTCTTTGATAAAGGTATTTTTGCAATGAACACGTTTTTTGTAACCATAGAAAGTGCTTGTGGCTCTGTGCTTCTGTATTTCACTGTGTCTCTTCCCTGGACAAAACCATTGACTGAGCTATTTAGGTCATTAGCTCTGTGTATGCTTTATTTCTTTTAGTTTTTTTTACCATCCCCGTCTGTGATTTTTCTTTTCTTGTGTCTGCTCGCTGTGCTCTCAACCCCCTGATGATTGCAGCAGATGGCCACTTATATTGAGGATGGTTGTGCTGGATGTGGCAACACGCTTCCTTAGAATAAGGGTTTTTGTTGTCAATAAATCAATACAATCAGCCAGGCTGTCATAGACAAGTGTCTGACAACTGACACAGTATGAACAAAAACATTTGATATTGTATTTTAATTAGTTTAGAATTAGACTGTAGGTGAATCTGAATCTGACTATGTGATTGGATTGTAATTGAACGAAATGGATTGATATTAACTGTATTTGGACTGAAATGGATCCTGTGTATTGAACCTGTGTTTTGTTGCCTTGGGGTGATATTTGTTGTCAAGCCATGCTATATATGCTGAACTAAACGTAATTCCACCATAATTAGATGACTCCCTGAGATTAATTCTTTATCATCATCAACAAAAATATTTATCCCAAATCTGTTGTATCCAACTTAAATCCAGAAAACAAGCTCTGCTGCAAAGTTTGTTTTACAACCATCCCAAGAATTTTTCTCCGTTATCAACCTGATATCGTTTACTGTTTTATTGTCTAAATACACTAACCTAACTTTGATCTTAAAATTAACTCATTATGACATCCATAACATCCAGTTTAAAGACTATTCTCCAATACAATAGCTCCAAAATCACTGTAATTTGATTTCATTTTCAATTAACCAATATTCGAAGTGCAAAACATCATGTCTGTCTGCACAGGTCAAAATAAAGCCCACTTTCTGCTTGTTAATGCTTGGAAGCAAGCTGGTAGTCAGAGGAGTCCCAAACTCTGGTCGGCTGTTCAGCGTTTGACTGACATCCACAAACACTGGCATGCACTCAAAGCCAGCCACACTTACATCAGTAATGGCATTCAGAGCCGTGTCTGAGCCAATGCTGAGATCTGAACCAGGTATGTTATTGGAGACTGTGGCTGGGATCATAACCATGGGCACGCAGAACTCAGCATATTTGTCCCGTGCCGCCGAGAGTTCCAGTAACCCAACGTATGCCTGCAGCGTGGAGAGCCAGCATCTTATTGGTTGGTATTAGGAGATGAATGGTAGAGAAGTGAGGCTTAATGTTGAGATATTAACATAACAGAATGGGAATGAGGGCAGAGCAAAGCATTTAGGTAAGAAAAAGGGTTGGAAGCAGCTGCAACACTAAAAGGATGCAAAGATATTCAACTTTAGCTTAACAGTTTGGTTCACTGTAAAATTCTTCTTCTTTGGACACAACAATCTATAAACTTTAAAATGAAGGAATACTAACAGAAAGGTTTTATGAACTGATCACAACAACGTAATAACATTTGTGTTCAAACATGCTGAGGGCTTCTCATATCTTCTGAAATGTGATGTAAACACAGAGTGGGTGGGGAACAAATGGAGGGACAGAAACCCATGATGAATCTTTCTTATATCCAAAAAAGGGAGAGAGGAAGTATGAAGAAGGAGGGGCCTGTTGATGGGAGATATGCGGTGGGAAAAATTACAGACAGTCTTGGGGAAAAACAAAACTCAGTGGACGTGTGTAGTGAAGGGGGGAAGCCAAAGGGAGAGAGCCAAGCCAATCACAACAGGCATTAGACATGCACAGGAAGCTGATGTTGCTTGTTGCACAAAAAAGAGACAAATATGAAAGACAGGCAGGTTTTGCAGCTTGGCCAATAAATAAACATACAGTACTGTGCAAAAGTTTAAACCAAACATATTTTCTTTATAAGTTGCTTATAAGGCCATTTTCTGAGAATGATTTAAAGTGGTCTCAATATTTTGCACAGTAGTATTGTATATCAGTTCATGTTATTTTTAAGTTAAGAAGTCAAGACATTTTGTGCTTGTTAAAATGTTAAAGCTGATGAAAACAAAAACTCAAAGAGGCTTGAAAATAAAGAACAGTTCTCCAGCGGATCTAAAAAGTGTGCAGAACCCATTTCGAATTATGTCTTTAATGTGATCTATATCCATAGATATAAATACTTCTGTTAGACTTAAAATATAAATAATAAAAAACCTGTAACAACATGGATTGCATACAATTTTTATGTCATACCTATTTTAAGCCCCTTTTAAATGATTTTCAGCTTTCAGTCGTTTTGAGTTCATATCATCATTAGTGGTCAGGGAGGCTGTCATAAAGTCAACAGTAACACTGAAGCAGCTGCAGGAAATTACAAACGTTTTTAAACTGGTTGTGTTGGACATGTGACAGCAATCTCCGTTATTCTTCACATGTCTGAACTAAAGAGTATGATTGCAAACCAGAAGACCTTTCCTTAAAAAAAAATATCCAGGCCTTGCTAAAATCTCTCAAAACCCTTTTAAAGAATATGCAACCCAAACGTGAACTTTTGGGCCACTACAGTTTTTAACAAAAACAAGTATAAAGCATATCTTCAGAAGAACACCATACCTACTGTGAAGCATGGTGGTGGTAACATCTCTGCTCTGAGATTCTTCTTCTTCACATTTTTTCTATCCAAACAGAATTCTTTTTTTTTTTTGAGTTGTACAAAATATAAGCCATATTAAAGTGGAAAACATTTAGAAAATGTTTTTTAAAGCCCCAATATTAAATGTCACAAATGTCTGCCATTTTAGCAGGGATGTGCACACTTTTAAGATCCACTGTAAAATATAGGCCAGCAGCAGTGCTATGTGATAACAGGCTACAAGGTGCCTCATGAAAAAAATCAAAAACTGAACAATCATCAGCAGCTCACTGGAACATGAACATAAGCAGAATGTTTTAAAGGTTTTACCAATACTTTTCATAATATTAAAACATTTTCAAATATAAAACACTGTCAGGTTTCGATAAAAATGCTGCTTTCTCTAATAAATAAACAAACATGCAGCATACCTCAAATCCTCCTATAACAAGTAGAGCATTGATGTTATGGATCCTCATCTGCTCAGCAATTTCATCCAGATGTTTTGCTGGGAGAGTCCTGATGTGTAAGAAGGAATATTAGCTTTATTTAGTCCTTTGTTTTACTAGGAAATAAGACATCACTATCAAAGACGTAGCATAAATGAACTGAAAGGCATCAAACTAAATATTATTAAGCCACCACAGTTATCACTAATAATGCTGATCCATCATTATGTGAGTTAGGAGATAAGTTTGTTTTTATCTTTTTTTCTATATATCTGCTTCATACTGATGTTATTATTTAATTAAGGTTAACATTTTTGGATTTGCCTGATTCCCATTTATGCTCACCTTTTTGTCCCCAGCAGAGACCCTCCTTGGCCAGTCCAACCTCCAACATCTCCCCATTTAATCTCCTTGACCTGAGAATATAAAAAAACAAGGTACTTAGATGTTCCTAAAAGGTTGTAAAGGAACTGATTCACAGTGAATTATTTATGTCATGATTACATCAACACAACGTTCCCCTTTTAACAGTTGCCAACTATCAAACCTGTTCTGATCTGATCTTTTTATAAGGTGAGCTGTATTAACAGAAATAAATTAGTTTTTTCAAAGCAGCAAACCCCAGTGATACATATTTATTTTTAATTGTTGTATGAGACAAAACGCAAATATCAGTAACTTAGAACATTTACGGTTGAGGATATAAAACATATATACTTTAATGCTTCAATTATATTTTAAAGCATTAAAATAAGAGTGTGGCTCATTTTTCTGCCCTGTACTTTTTTAATCTAGCAGGATTGTATGTAGACTTTTATCAAACAAGCTGCTCTTCGACGTAGTCCGTGTCCTACTTAGAATGGGTTTTACTTAGGGATCACTGCTTCACTTTTCAATCGTGTATAATCTTCCTCCATGACCACTCAGCTCGGAGAGTAATCACTTCCAACAGGTCACTTCTCTCCTGGAACATCTGAACACATGTATGTGTGTGTGTCTGTGTCTGTGTGCAAATTAGTGTTTGCCAGTGGTCAGCAGAGTATGCTGGAGCCCGGTTCTTTGCATGAATGGAATTGCTGCTAAGGGAAGTTCATTAATTGGCTTACAGTAAGCAGAACTGTTTACAGGACGCGCTTGTTGTTGTCAGTTTGGTCCTTAGAGCTCAGAGGAAGGGGGCTAATGAAAGGGCATTTATTTCCTACATCTGGGCTCTGCCAAGGTAATTTATCCAGACACCCTGGAATACTACATGTAGTTGGAATTTTATAGTTGTCATATTGCATAGAGTTCTAAAATCTACTACTATCTTGTTGCTTTTTATGAAACAAATTCATTTTAATTGAATCATAATAAAGAATATATTAGTGGGAAATCAACTGCCACTGATCTATTTTGATTTGAACAGCAATGACTGGTGATCAGCAGGTCAAGTACTGAAAAGGCAGATCTTTTTCCTGCTCGTTAAATTAATCAAAACTGAAAACGACCTCCTTTAACTAATCTGAACCACTATACTGTACAGTTAATATGCTAGTAGAATAGGGATTTCACTTAACCTCCTAGTTATTGCTAATAATTATAACTTTTTACAGTTAGAATTCAATATTATTCCCACATTTCTCTCATCTGTTACCTGTTCAATTGTCTGACCCTCAAGATTTTGAGATTAATATGTTGTGCTTACAATTGTCAAATGCCTTCTTCCAATCTGAAAGCAACACCTATACTTCCTTTAATGAGTGGCTTTTTGAGGATTTCAAACAGATTCTATTGAGTGGTTATCCTTTAAACAAAAGTATAAAGGATGTAAGTAGGGATTTTTTTCCTAGATTATCTAATAGTTACTCTGAAACAACCAGCTTGATAACTTTAGACAAAGCTTGAAGAAGATTGTAATTTGAACAAATTGTGTTTTTGTGACTGGTAACAACTGACCAAAGAACAATTTTAGAATTGGTATTTTTGCAAAGCTTTCTGTTGCATATCGATACAACACTGGTACATCCTTTGAGTTAAGCAGCCTTTTTAGGTCTGAACAATACATAGACTTAATTGGCATAACAAACCAAAATATTGTTGTCAAAATGGTCAGGTATTAAAAATGAGTAAAAAGTAGTGAAATATGAAATGGCCTGAAATTTCTCAAAGATGCAGTCTAGTTCTGAGATGTTGCTGTTTTCATTTGTGGTGACTCACCTGTCCTTTGTAGAAACCCTCAAACCCATCGCTGACAGCAAACATTTTGTGGCCTTCTGTAATTCCCACCCTGACTGCAGAACGCACAGCGGCATTCATACCAGCAGCCGGAGCGCCAACGTTCATCACTGCCACGTTAAAGGAGCTCTGAGGACAATGGAGGGCAGATATTTCACACAAAAATACGTAACCCTAAAAAGTAGTAAATTTGCAGCAGTTGAAGCAGAATTCGGTTGCTGTGCATATGCAACGGCCGTATTTTCTAACACTAAGCATTGGCATTTTTTTTGTCACACTTAATGTGTGAATTTCACATTTAGGGTCTGATCTTCAAAAGGTTTGCGTGTACAAAAACACGTGCAAACTGGATTGCACCAGGTGCAAACAAGGTGCAAATCAAATTGCTTGAGCAAAATAAGTGGAACAGCGGCCTTCTTGAATATCCGAAACATATGCTAATGACCCAAACACGTGAATTTATGGGAGGAATATATGCAAATATATCGCAATGCGATTTATGAAAACTGAAAATTTTTTGTGTCCATATTTAGCACATTTGAAAGGCAGGTGAAAACTGGCACATACAAATGTCTGCGGTCATTGTGGCAACAAGGAGGCATAGATAGAATGACAGAGAGAGAATATTCTATGCACATGTCAACATATTTTTACTGTGAGAAATAAAAATAGTAAAGATATCTGCAGGATTTTTAATCCCGCACAACATCACTTAATGGACGACACCGTTATGTCTGGTTGGACTAGAGCAGCGCTTTTGTACACCCCAGAAAAGGTGACACAGATTTAAGCACGTTTGCAGTGGGACTGCAGACAATCTTTATGCAATTAAACCAAAAACACAATGACTGAACGTAAATATTGTGGCATGTTTATAAACCAATAAATCTGAACATCAACAGCCAACTAGGGATCACAAAAAGGAACACTGAAGGAAAAAGTAATAGGAATGCCGATGGAGTAGTCAGAACAGGCGGGAAGTGTGGGGGGTTGACATAGTTAGCTTTTGTAATTGATATTTAATCATTTATTTTAGCTTCATCTTTGCATTACAATATTTCTTCTTATTATTTTTATTATTATTGTTATTCTTCTTATCATTATTATTATTTTTATTATTACCTCCAAGGCCATGGCTTCAAACTTCCTCTGTCGTAAATGACCACTGTGCTCTCCCAAACTGTCCGTGAAGACAGCCAGTAGCACACGCAAAATTCTAATTTAGATAAGGCAGTTTAAATACCACTTGAGTCTGATGCAAAAGAAAACAGAGCTGCTTTACCTAACACAAATGCATTCAGCAAGTAGCTGATCTTTTCTTTTTGAGAATGTTTGTAATGTTTGTAACTCCTCACACAGTGGGTAGAGTTCTGGGGTTTCTTACAGAAAAGAGCTTTGACTAACTTTTGCACCTGTTTTCCATTGCACACACAAGACAGCCACTTATTGCATATGCAATTTTAATTTTGAAAAGCAATTTAGCGCTCCTTATTTGGAATCTTTGAAGATCAGGCCCTTAGTGTTTCACGATAGCATACGTAAACCTCAACACTATAACATTTGAGGAAATTAAATAATTCCTGCAATGAGAGCTTTGCATGCAACAAGCCACGTGCTTCTAAAAAATGCATGGAAGCAGCAATCTTTGCGTTCTCATGACAACCTCAGAAAATACCCACAGCCATTAGCATTAGGAATCTGCTGTGCACCAAGGACCAATAGTTTGTCTCTTAAGGACCTTTATAATTACACTGCATTATGTGAAGCACCACAAAATAAACAAGTTTTAGAAGTTCTGCTGAAAAAAAAGCCAAGACCTACAATTTATTTATTTATGAGTGTTTGATATGTTACATTTAGGCTTGTTTTGACTAATTAGAAACATCTACCATTGAACTGAAAACTTGAACAGAAAACTATTAATAACTGTGAAATTGGGTTTAAAGTTGGATTTGAACATTGCAGGACAAAAGTCAGTTTTAAAATAAAATCATATATTCAGAATAATTATTTTTTCATTAGAAAAGAGTGAAGTTGAACACATTCATGGCTTAAACCTACAAGTTTACCAACCTACCTGCAGGAATGCTTTTTTCAGTTTTAGTCAATAAGCACAGATAATGCTTGTAGAGAGTGGCAAAATGAATGTTTCATTTAAAAAAAACAAAAGATTATATTTTATGTTGAATGGTGGTAAAAGATCTATAGTTTCTTACAACTGTTGATGAACGTGAACAATTAAAAGGTTTCCTATAAGTCACACATTGCAGTACAACTATTTAAATTGTATGTCAATTGATTCTCTTAATATGCAGAATTTTATATCACCACTATACAATTTTGTAATATTTTCATTATGATCAAAGGGTGTGTTGTCAATTACAAAAATCTATATAGGATAATAAACGAAAATTTTGATCAAACCTCTTAAATTTGAAGTAAAGGGGTTAGTGACGGTGCATTCACCTCTACATCTGGTCACAGCCAAATCAGTTCATCTGGACACCTCTGAATGCTGCTAATAGTTGTAATTTTACTAATAATTACTTATCAACTACTATTTTGTTCTACTATCTTTTTCACATGTAAATTGGTAGCATATTAACACCTAAACCATTAATATAAAGCATGTATTACCTAATTATTATTAATGACAAACAAATCAATCCCCCATCATCAGCCAATTTTAAAATAACCGTGTGGCTTAAAGTGATTAAATAAAAGAGGTTGTAGTATATATTTCTAAAACAGGAGGTCTGCATTATTGACAGTCATGAGAACTAGTGAAAATCATTTATCTAGGTTTAATCACAAGGTAAAGTCTTCCTGAAAATTTTGTTTCAAGGTAATGAAGGATTTTATTCTGAAAGAGTTCTCAATATAGAAAACGGAGCATACAAAATCTGTGAATACGGAGGCCCATTTCTGCCATTGTGTTAAAAAAATTCATAGCTAAATTCTAATTAGCTATGGATAGCTAAATCCTTATTATGAGATAAAATATCTGTTGTGCACGATAATAGTAGCAGATTCGAGCCACCATAATGGTGCAAAAGACAGTGCTGCCTGAATGTGAAAAAACATAAGCTCTCTTTTGAAGTTTAGCTACCATAATCAGCACATGAAAAACATGCTGATGTCCAATTTGTTTTGGAAAAATTAAAACTTTGTTTCAGAAATTTGTGTTCTCATCTGGAATTTTAAGGGTATTATATAAAATGTATATAGATCATATGTTTTGTCTGTTGTCTGTTTGTTTACATGAAACAACTGTCTCGTCTGTTCAACTTTTACGGGCTCAAAAAAACAATGTCTGTCATACATTTTAAAGCTCTAAGCCTGAACATTTTTGAGTTGTAAGTAATGTTCTCAGCATTTGTCTCCACAGACTCAATGTTTAACAAGGAGACTTTTTTAAAGAGTAGTCAGTATAGGGGCTTGTGTGTCTATGTTTCAGAACCAATGCATCTCTTTACAAGGTTGCATCTCTACACCCAAACAGAGCCATGAAAAAATAAGCAAAGATGGACAGAACAACAGGTGGCGAGCACTGACCCTTTTGTGGCACTCTGTAAACATGATAATATAGAGTGTGAAAATGTGAATTTGAATGAATAATTCTAGATACACATACTTTGAATTTCTTACATTCTTTAAATCAGCATGGTAATAAGAAGCCAACAACTCATTACGGTAACTAAGCTAATTTGCCTAAAACAAATGGTGTGAACTACACCTGTAGACGCTCCAGAAGCTGACCCATTACATACATGAGATTGCTCTTCATCCCCTGCCTCGTTCTCTTCCTCTCCCTCAAGTCACAGAAATACAGAGACTCTGTTAGTGTCACAAAAAGACCGCAGCACCCAGGATGCACTTGCCTAGGAGGTACCTTATACTAATGTACAAATCTCAGAGCAGCTGTTGAGAAAGGTGCATTAAAGGAATTAAAAGAATCACTTTGGTTTGTTTGTATTCTTCATTTGTTGTGATGTTTGTTGCAATGGTGCTTACATTTGGAAGTTCAGAGCGAGCAGTCTGAGAGGCAAGCAGTCTGTAGGTGCTGAGATTATTTTCAAAGCTCCTGCAGATTGAAAACAGAGTTAAAGCTTTCAGATAACACACATGTTTTATAGTGTGAAACTGCAGTGGAAAGAATGGGGAACTTTTGTTTTTCAAACAAATATTTGAAAATGTTGTGTGCCTATATTAATTTATATTCAGCCCACCTGGGTCCATACCTGTGAACCAACCTTCAATCCAATTATATCTCCAGGTAGTTCAGGGGGAATGTTTTACACCATAGTTGTACATCTACAAACTGATTTTTCCCCCATTTGTTCTCTGTAAAATGGAAAGTGTGCAGGGAACTCTACCTCCATCAATATTTCCATAAACTCTGAACAGCTTCCCTTTCCTTGCCGAAGAAAAGCATCTCCACAAGTTTCTGCTCCTACCATATTTCAGTGTGGGGATGGTATGTTGGATGGTAATGTCCATTGTTGATGGTCCTTCATACTTAACATTTTGCTTGTAGGCCAAACAGTTTAATTCTGGTTTTATCTGACTAGACCACCTTCTTCAACATGTTTGTTGTGTTCCATAACTTTCTTGAGGCAAACAACAAATGCAATGTCTTTTATTTTTAGTTTTTTATGATAGTCAAAGGTGAGGAGTGCACACAGCTTAAAGCTGTCCTGCTGAGCTGTGGATCTTAGAGATTTAAATTTTCCTTCCACTTCACAATTATGCAGTACTTTATGTTAGTCTGTCTCATAAAATTCTAATAACATAGAATAAGGTTTGTGGTAGAAACATGACGAAATGTGAAAAGCTTTATGGGGTATAACTATTCTTGCAGGGCTATGTATAATCTACAAACCATATACATTTTCATGATATCCAGACTTCCAGATTGAATGAAATGTAATGTTCCATCTTTTTAAACATAATTCCATACCTTGCTTTAATATTCCTTCGCGTGCAAACGGCTCACATGCACATTTCACTTATTTAATATCCAACCTACCTGCCGCGCAGTCTGACTGCCTCGTC
This sequence comes from Girardinichthys multiradiatus, assembly GCF_021462225.1. Classification (NCBI taxonomy): domain Eukaryota; kingdom Metazoa; phylum Chordata; class Actinopteri; order Cyprinodontiformes; family Goodeidae; genus Girardinichthys; species Girardinichthys multiradiatus. Next base: position 41,207,600 of record NC_061799.1, read on the forward strand.
AAATTTCTTCTCATCCATGGCCTTCTGTACCTCTTGAGTCTGATGCAAAAGAACACAGAGTTGCTTTACCAAACAAAAATGCATTCAGCAAGTAGCTGATCTTTTCTTTTTGATAATGTTTGTTTATGTATGTTGGTAACTCCTCACACAGTGGGTAGAGTTCTGGGGTTTCTTACAGAAAAGAGCTTTGACTAACTCTAAGTCTTTCTAAACTCTTACTTACAACATGCCGGAAAATTATGAGTAACCCACTTCATAATGTGGGCTATGAGATCAATCAAGTTTCTTAAATTAAGCACTTTAAAAGCCATTATCGATGAAGATTCAATATGGATTTATCATGTCAACTAAATCAAGCTTACAAAGGTAATATGTGGAGACATTTGGCTTAAAAGTAAAGGTAAGGAAAAAGCCAAAGTTGGTACTCTCATATTTTTTTTTGCCAAAGTGTTGAGATTTCTTTTTCATTAAAAAACAGAGATTAGATTAGATTAATCACACATTGAGTGCTGCACACCCTAGCCTCTTTCACAACACAATAATGAGCCCCACTGTATGCTGCCTTTGACTTTTCATTAATTACCAATCAAGTCTAGCATGTTTCGTGCATGTGTGGGCTCTCATAAATAAATTTCTCATTGCAACAACCAATGGAGGTGTAGAATGGAACCCAGCAGGGTTAGGGTTGGGTTAGTAATAACACTGATGAGTGTCTTCCATTCTAAAGCGTGACACACATCTACTGCAGGACAGCTTATCAGTTTTGTTCTATTTTCAAGACATGGCTATTGAAGTAAATACCCTTGTCCGACCCTCAGTGATCTGTCCTGTCAAGGCATATCTCATTGCAATCTGTTTAGTGTGTGTTAATGTTAAGAAATAGACACCACACTGCATCAAACGTGGTGTTTTCATTTAAATACCCCAGTCAGCTATCCCCACAGACTGTTATCGTCACACTCTAGAGCCACAGGGCTGGCTAACCATTATATAAGTCAGCCATTATAGTGCTGTCACTACCCTATTTGATGGTTAAGACCACCTCAGACCACTTTCTGGTCTGAGGTGTTGAGAAGAAGTCTAAGCCATGGCCAAATGTTTTGTGAAAGTGGCAGATGAGTCTGCTAAGTGAACTGACATAAATGTAGTGCACACCAGCCAGTCAGACTCTGTTTACCTTCTGTGTGCAACAAGCACAAGCAAACTTACCATCTGAACACACTCCATAAGTGGTAATCGGACAGCCTGGTTGCCAACTAGAGACACAACACAGGCAGGGGTGTTGGTAGAGGCTTCCAGTAATGCCAACACTGCCTCCACGCCCATACGGCTGGCCTGTAAATTCATTTGAAGAGGGGTTTTTAGCTTGCATACCAATCCCTCTCCCTAAAAGTAAAAATGTTACTTTTGTAATTAATTTATCGTGACTTACCAAGATCCTGTCAAAGGCAGATGGAGTTCCACCTCTCTGTACATGGCCCAAGATAGTAACCCTGGTGTCAAAACCCAGGCGGCTCACTACTAGCTATTTACACACAATATAGATCAACAGAAGGTGTAAATTGCATGTAAGATTTATATTCTACTATAATATCAAAAGAATGTCATGTATATTACAACATTAACATCAATTCAAGGCTTTCATAGGAAGTACTAAACATTATGTTAGTTTAATCTTTGCAGGACTTTATAGCTTCTTGAAATTAAACAGGTTTAAAAAAAATGGAACAAGTCAGACCAAGCACAAAAAATAATAACAGAGGAGAAATCATGCAAAACATCTCCTGCCATGTTGGTGTGTGCCAAATAATGCACATGCAAGGTCAACTTTACATAGCGAAAGTAGGGTGGAAACCAAAAAGGGGTGTCACAACAAAGAAAAAAGTACCATGAAAAAATGAAAAATTAAATAACAAGTGCACATTATCTCAGAAATGACCACACGTGAAGCATAAAATGTGGCACATGTTTCCATTGTGGGGAAACCAACACCATGAAAAAAAGAAAAACTCATGCTTATTGGAGAGAATTTCAACATTGTCCAGGCGAAGAGGCTTTCCAACCATACTTACATCCTTGATATAATCAGGGGTTATTGCCTTGTTGTGGCTATCAATGGCACCCTCAGCTACAATAATAATGTTCAGCCTTTTCTTATCAGCACGGTTCTATAGAAATATAAAAAGCACAAGCACTTGAAAACATGACAGAAAACGTTTTGCAGTGCCACAAGCTGGATCGAAAAATGGAGGATGATCTCAGAACAAAAGTTGAAGAAACTTTGACTTGTAGATACTGTAGTTGCCTATTGTCAGCTGTAATGTGCCACATTTCTGACAGTGTGACAAGCATCTCATCTGGACTGAAATTATTTCTATGTACACTCCTTGAGAGCCATCACTTTCCACCTGGTGTTCCAGCTTCTGGTTCCCCTCTGCATCAGTCTGAGACTGAGCTTCACTCACATTTTTCACTAAATCAGAGGTAATGTGTTGTCCTTGTCTGTCAATGGCTCCTTCAGCAACTATGATAATGTTCAATCTGGAACCTCGAGATCGACTCTAGACAATAGCAAAACAACAATGAAGTCTATTGGAAAATAATAAGAACACTATGTTACACTTCATTTAAATCACACAGTTGTAATCATCCTGACATGCTTTGGTTGGTATTAAAAGGTTGTGCATTTTATCTTACAGGAATAGCTGTACAATAACAATAAAAAAAGCAATGTTTTGTGTATTCTTGAGACAATGCTATCAGGGTGACCAACCTTTTCATTCTACCCAAAGCTGGATTGTGCGAATGAACATGCCCTGCATGGCTTGTTTGCTCGCTCCTGAGGGCTTGGACCCCTAATGAGTTACAAGCCACAAAAATGACGTATACTGAACTGAGTGTGTTTGAAAAAGACACTTCATTATATAATTTCTTAAGTAACCTTTTATTAATAGCAGTTCTGTGACTTCTCTCAGCTGACTTGCTCATCTAACATTGACCACCACTAGTTGAATGGTGGTGCTTGATATATACCAGGCCATACACATATATACAGATATTTCAGTGTACCCTGAGACACTATGAATTGCACCTGACAGATGTAACCATTATTAAGTCTCATTCTAAGCTTAATTAAATGTAATAAATTGATGAAGCAAAGCATAAATCTACAATGTGGTGTGTATGAAAAAGTCTTCACAGAGCTAAAGTTAAACATCACAAGTCAGCTAGTATCTCATGCAGATTTAAGAAGTTCCAGAGATCTGCAGGGAAAGTTGAGTATGCACCTTTAGCAGCTTGTATTTTTTTAATTCATTGCAAAAGATCAGAGCTCTGCTGTGTATAAGGAAATGGGATTGACTTCTGATTATTGAATTCATTTAAAGGTTTTGATTTCAAGGCAAAACCCATTAAATGAATTATTATACTTTGAAATAATTGATAATCCATTGGTCTGTTAAAGACCTTAAACACCTTAGTTTATTCAAAATTATTTACTTTACCAAAGATGAAATAATTTTTTTTACCAAAGATTAAAACACATTTATCCTAAATTACTTTCCATATCATAACATATAAATAGACATAATTGTAACTTCTAGGATGATTAGCCTTTTAAAAAATAAGAAGGCAGGATACCTCGGACAGTTTCAGACACATGTTGTCTTCCCAGCCATCTTCAGGAGGCATCTCCGGAATAAAAACCCAATCTGCTCCACATGCTAGAGCACTGACTAAAGCAAGGTATCTGGACACACACATAGACACCCACATTAATAAAATGAACATGAACTATGGCCTGAAATACAATATTAAACGCATGGACTGCCACATTAGTACCTTGACATCACATATCTTAGAAACACCTCGATAAAGGGGAAAATAAGCTTCAAAAACTTGTAACAATATGTTTTTAAGAACTCACCTTTAGCATCTTTGTCAGTACTGTATAATACATACATGTCTTTTATTAATTCATTTACCCGCAGTGTCTGCCCATGACTTCCAACACAAATGTCCTCTGGTGGCTGGAAAACAAAGCACACGTCAAAAAAGAAAGGGTCTTATCATTTAGGATTTGTTCAAATAAATCATAGAAATTACCCCTATCTTGTCAAATGTTAATATTCACCTCTGAGCTGTGGTCATGATAGCATCCACCACCTCAATTATCCGATGCAAGGCGGAGTCAGTGCCGATAGTCATGTCTGTGCCACAAAAGTCATTGTCGATAGAGCCAACCATCCCAACAATGTGGAGCTCTGAATTACTTCGGGCTGCCTCCTCATCTATGAGCCCTGCATAAAACAGAGAAAGATAGAATAAAGAGTTATGGTATGTAAAGTTAATGCAAAAAAATTATGAAACTACAGTGAACAATCACCTTGCTCAAGGAGTTCATTCAAAAGGTCGCTCCACTCTTCTCTGAACAGATTGGCCCCGGTCAAGCTGCCATCTCCACCAATCACACAAAGGTAGGTGATTCTCCGATGAACAAGGTTATGAGCAGCTTTTAGACGTCCCTCGTGGGTCCGAAACTCTTTACAACGGGCACTGCCAATGACGGTGCCACCCTAGAGCCCAATTAAAAGATTTTAAAAATTATTCTAAAAATTATTTAATAATGCTGACAAAATTATGACATTAAAAGAAAAGTCCTTAAACTAATGTGAATTTATGCACTAGTAACTGACGAATAGCCATTTTGAAAAGTATCTCGATACATTTACTTTAAAACCTACCGTGACATAGTAACCAAATTGTTTGACCAGTGGCAGACACTTACTAACAGCCAATTTACAATTCTTTAACCCTGAACACAGCTGATGAAAAGCTCTGTGGCACAATGGATAGCACATTGGACTTCTAGATGTAAGAGTAGAGGTAATTCAAAGGTTGTGGGTTCCAGTCCTATCAGAGTTGGTGCATTATACATTTGTCAGATAAACTGAAGCAATTCTCTGTTTCATAGATAATGGTGGATATACATGAAAGAAAGCTTATCTACCCAAAAGGTTGTACTTCACCAAAAACTGTTTGTGGTCAAATCCTGTGCACCTAAACTTTTTGAAAAGTATTCATTACCAACTAGCAGGACTATACTTGTTCAAACCCAACCCACTGTGAAAAAAAACGCTCCAATGCATTGTCCCCATATTAAACTGTGAGCAAATGTTACGAATTTCAGAAACCATCACAAAGAAAAAAAAAAGTCAGTAATGCATAAATGACGATTTCTGGTAGTCAGTGTAATAATAATGTTGCTCAAGATGTTTTTTGAAGACTAAACAACAGCTGACTCAAGAGCTCTGTGGAGCAATGGATGACACAATGAAGAGGGCATTGGACTTCTACACAGAAATAAGTTATTCCAAGGTTCTTGGTTTGAGACTTAACGAGTCCTTACTTAATACATTACGCACTGTACAAACAGAAGTCTGTAATGGAGTCCCACCAGAGTTGGTGCATTGTTTACAGCTAAGGCCTTTTTCTATCAGACACATAATGCTGGCTATACAGTATATGAAGGCAAAATAGACCAACTCAGATGTTATAATTGGCTAAAAACAAATCGGTTTGAAAGATTTACAATATTTAAAACGTTTGCATTACCCACTAGCAGCACTATTTTTCCTCAAGATAAAGCAATGGTAAAACAACTTCTTTGCTTATTTTCCCTTTTATTCGACAGTTAGTAACCTAATTGTTTGACTAATGGCAAACACTCACAAGTAGCCAGTTTACAACTTGTTAGCCCTTGTCACAGCTCATGGATGGCTCTGTACGGCTTTAGGTTATGGCGATTGTTGGTTCGAGTCCCACCCATCTTTCCCCAAGATAAAGCCATGATAAAAAAAAAAACCCTACTTTGCTAATTTATTGTTTTATCCTACAGTTAGTAACCTAATTGTTTGACTAATGGCAGACACTCACCAATAGCTAATTTACAATTCTTGAGCCCTACCCACAGTTTTTGAAGGGCTCTGTGGTGCAATGGATAGCGCATTGGACTTCTAGAAGTAAAGAGTAGGGGTAATTCAAAGGTTGTGGGTTCGAGTCCTACCAGAGTCAGTTTATTATACATTTGTCAGAAAAACTGAAGCATTTCTCTATTTCACATATAGTGGTGGATATACATGATGCAAAGCTTATCTACACAAGAAGTTGTATTGGCAATAAAATCGTGTGCTCCTGCAGTTTTGGAAAATTATTTACAACTAACTAGCAAGACTATACTTGTTCAAACCTTAACCATTGTAAAAAAACAAAAAAACATCCACATATTGAACTGTGAGCAAATGTTACCAATTTCAGAAACCATCACAGAGAAAAAAAAGGTCAGTAATGCATAAATGACGACTTCTGGTAGTCAGTGTAATAATAATGTTTCTCAAGATGTTTTTTGAAGACTAAACAACAGCTGACTCAAGAGCTCTGTGGAGCAAAGGATGACACAATGAAGAGGGCATTGGACCTCTACACAGAAATAAGTTATTCATAGGTTCTTGGTTTGAGACTTAACGAGTTCTTACTTAATACATTACGCACTGTACAAACGGAGGTCTGTAATGGAGTCCCACCAGAGTTGGTGCATTGTTTACAGCTAAGGCCTTTTTCTATCAGACACATAATGCTGGCTATACCGTATATGAAGGCAAAATAGACCAACTCAGATGTTATAATTGGCTAAAAACAAATCGGTTTGAAAGATTTAGAATATTTAAAACGTTTGCATTACCCACTAGCAGCACTATTTTTCCTCAAGATAAAGCCATGATAAAACAACTTCTTTGCTTATTTTCCCTTTTATTCGACAGTTAGTAACCTAATTGTTTGACTAATGGCAAACACTCACAAGTAGCCAGTTTACAACTTGTTAGCCCTTGTCACAGCTCATGGATGGCTCTGTACGGCTTTAGGTTATGGCGATTGTTGGTTCGAGTCCCACCCATCTTTCCCCAAGAGAAAGCCATGATAAAAAAAAAAACCTACTTTGCTAATTTATTGTTTTATCCTACAGTTAGTAACCAAATTGTTTGACCAATGGCAGACACTCACCAATAGCCCATTTACAATTCTTGAGCCCCACCCACAGTTTTTGAAGGGCTCTGTGGCGCAATGGATAGCGCATTGGACTTCTAGACGTAAAGAGTAGGGGTAATTCAAAGGTTGTGGGTTCGAGTCCTACCAGAGTCGGTGCATTATACATTTGTCAGAAAAACTGAAGCATTTCTCTATTTCACATATAGTGGTGGATATACATGATGCAAAGCTTATCTACACAAGAAGTTGTATTGGCAATAAAATCGTGTGCTCCTGCAGTTTTGGAAAATTATTTACAACTAACTAGCAAGACTATACTTGTTCAAACCTTAACCATTGTAAAAAATAAAAAAACATCCACATATTGAACTGTGAGCAAATGTTACCAATTTCAGAAACCATCACAGAGAAAAAAAAAGTCAGTAATTCATAAATGACAACTTCTGGTAGTCAGTGTAATAATAATGTTTCTCAAGATGTTTTTTGAAGACTAAACAACAGCTGACTCAAGAGCTCTGTGGAGCAATGGATGACACAATGAAGAGGGCATCGGACGTCTACACAGAAATAAGTTATTCCAAGGTTCTTGGTTTGAGACTTAACGAGTCCTTACTTAATACATTACGCACTGTACAAACAGAAGTCTGTAATGGAGTCCCACCAGAGTTGGTGCATTGTTTACAGCTAAGGCCTTTTTCTGTCAGACACATAATGCTGGCTATACAGTATATGAAGGCAAAATAGACCAACTCAGATGTTATAATTGGCTAAAAACAAATCGGTTTGAAAGATTTAGAATATTTAAAACGTTTGCATTACCCACTAGCAGCACTATTTTTCCTCAAGATAAAGCCATGGTAAAACAACTTCTTTGCTTATTTTCCCTTTTATTCTACAGTTAGTAACCTAATTGTTTGACTAATGGCAAACACTCACAAGTAGCCAGTTTACAACTTGTTAGCCCTTATCACAGCTCATGGATGGCTCTGTACGGCTTTAGGTTATGGCGATTGTTGGTTCGAGTCCCACCCATCTTTCCCCAAGATAAAGCCATGATTTAAAAAAAAACCCTACTTTGCTAATTTATTGTTTTATCCTACAGTTAGTAACCTAATTGTTTGACTAATGGCAGACACTCACCAATAGCTAATTTACAATTCTTGAGCCCTACCCACAGTTTTTGAAGGGCTCTGTGGCGCAATGGATAGCGCATTGGACTTCTAGACGTAAAGAGTAGGGGTAATTCAAAGGTTGTGGGTTCGAGTCCTACCAGAGTCAGTTTATTATACATTTGTCAGAAAAACTGAAGCATTTCTCTATTTCACATATAGTGGTGGATATACATGATGCAAAGCTTATCTACACAAGAAGTTGTATTGGCAATAAAATCGTGTGCTCCTGCAGTTTTGGAAAATTATTTACAACTAACTAGCAGGACTATACTTGTTCAAACCTTAACCATTGTAAAAAAAAAAAAAAAACGTCCACATATTGAACTGTGAGCAAATGTTACCAATTTCAGAAACTATCACAGAGAAAAAAAAAGTCAGTAATGCATAAATGACGACTTCTGGTAGTCAGTCTAATAATAATGTTTCTCAAGATGTTTTTTGAAGACTAAACAACAGCTGACTCAAGAGCTCTGTGGAGCAATGGATGACACAATGAAGAGGGCATTGGACTTCTACACAGAAATAAGTTATTCCAAGGTTCTTGGTTTGAGACTTAACGAGTCCTTACTTAATACATTACGCACTGTACAAACAGGAGTCTGTAATGGAGTCCCACCAGAGTTGGTGCATTGTTTACAGCTAAGGCCTTTTTCTATCAGACACATAATGCTGGCTATACAGTATATGAAGGCAAAATAGACCAACTCAGATGTTATAATTGGCTAAAAACAAATCGGTTTGAAAGATTTAGAATATTTAAAACGTTTGCATTACCCACTAGCAGCACTATTTTTCCTCAAGATAAAGCCATGGTAAAACAACTTCTTTGCTTATTTTCCCTTTTATTCGACAGTTAGTAACCTAATTGTTTGACTAATGGCAAACACTCACAAGTAGCCAGTTTACAACTTGTTAGCCCTTGTCACAGCTCATGGATGGCTCTGTACGGCTTTAGGTTATGGCGATTGTTGGTTCGAGTCCCACCCATCTTTCCCCAAGAGAAAGCCATGATAAAAAAAAAAGAACCTACTTTGCTAATTTATTGTTTTATCCTACAGTTAGTAACCAAATTGTTTGACCAATTTCAGACACTCACCAATAGCCAATTTACAATTCTTGAGCCCCACCCACAGTTTTTGAAGGGCTCTGTGGCGCAATGGATAGCGCATTGGACTTCTAGACGTAAAGAGTAGGGGTAATTCAAAGGTTGTGGGTTCGAGTCCTACCAGAGTCAGTTTATTATACATTTGTCAGAAAAACTGAAGCATTTCTCTATTTCACATATAGTGGTGGATATACATGATGCAAAGCTTATCTACACAAGAAGTTGTATTGGCAATAAAATCGTGTGCTCCTGCAGTTTTGGAAAATTATTTACAACTAACTAGCAAGACTATACTTGTTCAAACCTTAACCATTGTAAAAAAAAAAAAAAACATCCACATATTGAACTGTGAGCAAATGTTACCAATTTCAGAAACCATCACAGAGAAAAAAAAAGTCAGTAATTCATAAATGACGACTTCTGGTAGTCAGTGTAATAATAATGTTTCTCAAGATGTTTTTTGAAGACTAAACAACAGCTGACTCAAGAGCTCTGTGGAGCAATGGATGACACAATGAAGAGGGCATCGGACGTCTACACAGAAATAAGTTATTCCAAGGTTCTTGGTTTGAGACTTAACGAGTCCTTACTTAATACATTACGCACTGTACAAACAGAAGTCTGTAATGGAGTCCCACCAGAGTTGGTGCATTGTTTACAGCTAAGGCCTTTTTCTGTCAGACACATAATGCTGGCTATACAGTATATGAAGGCAAAATAGACCAACTCAGATGTTATAATTGGCTAAAAACAAATCGGTTTGAAAGATTTAGAATATTTAAAACGTTTGCATTACCCACTAGCAGCACTATTTTTCCTCAAGATAAAGCCATGGTAAAACAACTTCTTTGCTTATTTTCCCTTTTATTCTACAGTTAGTAACCTAATTGTTTGACTAATGGCAAACACTCACAAGTAGCCAGTTTACAACTTGTTAGCCCTTGTCACAGCTCATGGATGGCTCTGTACGGCTTTAGGTTATGGCGATTGTTGGTTCGAGTCCCACCCATCTTTCCCCAAGATAAAGCCATGATAAAAAAAAAAACCCTACTTTGCTAATTTATTGTTTTATCCTACAGTTAGTAACCTAATTGTTTGACTAATGGCAGACACTCACCAATAGCTAATTTACAATTCTTGAGCCCTACCCACAGTTTTTGAAGGGCTCTGTGGCGCAATGGATAGCGCATTGGACTTCTAGACGTAAAGAGTAGGGGTAATTCAAAGGTTGTAGGTTCGAGTCCTACCAGAGTCAGTTTATTATACATTTGTCAGAAAAACTGAAGCATTTCTCTATTTCACATATAGTGGTGGATATACATGATGCAAAGCTTATCTACACAAGAAGTTGTATTGGCAATAAAATCGTGTGCTCCTGCAGTTTTGGAAAATTATTTACAACTAACTAGCAAGGCTATACTTGTTCAAACCTTAACCATTGTAAAAAAAAAAAAAAACGTCCACATATTGAACTGTGAGCATATATTACCAATTTCAGAAACCATCACAGAGAAAAAAAAAGTCAGTAATGCATAAATGACGACTTCTGGTAGTCAGTGTAATAATAATGTTTCTCAAGATGTTTTTTGAAGACTAAACAACAGCTGACTCAAGAGCTCTGTGGAGCAATGGATGACACAATGAAGAGGGCATTGGACTTCTACACAGAAATAAGTTATTCCAAGGTTCTTGGTTTGAGACTTAACGAGTCCTTACTTAATACATTACGCACTGTACAAACAGGAGTCTGTAATGGAGTCCCACCAGAGTTGGTGCATTGTTTACAGCTAAGGCCTTTTTCTATCAGACACATAATGCTGGCTATACAGTATATGAAGGCAAAATAGACCAACTCAGATGTTATAATTGGCTAAAAACAAATCGGTTTGAAAGATTTAGAATATTTAAAACGTTTGCATTACCCACTAGCAGCACTATTTTTCCTCAAGATAAAGCCATGGTAAAACAACTTCTTTGCTTATTTTCCCTTTTATTCGACAGTTAGTAACCTAATTGTTTGACTAATGGCAAACACTCACAAGTAGCCAGTTTACAACTTGTTAGCCCTTGTCACAGCTCATGGATGGCTCTGTACGGCTTTAGGTTATGGCGATTGTTGGTTCGAGTCCCACCCATCTTTCCCCAAGAGAAAGCCATGATAAAAAAAAAAGAACCTACTTTGCTAATTTATTGTTTTATCCTACAGTTAGTAACCAAATTGTTTGACCAATTTCAGACACTCACCAATAGCCAATTTACAATTCTTGAGCCCCACCCACAGTTTTTGAAGGGCTCTGTGGCGCAATGGATAGCGCATTGGACTTCTAGACGTAAAGAGTAGGGGTAATTCAAAGGTTGTGGGTTCGAGTCCTACCAGAGTCAGTTTATTATACATTTGTCAGAAAAACTGAAGCATTTCTCTATTTCACATATAGTGGTGGATATACATGATGCAAAGCTTATCTACACAAGAAGTTGTATTGGCAATAAAATCGTGTGCTCCTGCAGTTTTGGAAAATTATTTACAACTAACTAGCAAGACTATACTTGTTCAAACCTTAACCATTGTAAAAAAAAAAAAAACATCCACATATTGAACTGTGAGCAAATGTTACCAATTTCAGAAACCATCACAGAGAAAAAAAAAGTCAGTAATTCATAAATGACGACTTCTGGTAGTCAGTGTAATAATAATGTTTCTCAAGATGTTTTTTGAAGACTAAACAACAGCTGACTCAAGAGCTCTGTGGAGCAATGGATGACACAATGAAGAGGGCATCGGACGTCTACACAGAAATAAGTTATTCCAAGGTTCTTGGTTTGAGACTTAACGAGTCCTTACTTAATACATTACGCACTGTACAAACAGAAGTCTGTAATGGAGTCCCACCAGAGTTGGTGCATTGTTTACAGCTAAGGCCTTTTTCTGTCAGACACATAATGCTGGCTATACAGTATATGAAGGCAAAATAGACCAACTCAGATGTTATAATTGGCTAAAAACAAATCGATTTGAAAGATTTAGAATATTTAAAACGTTTGCATTACCCACTAGCAGCACTATTTTTCCTCAAGATAAAGCCATGGTAAAACAACTTCTTTGCTTATTTTCCCTTTTATTCTACAGTTAGTAACCTAATTGTTTGACTAATGGCAAACACTCACAAGTAGCCAGTTTACAACTTGTTAGCCCTTGTCACAGCTCATGGATGGCTCTGTACGGCTTTAGGTTATGGCGATTGTTGGTTCGAGTCCCACCCATCTTTCCCCAAGATAAAGCCATGATAAAAAAAAAAACCCTACTTTGCTAATTTATTGTTTTATCCTACAGTTAGTAACCTAATTGTTTGACTAATGGCAGACACTCACCAATAGCTAATTTACAATTCTTGAGCCCTACCCACAGTTTTTGAAGGGCTCTGTGGCGCAATGGATAGCGCATTGGACTTCTAGACGTAAAGAGTAGGGGTAATTCAAAGGTTGTAGGTTTGAGTCCTACCAGAGTCAGTTTATTATACATTTGTCAGAAAAACTGAAGCATTTCTCTATTTCACATATAGTGGTGGATATACATGATGCAAAGCTTATCTACACAAGAAGTTGTATTGGCAATAAAATTGTGTGCTCCTGCAGTTTTGGAAAATTATTTACAACTAACTAGCAAGGCTATACTTGTTCAAACCTTAACCATTGTAAAAAAAAAAAAAACGTCCACATATTGAACTGTGAGCATATATTACCAATTTCAGAAACCATCACAGAGAAAAAAAAAGTCAGTAATGCATAAATGACGACTTCTGGTAGTCAGTGTAATAATAATGTTTCTCAAGATGTTTTTTGAAGACTAAACAACAGCTGACTCAAGAGCTCTGTGGAGCAATGGATGACACAATGAAGAGGGCATTGGACTTCTACACAGAAATAAGTTATTCCAAGGTTCTTGGTTTGAGACTTAACGAGTCCTTACTTAATACATTACGCACTGTACAAACAGAAGTCTGTAATGGAGTCCCACCAGAGTTGGTGCATTGTTTACAGCTAAGGCCTTTTTCTATCAGACACATAAAGCTGGCTATACCGTATATGAAGGCAAAATAGACCAACTCAGATGTTATAATTGGCTAAAAACAAATCGGTTTGAAAGATTTACAATATTTAAAACGTTTGCATTACCCACTAGCAGCACTATTTTTCCTCAAGATAAAGCAATGGTAAAACAACTTCTTTGCTTATTTTCCCTTTTATTCTACAGTTAGTAACCTAATTGTTTGACTAATGGCAAACACTCACAAGTAGCCAGTTTACAACTTGTTAGCCCTTATCACAGCTCATGGATGGCTCTGTACGGCTTTAGGTTATGGCGATTGTTGGTTCGAGTCCCACCCATCTTTCCCCAAGATAAAGCCATGATAAAAAAAAAAACCCTACTTTGCTAATTTATTGTTTTATCCTACAGTTAGTAACCTAATTGTTTGACTAATGGCAGACACTCACCAATAGCTAATTTACAATTCTTGAGCCCTACCCACAGTTTTTGAAGGGCTCTGTGGCGCAATGGATAGCGCATTGGACTTCTAGACGTAAAGAGTATGGGTAATTCAAAGGTTGTGGGTTCGAGTCCTACCAGAGTCAGTTTATTATACATTTGTCAGAAAAACTGAAGCATTTCTCTATTTCACATATAGTGGTGGATATACATGATGCAAAGCTTATCTACACAAGAAGTTGTATTGGCAATAAAATCGTGTGCTCCTGCAGTTTTGGAAAATTATTTACAACTAACTAGCAGGACTATACTTGTTCAAACCTTAACCATTGTAAAAAAAAAAAAAAACATCCACATATTGAACTGTGAGCAAATGTTACCAATTTCAGAAACCATCACAGAGAAAAAAAAGGTCAGTAATGTATAAATGACGACTTCTGGTAGTCAGTGTAATAATAATGTTTCTCAAGATGTTTTTTGAAGACTAAACAACAGCTGACTCAAGAGCTCTGTGGAGCAAAGGATGACACAATGAAGAGGGCATTGGACCTCTACACAGAAATAAGTTATTCATAGGTTCTTGGTTTGAGACTTAACGAGTCCTTACTTAATACATTACGCACTGTACAAACAGAGGTCTGTAATGGAGTCCCACCAGAGTTGGTGCATTGTTTACAGCTAAGGCCTTTTTCTATCAGACACATAATGCTGGCTATACCGTATATGAAGGCAAAATAGACCAACTCAGATGTTATAATTGGCTAAAAACAAATCGGTTTGAAAGATTTAGAATATTTAAAACGTTTGCATTACCCACTAGCAGCACTATTTTTCCTCAAGATAAAGCCATGATAAAACAACTTCTTTGCTTATTTTCCCTTTTATTCGACAGTTAGTAACCTAATTGTTTGACTAATGGCAAACACTCACAAGTAGCCAGTTTACAACTTGTTAGCCCTTGTCACAGCTCATGGATGGCTCTGTACGGCTTTAGGTTATGGCGATTGTTGGTTCGAGTCCCACCCATCTTTCCCCAAGAGAAAGCCATGATAAAAAAAAAACCCTACTTTGCTAATTTATTGTTTTATCCTACAGTTAGTAACCAAATTGTTTGACCAATGGCAGACACTCACCAATAGCCCATTTACAATTCTTGAGCCCCACCCACAGTTTTTGAAGGGCTCTGTGGCGCAATGGATAGCGCATTGGACTTCTAGAAGTAAAGAGTAGGGGTAATTCAAAGGTTGTGGGTTCGAGTCCTACCAGAGTCGGTGCATTATACATTTGTCAGAAAAACTGAAGCATTTCTCTATTTCACATATAGTGGTGGATATACATGATGCAAAGCTTATCTACACAAGAAGTTGTATTGGCAATAAAATTGTGTGCTCATGCAGTATTGGAAAATTATTTACAACTAACTAGCAGGACTATACTTGTTCAAACCTTAACCATTGTAAAAAAAAAAAAAAACGTCCACATATTGAACTGTGAGCAAATGTTACCAATTTCAGAAACCATCACAGAGAAAAAAAAAGTCAGTAATGCATAAATGATGACTTCTGGTAGTCAGTCTAATAATAATGTTTCTCAAGATGTTTTTTGAAGACTAAACAACAGCTGACTCAAGAGCTCTGTGGAGCAAAGGATGACACAATGAAGAGGGCATTGGACTTCTACACAGAAATAAGTTATTCCAAGGTTCTTGGTTTGAGACTTAACGAGTCCTTACTTAATACATTACGCACTGTACAAACAGGAGTCTGTAATGGAGTCCCACCAGAGTTGGTGCATTGTTTACAGCTAAGGCCTTTTTCTATCAGACACATAATGCTGGCTATACAGTATATGAAGGCAAAATAGACCAACTCAGATGTTATAATTGGCTAAAAACAAATCGGTTTGAAAGATTTAGAATATTTAAAACGTTTGCATTACCCACTAGCAGCACTATTTTTCCTCAAGATAAAGCCATGGTAAAACAACTTCTTTGCTTATTTTCCCTTTTATTCGACAGTTAGTAACCTAATTGTTTGACTAATGGCAAACACTCACAAGTAGCCAGTTTACAACTTGTTAGCCCTTGTCACAGCTCATGGATGGCTCTGTACGGCTTTAGGTTATGGCGATTGTTGGTTCGAGTCCCACCCATCTTTCCCCAAGAGAAAGCCATGATAAAAAAAAAAAACCTACTTTGCTAATTTATTGTTTTATCCTACAGTTAGTAACCTAATTGTTTGACTAATGGCAGACACTCACCAATAGCTAATTTACAATTCTTGAGCCCTACCCACAGTTTTTGAACGGCTCTGTGGCGCAATGGATAGCGCATTGGACTTCTAGATGTAAAGAGTAGGGGTAATTCAAAGGTTGTGGGTTCGAGTCCTACCAGAGTCAGTTTATTATACATTTGTCAGAAAAACTGAAGCATTTCTCTATTTCACATATAGTGGTGGATATACATGATGCAAAGCTTATCTACACAAGAAGTTGTATTGGCAATAAAATCGTGTGCTCCTGCAGTTTTGGAAAATTATTTACAACTAACTAGCAGGACTATACTTGTTCAAACCTTAACCATTGTAAAAAAAAAAAAAAACGTCCACATATTGAACTGTGAGCAAATGTTACCAATTTCAGAAACCATCACAGAGAAAAAAAAAGTCAGTAATGCATAAATGACGACTTCTGGTAGTCAGTCTAATAATAATGTTTCTCAAGATGTTTTTTGAAGACTAAACAACAGCTGACTCAAGAGCTCTGTGGAGCAATGGATGACACAATGAAGAGGGCATTGGACTTCTACACAGAAATAAGTTATTCCAAGGTTCTTGGTTTGAGACTTAACGAGTCCTTACTTAATACATTACGCACTGTACAAACAGAAGTCTGTAATGGAGTCCCACCAGAGTTGGTGCATTGTTTACAGCTAAGGCCTTTTTCTGTCAGACACATAATGCTGGCTATACAGTATATGAAGGCAAAATAGACCAACTCAGATGTTATAATTGGCTAAAAACAAATCGGTTTGAAAGATTTAGAATATTTAAAACGTTTGCATTACCCACTAGCAGCACTATTTTTCCTCAAGATAAAGCCATGGTAAAACAACTTCTTTGCTTATTTTCCCTTTTATTCTACAGTTAGTAACCTAATTGTTTGACTAATGGCAAACACTCACAAGTAGCCAGTTTACAACTTGTTAGCCCTTATCACAGCTCATGGATGGCTCCGTACGGCTTTAGGTTATGGCGATTGTTGGTTCGAGTCCCACCCATCTTTCCCCAAGATAAAGCCATGATAAAAAAAAAAACCTACTTTGCTAATTTATTGTTTTATCCTACAGTTAGTAACCTAATTGTTTGACTAATGGCAGACACTCACCAATAGCTAATTTACAATTCTTGAACCCTACCCACAGTTTTTGAAGGGCTCTGTGGCGCAATGGATAGCGCATTGGACTTCTAGACATAAAGAGTAGGGGTAATTCAAAGGTTGTGGGTTCGAGTCCTACCAGAGTCGGTGCATTATACATTTGTCAGAAAAACTGAAGCATTTCTCTATTTCACATATAGTGGTGGATATACATGATGCAAAGCTTATCTACACAAGAAGTTGTATTGGCAATACAATTGTGTGCTCCTGCAGTTTTGGAAAATTATTTACAACTAACTAGCAGGACTATACTTGTTCAAACCTTAACCATTGTAAAAAAAAAAAAAACGTCCACATATTGAACTGTGAGCAAATGTTACCAATTTCAGAAACCATCACAGAGAAAAAAAAAAGTCAGTAATGCATAAATGACGACTTCTAGTAGTCAGTGTAATAATAATGTTTCTCAAGATGTTTTTTGAAGACTAAACAACAGCTGACTCAAGAGCTCTGTGGAGCAATGGATGACACAATGAAGAGGGCATTGGACTTCTACACAGAAATAAGTTATTCCAAGGTTCTTGGTTTGAGACCTAACGAGTCCTTACTTAATACATTACACACTGTGCAAACAGGAGTCTGTAATGGATGTATAACAACTTATAGGAAGGAAAACACAATGATCGTGTCTATCTGGCTGTTTTTCCAAGTCCATATCACAGCTGACAATGGCTCTGTGGAGCAATGGATAGCGCATTAGTCTTCTAGGTGAGAAGAGGTCGTTAAAAGCTTGTGGACTGAGTCGCACCAGAGTTGGTGCATTGTTTACAGCTAAGGCCTTTTTCTATCAGACACATAATGCTGGCAATACAGTATATGAAGGCAAAAGTAACCAACTTAGAGGTTATACGTGGCTAATAACAAATCGGTTTGAAAGATTTAGTTCATTTAGAATATTTAAAACGTTTGCATTACCCACTAGCAACATTATTTTTCCTCAAGATAAAGCCATGGTAAAACAACTTAACCTAATTGTTTGACTAATGGCAAACACTCATTAGTAGCCAGTTTACAACTTGTTAGCCCTTATCACAGCTCATGGATGGCTCTGTACGGCTTTAGGTTATGGCGGTTGTGGGTTCGAGTCCCACCCATCTTTCCCCAAGATAAAGCCACGATAAAAAAAAAAACTACTTTTCTAATTTAGCGTTTTATCCTACAGTTAGTAACCAAATTGTTTGACTAATGGCAGACACTCACCAATAGCTAATTTACAATTCTTGAGCCCCACCCACAGTTTTTGAAGGGCTCTGTGGCACATTGGATAGCGCATTGGACTTCTAGATGTAAAGAGTAGGGGTAATTCAAAGGTTGTGGGTTCAAGTCCCACCAGAGTTGGTGCATTATACATTTGTCAGAAAAACTGAAGCATTTCGTCCCCATATTGAACTGTGAGCAAATGTTACTAAAACAATCATTTTATACACTGCCGATTTGGCAGTCTTTAATTTTTATCATATGTACTCTTCAACTGTGAGTGATGGGATCTAAAACAAAAGTCCAGAAATTTGCATTGTGTGAATCTTAAGTAATTAATCAGCATTTCATTGCATGACATAAGTATTTCTTCACTCAACAACCATTAAGAATCCCGGCTCTCACAGGCCTGTTAGTTCTTCTTTAAGAATCCCTCCTGATGTGCTCTCGTTACCTGTATTAACTGCACCTGTTTGAACTCATTATCTGTATAAAAATCACCTCTCAACACACACACTCAAACAAACTCCAACATCTCCAAAATGGCCAAGACCAGAGAGCTGTGTAAAGACATCAGGGACAAAATAGTAGACCTGCACAAGGCTGGGATGGGCTACAGGAAAATAGCCAAGCAGCCTGGTGAGAAGGCCACAACTGTTGGCGGAATGATAAGATAATGGAAGAAGTTCAAGATGACGTCAGTCTCCCTCAGTCTGGGGCTCCATGCAAGATCTCACCTCGTGGGGCATCAATGATTATAAGGAACGTGAGGGATCACCCCAGAACTACATGGCAGGACCTAGTCAATGACCTGAAGAGAGCTGGGACCAAAGTCTCAAAGAAGACTATTAGTAACACACTATGGATTAAAATCCTGCAGCGCATGCAAGGTCCCCCTGCTCAAGCCTTTAGTCCCAACTCCACTTGCCGTGTTTGGAGAAAGAAAAAGGATGAGTTCAACCCCAAGAACACTGTTGGACCACTTGTTTGCTGAAAATTGGACCATTTGCACGTTGCTGGATGCCACTATGCCTTTCCAACGTCATCGGCCATTTTGTACTGCAGGATAATCTGTTCCTACAAATCTCAGCGGGCACCGTGGCTGATAAGACGGGGGCGTCACAGCCCTGAGGCCACCATCAACTATATAACAGAGTATGAGACGGCCCACCATTTGCTTTTCACATTGGAAACCGGACCAGCAACTGAAGCACATCATTCTGAAGGAGAGGTCCCACGTGGATTTCAGTCATTCTCCTCGTTGGCCAACAAAAAAGAAAAATTCATGAAAGAGGTTTCTGGAATAAGAAGGCCAGAAATTTCACTTTGCCGATCGAAGACGTGAGTTTAACACGTAACAGAAGAAAAAACCCTCACAGAGGTTTCAAGGAGACGGATCGCCACCTTGTTTTGTTCCAGTCAACTGCTGATGGTCAGATCATATTTTCCCCTTTCGCCAAAGGAGGCCAGAGGATAGAGATTGACCGCTCTTCTTGGAGTTTAACTGCGGACGCGCAGTAACTCCTTCCCCCTTTTCCTTACTCGCTGCCCCAGAAGGAAGACTCCACCAAGTTACTCCGTTCTGTTTATTATTTTATTTCTAGTAAAGTAGTCTGGGCAGGGTAGAGATAGGATTTTAGTGCGATTAGATTTGTCACTTATAGTCTGATGTGTTCTGAATTGTATGTGCATGCCATTGTTTTGAAACTTGCCGTTGGACTCTGAAGCCGCCGCGCTTCTCAATTTGTGTTTTTACCCTGCGAACACCTGAGCGTAGGTGCGCCGTAAGACTGACTGCTATAATAACCTCATGGTGAAATTCACCATTTTCTTTGTCTCCAACTTCGGGTTTTATGAGTTGCCCTTTGTGTTCTTGAACATCCCCAGCGGTGGGGGAAGTTTTATGACTCACTGTAACTAAGCTACATGTTGGGGGGGCTACGCTCCCAAAACTCCGTTCAACACCATATTCCTTTGTCAGATTATCATTTTTGCCATAACTGCTGGTTGATTCCATCCACATCCACTGTTGTTTTGTTTTATTTTGTTTAGTTAGATATTTTACCCTTCTGTGTAGAACTTAGCATGTTTGATTTGGTGAAGATTATTGAATCGGAATAGCGAGGTGGATCAGGCTGTTGATTTAATAAATATTCACGTAGATAAAGAGAAGGTGTTTGTGTTTATTTTGTGCAAGAGTGATTTGTCAGTCAAAATAAGGTTAAAGTTCCCCACGTTTTGGCAGAAACTGTTGATTAAACAGTGACATCTAGTAATAGTTATTAATTATTACTGAGCATTTAACGGTTGTAATTATCAAAGGCGTTGAGCCACAATTACAACACCAGAAGACATCTCTGGTTTCGATTCATAAATGAGAATCTTTGGTTAAGAAATTGATTTTCTCAAATTATGATTTTTTATTATAATTCTTGATGAATATTAATTAATCAATAATCATAATCCTAACAACACCATCCCTACCGTGAAGCATGGAGGTGGAAACATCATTCTGTGGAGATACTTTTCTGCAAAGGAGACAGGACGACTGCATCATACTGAGTGAAGGATGGATGGGGCCATGTATCGGGAGATCTTAGCCAACAACCTTCTTCCCTCAGTTAGGCCATTGAAAATGTGTCATGGCTGGGTCTTTCAGCATGACAATAACCTGAAGCACATAGCCAGGACAAACAAAGGAGTGGCTCTGTAAGAAGCATCCTAAGGTCCTGAAGTGGCCTAGCCAGTCTCCAGACATGAACCCAATAGAAAATTATTGGAGGGAGCTGAAAATGTGTATTGCCCAGTGAGAGCCCTGAAACCTGAAGGATCTGAAGAAGATCTGTATGGAGGAGTGGTCCAAAATCCCTGCTGCACTGTGTGCAAACCTCGTCAAGAACTGCTAATTTCTGTAATTGCAAACAAAGGTTTCTGTACCAAATATTAAGTTTTGTTTTTCTGATGTATCAAATACTTATGTCATGCAATAAAAATCACCCAATGTGATTTTCTGGATTTTTGTTTTGTTTTAGATTCCGCCACTCACAGTATCTATAATAAAAATTGAAGACGTGCTTTGCAAGTGGGAAAACCTGCTAAATGAGCAGTGGATCAGTGATAATGCCAGATTTTCCAATTCAAAGACTTGAAAAACAAGTCAGTTGTGGTTTTACATCCAGAGGAGTACAGGGAAAATAAACTTTCAGTATGGTCAGGGTTTAACTTAAAAAGTATTTAAATAATTATTACTATGTTTTACCTCGATCATTTTGGAAAGATATGACTTGAAATAGGCAATGTAAAAGCTTCAATAAAGTTTTTGATTGACTGTTAACCTAGTATGCATCTTTCTTCTTTTTTAGTGTCCACATAGAAAGAGAATCAACTTCATGCACCATTTAGCAGTAGTTGACTGCACACTTCCCTCACACTCATTCCTCAATAGTATTTTAGTTACTAAGTGCTGGATTAAAGGATCTGAGGTTGAGATCCTGTGACAAAGGAGATAAAGCTCAGAAATCTCTGCAATTCTGGTCCTTACAACCAGAAAAAAACATGCATCTCATTTCTTTTGGGACCTTTCAAATAAATCAAAATGTATTTGAAACCTTGGATCAACAGAATTGGAATTCTCTGGAATAAAATTGCTAAGATTTTAATACATGTAATAAGACAAATGATCAAATTTCTATCCCAAACAAAAGTTAGTATTACAAACTTGAGATATACTTAAAGTAATATAATTTGCTGAAATAATTAATTGTGTTTATTCAGATGCTGCTTGATTGTTCACCACAAGATTTTCCAAATGAAATCACTTTTAGATTATAAAATCTGGCAAAATCAACAGTATGAAGATCTAATTCAATCACACAATGAGAAGCTTCATTGGCATGAGAGTACCATTGTTTACAGCACATATGAGGGAAGATGGAGTGCATGTGACCAGAAATTTAAGCATAGGGTTCTACTCACCACTTGCAGCACACTGGAGACACTTTCCCATGTTGCCTCTTTGATGTAGTCTCCACCGTCTACCATCCCCTGGTACCCCTGCGATTAAAAAAACCCCACCAAGACTGAGAAAAAGGTAAGAAAGCATTTATTGTTTATTGAATTTAAAGAGAAAAATATGCTTTTAGAAGATTTGGGGGCTTTTTTGCAGGTACAAGGATAAGAGCACACTTAACCATATAAAATGACTACTTTAAAGACAATTTTTTCTTTAATCAATAACATCACCATGAAATTAACTTCAATGAATTGGCTTGAACACTGATGCATTGGCCTGTTTTGAAAAAAGAGATAAAGCAATTTTCATCCACAGCCCACCAATGAGAGCAGAGAACATTAAAGAGAGAGCAGCAGGAGTTAAAATTTTCCGACTAAAGTTAGGTGGTAATACAGCCTTACTGTATCAGAAGGAATTAATAAAAAGCAACCGCGTCGCTTCAAAGAAAATAATTTATGGCTGCCACTCATGACAACAGTGTGTGCAATGGATTTCAATAACTTGAATCCTTATGCTGATATCTCAGCTTGTCTTAACATGTCCTGACCTATGCTCAAGAACTCTTCTAAGCCTTCACAATATTTCTCAATCATGCCGTGACCAGAGAAGAGTATGAAGAGAAGAAGAGAGATTTACCAGTTAGAACCTGAAAGAGAAAAACCTCCAGGGGGAAAATGGTTCCAGCCAGCAGAGTCCCCTGCTAAGAACCTTTATAGCAAATACGTGGTTAACCAATTTCTAAGAAAAGATTTCCAAGGTGAACTTTAAAAATTTTGTTTTAAAGTTGTTATATATTTATTTAATTTGTGATTACATTCCAATAAAAACATATTTTGTGTTTCTATCAGAAATGTTTTAAAAGAGCCTAATCACACACTGTAGCAATTATTGGTGAGATCTTACTGTTTCCATAGAGACACCAAAGGCTTTAAAATCACCAGGAAGCATCCACAGTAAAAGTGAAACCGCTTTGCATTCAGTTGTCTTTAGTCACAGCCCAGGGGTTTTACCAGGTTGATAAGAAACAAAATGCGGTCACTGAAGGATGAATCCTGTCTCTGATCATTCAATTAAATCCATCCCGAGACCAGGCTGGCTCTACCTGTCGCTGTTTTTGCTGCTGTGTCAATTAAAAGCCACACATTTCTGTGTGTTTCAACAGTCATTATCAGACAACAGTCAGAAAACAGTTACTGTTAATTTACCTTTTTTATATTAATCTACTTTAACACAGATACCTACAGTTTAATATGTACTTTTTGACTCAAGTTGTTAACCTGTATTAATTGTACAATGTAGCTGAAGTTCGGTAAATAGTGCACTGAAAGTGATTTAATTCTTTCCCTGGAATAGCCACTGAAGAGCTGTTTTAAGAGTTATAAGAATACATATTTGATTTCATTACATATAAACATATTTTAAAATAATTATATATTATTTGTCAATAATTGTGGTAAAACAAGAAATCAATTTATTGTCAACTGCTCTATCATTAAATTCAGCAGATGGGACAAGATAATGGTCCTAAATAACATGCAAACTACATAAAACATACCGTATCTGTGCAAACGCACACACCTGTCAGGCTGACTGCAGGTATAAATACATGCAAAGACCATAGAGGGATCAGATGTCTTTCTGATGACTCTCTAGCCAAAAACATAGAATGTAGACCAAAAACCCTCTAACCACCAAACAAAGAAAAAAAGATTTAAAGGTGTTTCCTTCTCAGCAGATAAAATATTATTTAACTGTTCTTTTAAACACGATAAACATTTAATTTTGAAAACAAAGACAACAGACCGCCTCTAAAAATAAGTTCATGTACAGGATAGAAATATGGTCCATTTGCTTCATTTATAATTGAGTTATTTCAAGCACTTGAAGCACAGAATTCGGTTTCCAAAAACTGGAAATAGTTCTGGTGCAGTTTCCAATCAGGCACATTTCACAGCTGTTCTAATCTTTGAAATACCACATGTTAACGCTCTAGAATTACCTAGTTTAATAAAAATAATTAATACAAAATACTGGAACAAGAAAAGACATTACCAGATACATTCATGTCACCTTCCACTGACAAAATCATGCGTGTCATGTAAATTTTTGCGTAATTTAATCTTTAAAATAAAAAATATCTAGCAATAAAAGAGATGAAACTAAGAAATAATTTAAAATAAGTTTCTATCAGTGTTTGGTCAACTGTAATTTAGGGTTTTATGTTTTATTCATTGGTTGCATGATGTTTTGTTTGTGCCATATATATATTTTCCTGTATTTGTGAGCCTGATTTGAAATATTGACCTTAAATGTTTATTTTTATTTGCTGACGTTAATGTACCCCAACCCAGGTCAGAAACATAAATTTCTTCTTAGTTAACAGGTTTTAGTCTATAAAGACTGAAATAAATATAAATTAGTGATCAGGAATTAAGTTTAATGACAGATACTGCAGACTCCCACAAGGCCATATTTGGACTCCAAGTCACCCTCACCTCGTGAATAAAGTAGACTTTGGCTCCTACATAAATCCCCATTCGGACTGCGGCCCGGACAGCTCCATTCATACCTGGGAACAAAGAGAAAATCAAAGGATTTGTTTAAAAATATTTTCATTAGGTGATTATTGCTACAGGCATACAATCTGCGTTATATAGTACACAGTAGCCTTATCTGTTACATGCTGACTAATGAGTTATGTCTCATGCTTGTTTTTCCCAAAGCAACCAAGAAGGACTGTACTTGTTGATTTATTATACAGGCGTGTTTACATTGAAGCTAAAAGTGCTTAAACATCATTTATGCCAATGTGTTATTATACTGTAAATGCAGAAAAAAGTACGTCACGATGTTCTGGTTCAGACAAACTGTATAAACAAAGTGCCGTAACATCACAACTCTCTTGATTCAACTCTCTTGATTCAAGTAGATTAGATAGAGTGTGTTGAAAAAGTCTTCATAATTGCTGAACTTTTTCATATTTTGTCGTTCTACAACCACAAACCTCAGTATGGTTTGAGGTGATAGAACGACACAAAGAAAATGGTCAATTTGCAGTGGAAGGAAGACGATGCATGCTTTCTGATTTAAAAACAAATATTAATCGGAACATGATAAATCAGTTTTCAATCTTTGCCACAGAATATCAAATCCACATAGGTTTGGACTTTGAATGGGCCATTCAAACATAAAACATCCTTTGATCTATTGCAAATGTGACTAAATCTATAGAGTCACGGTCCTGCTACAAACTGAACTAAACAACAAACACAAGATTTTTGCATTCTCTAAAGGTTTTCCTTCAGGAGTGTCCAGAATTTAACGCATTTGACCTGAACATTAACTCTGACCAGCTTCTCTGCTCCTGCTTTAAAAAAGCATCCTCACAGCATGATGTTGCCACCACCATTAACAGCAGGAATGGTGTCTTCAGGGAGATGTGCAATGTTAGTTTTCTACCACATATGGTCTTATTGAATATCATGCTGAGTGGGGACTTCACTGAATAGGGATGGCAAAAAATACCTTTGGTCTCATCTGACTAGAGCTTGTTTAACATGTTTGCTGTGTCCTCTACGTGACTTGTGACAAACGTTTAACATGAATTCTTATGGTCTTCTCTCAACAATGGTTTCCTTCTTGCCACTCTTTCATAAAGGCCAGATCTGTGATCCTGCCGAGAGATTCTCCACTTGCGCTATGCACATCTGCAGCTCCTCCAGAGTTACCATATTCACTTTGGCTCCCCTTGCCTGACCTGTGTTTAGGTGCATGGAAGCGTCTCGGTGGGTTAGTTTTTGTATTCCACTCTTTCCATTTTCAGATGACAGATTGTTGTTTAAAGCTTGGAATATTGTTTTAAAACCTGAGCTTGCATTATTTCACAACTTTATACTTGACATATCCGATTATTGCTGTAACATGACAAAATGTGAAAACGTTCAAGATACTGTGTCAAACATGAGCCATGAGTCCATACTATACTAGGGTTAGGGTTATTAAAACGAAATTATGTAATGAATTTCAGCTGCAACATTTTTATTAATTTCAGGTAAAATACCATCAAATTCCATTCACATAAGTCCTGTAAATATAATATTCATGTAGGGAACACCTGACACCATATAAGCCTTGGTTAACTATCTACTGATGGACCTCAATGTCCTGATCTTTAAACAAGCTTAAACAGCAGCATAAACAGGGAGTGGCAAGAACCAAGAGGGAGACTACGGTAAAGGAGGTCAGAACAGAGGGAAGCTGAGACAAGAGAGAGAGCAGGAGTGACCCTGAGGTTGTTTTGCCAAGACACAAAAAGAAGCCGTCAGAGCTTTTAGTGCAATTAGACATGAGACAGGCTTTAAATCTCCGAATGAGGCTGGATCCCAGAGGTAGTGCAGTTCTACATAAACAGCTTGATATGATCAAAAGATATCAGCTTGTTCATGTATTAGTTGTTATCCTTAGATTGTTTATCTGAGGTGGATGTGGATTTAAACTGGGATTTTAGGATTAAATTGTTCCGTATTGACTTAGCGTTGTTTAGAAAGGTAGATCAGTGGGGAGAATAGTTGTCTTGTGATCCAAAAGTTGTGGGTTTGATTCCAGCTTCCTCCTGCCACATGTAGATGTGACCCCGGGCAGGGATTTTAATCCAGAGTTGCATTAGTGTCAGAATGAGTGTGATTGGGTAAATGTGACTATAGTGTAAACCACCATGAGTGCTCATAAACTGATTTTTCCTCAATTTCTAAAGGTAAAGGAAATGTGATTTATAACTATGTACAGAGGTGGCCAAATGTTTTGGCAAAGATGAAAAAGTTGCTAAAATCACTTAATTTTTGATGTAGTTGTACAGTCTCACAGTCAAATTCAACATTTAATTTGAGTACATTTATTTAGTAGGGAAAAAATGCATGATTAAAAAAAATCATTGTTTTCATCTCTCTTACATCTATAGTCCAGTGGAACATTTTCTGTGCTGCTGCTAAATGTTCCTGTGACACTTATATGCTTTGACCCTACAGCATTCTGTGGTCAAGGGTCTGTAGAACATGTTCTCTCACAATATTGCAGCTACACAGTACTGTGTGGCATTTATCTCAATGTGCACATTAATAGACTTCCTGTAAAGAACAGACATATATTTCCTGGTATAGTGATTTTTTTTAATTTGGTATTACACATTTCAGAGTAGACATTCTCTGGTCTAGTCAGTTTTTGTCCTGGTTTAATTTTGTGGAGCGTGTTCCTCTGTTAACCTCTGACGTGTGACACCTGGTCTCTGTTTGCTAACTGTCACACACATCATGTTAATCCATGACTTTCCTTTATACATTCGCTCAGTTTCCTCTTGTTCACCAACAGTTTAGTGTCTCTGCCTGCAACCCTGCTAGATTTGTTTGACTTGATGGCTTCTGAGACCCAGTTTTAGTTTGGATTTGGGGTTACATAACAGTTGTAATTTTCGGTTAGAGTTATTGCATAAATGTGTTTTGTATTTGCATCTACTTTATTTTCTATTTGAATGTTTGTGAGGTTTTTTATTAAAGTATTTTTTTTAACAAAATCCATCCACAAGCAAAATTAATCTGAAAAAATATTAAAAAGACAACAATACCCACAGCCTAAACAACTTCAAAATGTTTAAAGGTAAATAATAAAAAGCAAAAAGATGTCTACATGAAGACTTCTACTGATTATTAAATATGATTGAAAACCTACTGTTGATTAAATAGACCATTCAATCCTAACTTTCAGCTTCTTCGTTTAGGTGAAAATTGTAAAGAACATAAAAGCTAAAAAGTAAAACTTCAACACAGGTTTCATGTTTCCTATGTTTTTTATCTGAATTATGGAAACATTTAGATAGACATTTACCTGATTAATTCGGTGCCTGTCTTTAATTATGTGCAGAACTTGTGCAGTCAATCAAATCATCCTGCTTTAATCATATTTTATCGTGTGGATAATGATAATATCCAAATGATTTAAATTCAGAGGTTAGAGCTCAAATGAAGTTAATAAACACAAGTCATGTGTAAATTATATAAAAAGGATCCAAAATTGCATTAAACGTTATTGGTTCAGTAGAAAATCATTCTTTTTCTATTCGAGTTGTACACCTCAGTCTCATATTTAACATTCTGAATACTCGAGTATTTTTATTTGTAAATACATAAACACGACACACACCGGCACTAACGGCCCATCCCCTTGATTGGCTCTGGTCTGCAATGTGTATGGGATGTGACTACTCATTGGATGGCGACCTCATTCTTTAGACTGCTCAAAGACGTAATCACAAGAGCTCATTCAGTAAACTTGGCAGAGAATAGCAGAAGCCCACAACAACAAGGCAGTGGAATTAATTATTGTGCGTCTTTTTACTGTTTACCTTTAGTCACTGATACATGAGAGCATGAATGCTGTTTTAGATGCGATCTGACGTTTGCTAAAGCAAGATGAGATCCGTTTGAGACCCTAAATCTTAAAAACTATGTTACTGGACATGATTTCAAAAGAAGCTATAAATGAAAGCAAGCTGCACAGTGGTATACGGTGAGCTGTGTTAACAAAAGTAGAGCGGCAGCAGCAATTTTCAAGTTCCCATTTTAGTGACACAGCCCAGCTCATTAGTTTAAACCAGGCCCAGTTATTTTCCATCAAGGACAACCATCAAACAGCCTCAATTGACCTACATACAGTGCATAGTGTCAAAGCACAATAACAACCATCAGGCAGCTTAAATAAGCCGGTTTAAAATTTGGAAAAGTATAAGGACAGAACATAGGTCATATAATCCAGTGTTTGAACAAGTTTCTAAAAGTCACAAGTGACACACATTAGTTTAATTCTAACATGTTAGGGATTGACCACCAATTATTTCACAAGGCTGAGAGGAAGCAATGAAATCAGACATATTTATAATGGAACAATATGAATGTCGCTACATGTTATTTAAAAAAAGTACACACAGGCAGATAACATGATAGCGTAACCATTATCATCTTTTTTAAGGTGTTGCTGTTGTCCAATAGCATTTTTAACAAAATATCGTCTGTAATATTATATCTGCCTTTAGCAGTCTGTCTCTTTACACCAAAATTACTCATTTTATGGATAAAATTCAATAGTATGTATAATGCCTTACAAAAGTATTCATGCCCCTTAACCTTTTTTCTGTTTTGTGTCATTGCAACTACAAACACAAATGGAATGTCAGTTGACTTCTATATAGATGTGTGACAGACCAACAGAAAGTAGTATATTGATGTGAATAGGAAAGAAATGGGTAACAAAGAATGAAAAGTAAGGCATGCATTTTATTTTCTCCCCTTCACTCTGATTCCTCTAAATGAAATTATGTGCAACCAATTGCCTTCAGAAGTCACCCTATTTTGAAAATAGAGCCCCACTTGTGTGTAATTTGTACATCCAGCTGGCATGTGGAGGCCTAAGAGGTTTATTAGAGAACATCATTTCTGATGCTGCACAAGCAGGTTTTACCAGCACCTTCTCAGTCCTGAGTTTTTCTCTTTTTAAATGTATTGTCATATTTGGAGGTGTTGATGATGACCCAATCAGCAACAGGAAAGGGGCAGAGGCATGATAGAGATAGTAGTTAGTGATGAAACTGGTAGACTTACAGAACACAAGGTTGAAGGTTGAATAAATGGCACAGGAGTAACTGAATGGAAATACTCGATCTAACTAACCAAAAGATAAGGGCTAATCCCAACATATAAAGCAAAACCAAAATGCACAAAGCAGGTCATAAGAAAGAACTATGAAACTCAATGCAATGGAATGAACTAATATAGAGAGATACTAATAACACTAAATGGATCTAAATACCAATGAGAACCCTAACATCTGTCGAACATGACATTTATTTTTCAGACGTATTGAGTGTTTCTTTTTCTTCCATCTTGCGTGCTCACACAATGGAGCTAACCATTTTGCGGTCAAATTTGTTTTTAGTTTTATACATTGCTTGTATTCAGGTGAGCCACAGAGATTAACCACTTTGACATGAGAATATGTTGACAAAACAGCTGTTACTTGAGCACTTTATAAATCTGGCCTTTATGGAAGAGTGGCAACAAAATGTCATTTTTGTAAAGAAAGCCATAAAAAGTCCAGTTAGCAGTATGTAAAATTCACGGAGAGGACACATCAACAATGCATAAGAAGGTGCTCTGGTCAAATGAGGCTAAATTGAATTCTTTGGCCTATGTGTGAAACACTAGAGGTGGCAAGAGTGGCTCAAAAGTGTACTCAAATAAGAGTAGCATTACGTTCACATACTTCTATATGTGAAAGTTAATATTTAAAATATTATGAAACTAGACAGTCAACAATATAAAGTTATGTGCAAATTCTGGTATTTTATATATTAATGTAAAAGCATGGTACAAATACACTTACTTTATTAAGTACACCTCGCTAGTACCGGGTTGGTCCCCCTTTTGCCTTCAGAACTTCCTTAATCCTTTGTGGTATAGATTCAACAAGGTACTGGAAACATTCCTCAGAGAGTTTGGTCCATATTGACATGATAGCATCACACAGATGCTGCAGATTTGTCGGCTGCACATCCATGATGTAAATCTCACCGTTCCACCACATCCAAATGTGCTCTATTGGATTGAGATCTGGTGACTGTGGAGGCCATTTGAGTCCAGTGAACTCTTTGTCATGTTCTAGAAACCAGTCTGAGATGATTCGTGCTTTATGACATGGCGTGTTATCCTGCTGGAAGTAACCATCAGAAGATGGGAACACTGTGGTCATAAAGGGATGGACATGGTCAGCAACAATACTCAGGTAGGCTGTGGCGTTGACACAATACTCAGTTGGTACTAAGGGGCCCAAAGTGTGCCAAGAAAATATCCCCCACACCATTACACCACCACCACCAGCCTGAACCGTTGAAACAAGGCAGGATGGATCCATGCTTTCATGTTGTTGACACCAAATTCTGACCCTACCGTCTGAATGTCGCAGCAGAAATCGAAACTCATCAGACCAGGCAACGTTTCTCCAGTCTTCTATTGTCCAATTTTGGTGAGCCTGTGAGAATTGTAGCCTCAGTTTCCTGTTCTTAGCTGACAGGAGTGGCACCTGGTGTGGTCTTCTGCTGCTGTAGCCCATCTGCCTCAAGGTTCGACGTGTTGTGCGTTCAGAGATGCTCTTCTGCATGCCTTGGTTGTAATGAGGTGTTATTTGAGTTACTGTTGCCTTTCTATCAGCTGGAACCAGTTTGGCCATTCTCCTCTGACCTCTGGCATCAACAAGGTATTTGCGCCGACAGAACTGCCGCTCACTGGATATTTTCTCTTTTTCGGACCATTCTCTGTAAACCCTAGAGATGGTGGTGCCTGAAAATCCCAGTAAATCAGCAGTTTCTAAAATACTCAGACCAGCCCATCTGGCACTAACAACCATGCCACGTTCAATGTCACTTAAATCACCTTTCTTCCCCATTCTGATGCCCGGTTTGAACTGCAGCAAATGCTCTTGACCATGTCTACATGCCTAAATGCATTGAGTTGCTGCCATGTGATTGGCTGATAAGAAATTTGCTTTAACCAACAGTTGGACAGGTGTACCTAAGAAAGTGGCCGGTGAGTGTAAATAACAACACTTTTCCTAATCTGATTTTTTCAACATGAAACTTTTGAAACCAATGCATACAGTAGCTATATTTTACA
Source organism: Girardinichthys multiradiatus (assembly GCF_021462225.1). Taxonomy (NCBI): domain Eukaryota; kingdom Metazoa; phylum Chordata; class Actinopteri; order Cyprinodontiformes; family Goodeidae; genus Girardinichthys; species Girardinichthys multiradiatus. Next base: position 41,239,764 of record NC_061799.1, read on the forward strand.
ACAAAGCAAAGTACTTCTACTGACAACAGGTACTGTTTACTGTATATTCACTTGACCTACAAATGGTACAGTAGGTTCAGTAGATGGAACGTAATATTAGAACAGTGAAGCTTGTGTTGAAACTAGAAGTCTCACACAGAAACAAACAGTAATGGTGTGTGTCTGTGGCATATTTAGTAAAAACACATTTGTTCTTCGTTCGCTGAAGTAACCCGAGGTGGAAAGAGTAGCCAGAAATCTTCTCATGTAAGAGTACCAATATTTTAAAATAATATTACTCAAGTAAAAGTAAAAGGTACAGTGCAGTAAAACTCCTAGAAGAAAATTTTTTTTTCAAAAAGTTACACAAGTAAATGTGACTGAGTAAACGTAACTAGTTACCACCCACCTCTGTAAAATACTATGTGCAGATGAAAGTTAACACTGAACAAACCATTCCCATGGTGAAACATGGTGGTGGTACCATCGTGCTGTGTGGTTACTTTTTTCAGAGGAGACATGAAAGCTGCTCATAGTTGATGGGAAGGTGGATGGAGCTAAATTGGGAGAAAGAAAACCTGTTAGAGGGTTCAAATAACTTGAGACTGGGGCGGAGGTTCATCTTCCAGTACCATAATAAAAACAAACAATCAGCGCTATAATGTAATAGATTTGATCAAAGCATTTTTGCGTGTTAAAAGTGAACTACTTAAATTGATCTGGCTTAGCTTAAGTTCTGTAGCAAAGAAAGCTGGAAAAGACATTTGCGAAAATACTTTCAGCTGTAGTTGCACTCAAGGTGGTTCTACAAAACATTTACTTTTGTATGTTTTTCCTTCCTTTTTACAGTACCTCAACCTTGAACATTAAGTTTACGGTTGTGATGTGACAAATTTAGAAATAGTTTAACAGGTATAAATACATTTACAAAGTGCTCTAGCTACCTGTCATTATTGACTGACTTGTGTGCTGAATTCCTTCAATTGTGCTATCCAAGCATTGTTTGATCATTTTCCACAGCTAACCAAAACTGAGACCATTTTATCTAAAGTAACATTTTTGGGATGTTGGAGGATCTAAATCTAACCCAGCAGTTCATTTGTAAAACTGTAAATCTTTGTTGAATCTCCAGCTGATTTTGCCCTCTTATGATTCGCTGAGTGTTGATTTGGAAGAATGTCTAAAATAAAGCGCAAAAACAAAAATCTAGCTCCTCATAACACATGACTTTGTAATTATATTGGGTTTATTTCCTGTAAAAGACTTGTTTGAATGTTAAATGAAGCTATTTATATGTTTAAAAATTAGTCTCTGTCCATTAGTCGCTTTAGTCACTAAACTGTTATTTTTGAAACAAACTCTCCTTTTGATTCCGTGCAGATTGTAAACAATGTCCCAGTGGGTGGGCTGTGTGTTGAGGCAGTTAGCTGTGCAATAAACTGCAAGTGTTGCTAAGAGAAGAGTGACTGACTGACTGACTGACTGACTGGCCTAATGAGTTTTAGAGAAATCAATACTACAGATAAATAAAAAAGAACAGGCAATTATCAATTGAAGGGTTACACACCAATTTTTCTCTCTGCAGTGAGTAAGTGGCTTTGTGTTTATGTGTTTTTTGACCCAACTGCAGCTTTTAGATCAGCAAGATATTCCAGATTTGAAACCAAAAGATATAGAACATCTTTAACCAGTTTATTATTATTGATATTACTGTTGCCAAACAGTTAAGTAGTTCAAAAGCTGAATGTCATTAATCAGCAATCGGGGAAGCTAAATGGCACCGTTCGGTCATGTGGAAGCAAAGAACAATAGTTTAATTGAACAAATAGGTATTCAAGAAATGCTATATAAATTGAATATTGGGAACTAGTTCGTTGCAGACAAGCAGATTGCAAACATCCATCCACTCATTGTCTATACCCGCTTCTTCCGTACAGGGTCGCGGGGGAACTGGTGCATATCTGCAGCGGTCTATGGGCCAGAGGCGGGGTACGCCCTGGATATGTTGCCAGTCCATCGCATTGTAACACAGAGACACACAGGCCAAGCAACCATGTACACACCTTTTCATACCTAAGGGCAATTTAGAAAGACTAATTAACCTAGCAGTTATTATTTTGGACTGTGGGAAGAAGAAGTTTTGTCACACTAAACCATGATAATAAAAAACATGCCAATTTCAAATTTGCTGTTACAACTTTACAGCAGTTTCAGTCATATTTTGTAAATCCCAGTGTGTTGTTATTGGTGGTGAGAACCATTCCTCACCACCAATAAGCTGAAGCTTTCAAGCATATTATTATAATTATGATTGAGGATTCTTACAGAATTAACCATGAATTGAATTTAAAAATGTCAAAAGTACAAAAATGAACTGACTTAGATTTTAATGAAAGCAAAACAAAAGTGTTGAAAGTGCCCGTGACATCAAATATTTATGATAAATCCAATTACATGTATGGAAAGGACACATTAATAAAATATTTAAAAAGTAAATTCATGCCACTGAGATGAACAGTTGTTGAGATATATGGTCATAAATTTCACTAAAAAGGCACTTCCAGACTACTCCTTTGCGCTCTTTTATGACATCAAAGGGGAACCCCGTCAGGTAAACTGACCGCAGCTATAATGGTTGACAACACAGACAGTAGCAAAGAATCTGATGTTTCTTTGGATATATTTCAGTCATTTTCACAGAGAGAGGAATCAGAAACAGAAGAAGAAACTTAGCTGTCATCAGATGGCAGAGCACAAGTGCTGCAGCGTGCAGACGGCCACCCAATTCAACCAGAGCCTATTTTTGCCAGTTGCTGGAGCACGGCCAGAGTCAAAATGCATGAATCATACCACACCACCAGGAAACAGAATGACCACAACATCCGGATTTTCAAACTAATTCACTAAATAAGGACTAGATATCGCTATATCAATAAATGCACACATATATTTATGTATACACGTGTATACATTAGCAATTGTTTACATCTATTAGTTTAGTTACTGGCTTATAAACATTAACTAAGGTATTCTAAACCTAACAAGTAAACATTAAATGCACCAAACTAAGCAATAAATATAGCTTCGCTGCACTCAGTGAACTCATTCATTGTAGAGCAAAACACATGAAAATATCAGGATGCATAAAACGAAAGGTGAAGCAGTTTAACTGGTTTAACTTCCACAGAATAAGTTGCTTTGAACTTGCTATCATATTCATCACTGGCTTTTATTGCACAATCTACGTATGCTTCTTGTAGGGCTTCGCAGCGGAGCAGATCCATTGTAAATCCAGGGTTACAGTAAATACGGCCCTGAGTGAAACAACAACAGGCAAAGTGAGCAGCATGGAGCAATAGCAGCAGATATGAGATGATTCAAGATCTGAAGACTCTACCTGGTGGGTAATTTTTTTTTAAACTTTATATAAGAATCTTTAGAGAAACATTTATTTAGATAAATTGCCTAATTTATCTTTTTTTCATAATAATTTTGGGAAATTATTGTTAATAATTGAAATAATAATTTCGGATTTTTAATTATTAACAATAACTGCTGATATCTAAATGTACTTTTGTGACAAGGAAGTGTTCTTACCTGCTGAGCCTTGATCCGTTTAGCAACAGCAACAACAACCTTTTCTTTGGTGGTCTTTTCACTACAGATGCACTGAACAGCGTGGCTATAGCATCTGCTTCAACATTCTCCTTCGTCTGTAAGTTATCACCGACCTCTGATATAATTTCTCTTGCGAATTCAGAGGTTTCTTGTTCGAAGCAGTTTGATGAAAAGTCCTCTGATCACAACTTGCTGTGCTTGGTGCAGCCCATCTGTCCCTCGTCAATCTTCCAGCTCTGATATTCACTTCAGGAAAGTAGTGCAAACTAACTGCTGCTGCCGTAGTATTGCTGTGACCACTGGCAATGCACCGTTTCACCATATTGATGCTGTTTTTAACGTAACTTGGCTTCTACCTGAACAGTTTATTATTGATGCTCACACAGTGAATGACCGGAGACTTCCCATTTCACGTCATTTTTGAGGACTTTGGACTTGCAAAATTTAACAACGAAATATGCTTATTTTGTGTCACAATTGTCTTTTATCACGTCTTTAATCCTAATATGTCAATTACTGCCAAACTTCTTCAAAATTAAGAGGTTTTCTTTAGATTTTTGCATTTGTGGGAAAAGCGTGTCACAGGCACTTTAAACGGAGGGTCTGTATGCTTTATAAGCATTGGCTGGCTCTCTTTAAGGGACGTCTATGTCACTGTAAGAGATTACTGATTCTGCCTAAGAACTTACATCTTAATGATGGCCACTTTGAAGCATACAATGCATGGTAATACTTGATTTAGATTAATATCAAAATGCTGAAAGCATGTGCATGTTGAGCATTTATACAATATAAAAATCACATTTACAGTTTATAGCAGGAAGGGAAACTCTGGATTGCTTTTGAAGTAGCATTTGCCCAAGGCTGCCGATGAAAGATTTCAGATGCAGACAGTTCTCAGTGCTCCCAGATGAGCTCAATAAGTCTGTCTATGTGCACCGTTTTCACACTGGCTTCACAGTTTTAAAAGTGCCGTTATAATTAAATCTCAGCTGCGGTCACAAGGAGCCTGTCCTAAATACAAAGGCAGTCCACGATACACAGCAGGGGCATTGACAATGGAGAAAGAGCATATCCCTGCACTCACAACAGCAGGCCATAGGCACACGGTGTTGTGTAACAGCCAACAATAGCTGTGGTTTAACTGGTGCATATGTGTTGTAGATGGCAGGGTACAGCCTGTTCTATACATATGGAGAGCCAATCAGTAATCACACTCTAATGAGATTTAAGGAGCATTCTGTGCAGGCTGCATGGATGCAATTGGAGACCTGATTACATATAAATCATTCAAATTGACTATTTATGACGTTGTATTTATTATATTACTCTAAAAATCAACTTTTTAAATGCTGTTTTTATGTTATTTTGGCACCACATATTTGAATTGAATCTCTCCATCACATAATCTCTGTAAATACTCGCTGCTCCTCATGTACACTGCTTGACCTTCAGCGACAGGCAAAGTTAAGTCACTGAAGGTCTCAGGAAGTAGATTCCAAATGCTTTCAAAATAAAAACGCAAAATCTCGCAGCAATAGTAAGCCTTTTTACCCCGAAAAGGTCCACCGGGTGTAGATTGTTTTATTCAGACAAATTGATATGGGCCCGGTCGTGACTCAGCCTCCGTGATGCAAGAGGAATTATTTCTGAGGCAAAAAATAACAGCTGATAGGAAGTCAAAACCACACCATTTTACAGCTGATGAATGTGATAGAGCCCTCTTTGAGAACTTTTATATGAAAAAAGATTATAATGCATATTCTAAATCATAATAAAGACCCAAAATATCTAGAGTAAAGGAAAATTAGAAATAAGTTGGAGAGTAGTTCAATCCTGTCACATATTGTTGCTTTACTCGCATTGCGGGATCGTATTGAATCTTTTATGGAAATTGAGCATTAATACATTGAAATGCCGACCTCCCTGTGGGATGCGCTCACGGGCCTGCGCCCTCTGTGCATACATGCATTAAGCAGGTGACGGTGCATATTTAAGACACCTTGCATTGAAGAGATACGAGTTAAACAGTCACCTGTTGATACTGTATCCGCTTTTGAATATATGCACAAGCCTTTAGTCGTGCCCTGACGATGTTTGCAGCAGACTGCGAGTCGTTATCTAAACTTATAACATCACCGTCTGCGAAGAATGCTGCAGCATCCGCGCAAAAAATAAGAGACACTGGAGGGTGAGCGCAAGCTGTTGCGTAATAGTCGGGAAGATTCAAGAGCAGACACCCAAATCCATGTATCAACAGTAAAATATATTATTTGAAAAATGTGAAAATTAAACAACAGGAACTTCTCTCCTCTCTACGCGTTGTGGCGCGCTGATATTAAAGCACACACAGTTCCTGTTCCATGGGCAATGCGCAGTTTGGACAAGCTTAGCCAAATGCATCCTTTATCGGACAGATGCGTGTCTGCAGTGTTTCTCTAATTACACGCGAGCAATTGATAGACTTCAATCTCAATAAATTATGGGAGAGATAGTAAGTCTTTAAACGTGAAAGTAACCAGACGGCTTGGACAGAAACTGCCCTGACAGCATGGAGCGGAGTTAGATGCTCTTTTCTCCTCTGTCAGCTCACTGGTCCCGCACTGATTCTGACTTCAGTTGGCACAACTTACAGTCCAACTCAACTCTGTTACCTTGAGCATCTCCGCCGCTGGTCAGCACTGCGATGGATTTTCCAGCGCCAGAAAGATTCTCGAAAAATTTCCTGGTGTCCTGCCGCTTCGGTCCCGTCGTTCCAGCCATCTCTCAGTCTGCTTGGGGTCTCTTCGCGGCTGTCAGTAAGGTTTAGATGAATTCTTCAGAAAGCCCATCGGAGAACAACACTGGGGGTGTCTGAGGCAGAAGAGAAGGAGATAGTTGTAGGGCCGCAGCGGGTACCGCCCCCCTCCTCCTCCACCTCCCCTTCAAAGATCCTACATTAGGACAGATTACTGTCTCCATTCCTTAGAAGGAGCAAGGGTTTCCATTGCATCTCTGTATGGAAGCAAAGAGCAACGTATAAATTAAAAAGCAAAACACCTGTGTTTTCTTCTGAACTATTTTTATTTTCCTCTTATATCTTGTTTAGTTTAAAGTAAGTTTCCAAGGACATTTGGTCATGTGACTCTTATAAGTATAAGCTTGTTATCTTCCCTTCCTCAGGTATTTTAATCCATCATATTTAATAAGATTCAAGTGGTCCAAAACGGGGATCAGAACCACAATTGACATTAAAAATTCTACAGGTAAATTAAAATCTAAATTATTATATTATATAGATTATGGCATTTTTATGATCATCTAGCTATACAACTTATTAAAATTATTTATTACCAAAATGATTTGTATTGACTGAGTTTATTGTTTTGTCACAAGAACGAGGTTGAGACCAAAAGGTGGGTGTGGGTACAGAACACGGATACAAATTGGAGAAGGGACTAGTTGTGTTTTCTTAAATGTTATGGTTATCTGTTATCTCGTTCTCTCCACTCTCACTGTCTGTTTCATTTTTTTTTTTTATGATCTTAATTGATGAATTTTCTGAAAACTATTTTCTGTTTTCTTCTTGTCATTTTGAAACGTCAATGTGTCTGTTAAGAGGTTCTGTTTTGTAATATGTCTTCGGTTGTAGTGTTTTGCTCTCCTACGTTTGTTGTAAAACATTATAGTTGTGAAAGTTTTCTTTTTTACTGTTGTGTTCTCTGAACATTTCTGATTCATTTTCATGGTGGCCGACAGGTGCAAACGCACAGCAATGGTGAAACATGCTGCAAACACAAAATGCACCGCTAACACATAAATGATGCAAATACACAAACGCAAAAAACAACGACAATTTACAAAACAAATGCAAATGAAAAACAGAAAAAGAAACATAGGTATTAAAAATATATCTGTGGTAATTCCAAAAATACATTTTTATTAGCTTGTAGCTGTAGATACATAACTGCTGAAGTATGTACCCTTCTAATATTTGAATGAAAATTCTGCTTTGAGTCTTGGAAAAGGAAGCAGAGTGATAGGTCTTCCTTTTTTGTGTCAGCCATTGGCTGTCAGGATCTGGCATAGAGACCGAAGCCAAAGTTGGAAAGCCTCTGACGCAGGTATCCACCAGACTGACAGCGGAGAGCACCAATTAGGGCTGAGATCACTTTCATGATGGGGAGGGAGAGGAAATTCCATCAAATTACAACTTCATAGCAAGGAAGTATTTCACTATCAGTCTCAATTCCAAACTTTCTTCACAATCCAAACACTGAAAACACAAGAGGATTGTTATGGCACGGAGCGCTGACACAGTGGATAGATTGCTGGATGCAGT